>NC_092690.1:29620253-29971355 GCF_964275005.1 Diadema setosum
TTTTGCTTTAAAATTCCATAGGTAGTGTGTGTGTGTGTGTGTGTGTGTGTGTGTGTGAGGGATTGAGGAATTCCACTAGAATTATTCTATGGCTTTAATGTTTGTATATAGTAGTGAGTTGTTATATTACATGGTTACAGGTTCTTATTATACAAGCTTGCTTTTCTAAGACCCCTCCACTTTACATCTATATGCATCTACATGCATTGTCAATTTATATTCAATTCTGCAAATTGTTTTAATCACATATTCAACAATGTATTCCTTGTTACATATTATTGTTCTTATGTAATTTTTGTATTGTGGAAACTTTTAATAAACTTGAACTTGAACTTGAGTATATCAAAGGAAATATAGGGGCGGGCCTGCATGGGAATGGTCAAAATAGCTTGGGCTTTGTAGGGTTAAAGCAGCTTTTTTTTTTTCTTGTTCAACTGACATCTGACCTTGCGTTCTCATATTTTGTGTTTGTTTTACTTAATTCATTTCACGGCTTTGTGTGTTTTAGTTATATACTTTTGATACAACTTTGACACAATGGTGTGGAATTCAGAATGCCCCTTCGCAGTGGCTGGGCGTTGGGCTTGCCCAGGCCGGCCTTGCACTCGATAGAAATTGTCGCGTGCATTCTAATTTCGCAAATTCGCGAAAGCCAAAGTGCGCTGACAATGTGCGAAAACTTCATGGCTTCAATTCGCAAAAAAATTCATGCCGCGAATATTTCTTGCATTACACCCATTCATCAACATAAGCACGCAGGCGCATAGGCAGGCGCTAGCCAGGAGCTCGTAGCGGATAGCAAGGAATCTATCACTCAAAATCGTCACGTAATTTGCAGGTACAGTGACAGCAACGAAAGATGGCCCTTTTACTACGGTATGTATTTCTGTCAACGCATTCTAAAAAGCTTTATCGTTATAAAATATATTGCAATGATTTCGGCTGATTTTGTAGCTGAAGTATCTCCCCAGGGGTATAATATGGCAATTTATATGCATTGAATAAAAACGACGAAGGGAGGGGTAACGAAGAGAGCAGGTCGCCTGCTTATGCAAGTGTACAGTCCCAGGTGTTACGTTTGCTGTCGGTTGACTGTCATATCACTTTCAATAGGACTGAAGCATTTCGAAGGGCCCAAGGGGGTGATATTGGAAATATATGTAGCAGAGTGTCCATTTATGTACATTAGAGTCTATCACTCCGAGTAGCAAAAACTAAATTGATATTCCTTGCCTGTGTCTGTTCTATTCTAAGTTTTAATCTGAATGTTTTGAAGTTCTAGACTTTGTTCTATTTCTAAAGAAAGTTATCTATTTAGCAGCCTAGCTAGGCCTAGGTCTAATCTAGTACTAGACTATCTAGTCTAAAAAAACCTAACCCTTATTAAGCGTAGGCCCTTACCGGTGTTAAGTTAGAGAAGTAGAATAGGTGAACCTAGATTCTAGAGCTTTATTACACTCTGTAACATACTCTGTCTCTATGTAAACGGGTAGACACCACCATGCCAGGCGAACCATCACATCGTTGGCATACACATACTACTAGTCGTAGACGTAGCTTCCTCAGTCCTTTCCTGGCTATTCACAGATAGGCCCTACTCAAGGTAGTCTGGACTCTGGTAAGGGTAGTACTATGTGTCTATCAGTCTTAATTACATTCGACATGATTGCAGGAGTAATACTTAATGGACTTTTATTCAAACAAACTTAATAAAAATGAAAGAATGAACATAAATGCTTGAGCCTTGAGTTATGAAAAGCGACACTTCCCTGAAACTAGATCAGTGTTCGGTGTCTGTGTGATTGTGAATGTCTTTATATTGCTGTCTACGCTTCATGTGAACATGCCAAACATGGATGGTCCCATTTTTTCCATGCATGGCCTGGAATAGTGAATGTAAAAAATGATAGATGTATTATTAGTTAATCAGCAGTTAGATTAGAGGTTTTATCTTTGTGCTTGACATGACTCAACATGGACTCTGGAGTAATCATCCCTGCTTGCATCAGGGTCAGTTTCATTCATCAATGAAACAGCTAAAGAAAATCAAGTGTGCTTTAATAGTCTCACGTTAGAACAAAGGGCAGAGTTTAATACTTGCAAGTATTATGGAAAGTGAGACTACTCCTACACCTGATTGGGCATTGTCGTTAATGGATAAAATGGCCCCTGCTGCATATTTATAGGCACCCTGTTTCAAACAGGAATGCTTACTCTACAGACAACTCAGATCTTTTCAGGAATTCCACTTCATAGCATGATAAAATTTCAGGACTCAACTACAGTGCTGCCAAGTCGTCCGGATTCTGCAGGAGGCTTCTTGAAAACTTCAATATCTCTTTAATGTCTAGATAAGAGAATATGAGAATACCAGATCTGGAAATTATGGTTTCATGGCATTTGCTCAGCTGCCTTGAACCTTGAACCTTGAAGATATAATCCCGATGGCAGCTTGTCCATAAAGCTAAACTGGGATGGTTGTGCGACAGTAGGTGACAGGTGACAGTGCCACAATTGTCCCCACGAAACATCCTGCAGACTAAAGCCAAACATAAATTCTACCCACAAGTATGACCCTAACCCTAATCCTCAATGCTTGAACATTTTAAACATCAAACTAAACCTAAAACCAGATGAGAACTGGAGTGGAATGGCAAAATTGTTTTAAATTTGTGCCTTTTGTTTTATACACTGTACATACTTGTCATTTCTTCTGGTAGGCAATATTCCTGTTTGACATATTGAAAGGCAGTATTTCCACATTATATATAGTCTACAGTAAGGCAGTCTCATATTGTGTTTGCTGGATTTATTTAAATGTTTTATTATATTTACCATACATCTAGTCACAACTCACATGAACATATCAGTACCAAAAAAAAAAAAAAGAAAAAAAGAAAAAAAAAAGATACTGGATATATAACCAAAGGTCTCCCAATGGTGCATGTAGCTTGGAGACAAAGTTTATTACATGTAGGCAGCACCTCTATTAATCAAGATATGACCCTTTGCAATGTTTACATTTCTAAACTGTAAATGATCAAAGTTGGCAATGTACAGGAAAACGAGTTTCGTTATAGCTTTGGGACAATGGGTAGTGAAATAATAAAAAAAGTTTGTGCCACTATTTTAAATAATATTATTTTACATAAATGCTGTTGCATAGTAGACAGACTTATGTTTTATGTTGCCTTTTACTGCATGTTGCCTATGGATCTTGGTATTTGTGCTCAGGGATCAAACTGTCATGCCATAAAAGATAATGTCTTATCAGGTTGTTAAAAGAATGTGTACTTAAGTGTCTGGATATAGCATGATACATTTATGAAGCATTTTCTAGGATCAATTTCTCAGCCTTGTCATGTTCGAAAGAAAGATAGGTATGAGATAGATACTAGTACATTTTGATAGAGAGAGAGAGAGAGAGAGAGAGAGAGAGAGGAGTATTTGTACAAACATAAACTACATAATAAAAATGGAATGCTTTTCACGAACGTAATATACCCTGGTACTGTGCATTGGAACTTGAAGGACAGTTTTGCAAGCTTGGTTGAATTTGCCATCCCAAGCCACTTGACAGATTATTAAAATGCGTACAGTCAAACCAGTCTTAGCGACCACCTGTTTATAAGGACCACCTGCCTTATACGACCAATAAAAACAATTCCCTTCGAGAGAAAAAGCATGTTGAAGAACCTGTCTATAGCGGTACGTTGTCTAGAATGGTCACTTATTTTGTCTCCCATGGGTGGCTGCTATAGACAGGTTTAACTTTTTTTCCTTTTTTAGAAAAAAAGTTAGGAATTTCACACAAGTTTCTATACACTTTACAGTGCATTTGTGTCATGCGTTGTTACTTCTTCAAATATGAGTTGACTCTGGAAATTCAGAAAAATGAAAACATGGCAAAATGTTTTCCATAAATACAGCTCTAGTTCATCTTGCTCATAATAGTATGTATAATGTTATTGCAAGTCTGTGTTTTAGGATAGATTGTCCAGGGGCCCGTTTCATAAAACTTGTCATCAGTGACAAGTTGTCATAGATGTGACAAGCTACTGAAATCCCAGCATCTGATTGGCTGAGAGCAAATTTGTCATAGAAATGTGGCAGTTGTCACTAATGACAAGTTTTATGAAACAGGCTCTTGATTTCTTCCTTTTTGCAGCAACCTCTCACATTGTAGTTAAGATATCTGCACAAATTACATTATAAAAAGTATCATTGTGCATAGACTACAAAAAATACCTTCTACGTGTAATTACTCTTGAAACAACAAAGCCAGAACATTGTATTTTGGATTTCACCAACTGGTATTACCAAGTTTGCTTTCTTTCTATGACAAAATAGTACAACCATTGTGTGTTATGTCAGTAATTTCTTTCAAAGAGTATTATTTTTTCTTCTAGGGTGAACCATAACTTCTCCTCTTGTGTGACTTTCCCCCCAATCGAATGAATATGAAGTACAGGGAATAATCCAACCTTCTTCATTTATGTGTGCTCATTGTTGGAATTCATTTGCAGTTTCAGGTTTACCTTGAAAGGAGGTATTTTTTTATTGGAATTCTAACTTAATGGAAACATGTGGCAAAGTGGATAAAAATGTGAGGTATACATGTAGTTATCATAAAGCTGTTCTTGGTTTCATCACATGATTATCAGTTAAGTTTTGTCGGTTGGATTATGTTTGAGTATTATTCAATGTAACCTTCATTTCTTTGCCTTTAAGCAGGCAGGTTGCTCTAGAATTTACCGTGCGAAAACTTAGTCTTTTCCTTTTCTTCATTTTGTCCATTGCAGGGGAGTTTGCAGCAACCATCGGCTGCTAGCTAGGCTGCAGCCAACTATCACCAGCAGGTACATATTGGAATTCCCTTCATTTATTTGCCTAACTCGCCACATATTCCAAATTGTCTTTTTTTGTGTGTGTGACTGCTTTATTTATTATACTTGTCACGGCCACATGATTTTGGCAACAACATGCCCAATTGACATTATGTATTGCATGAAGATGACATGAAAATACATGCCCTGCATAATGTAGGCAATTCAGTATGCATATGATGTTGTAATTTGCTCATAAGGAAGTAAATGTAGTTTTTGGTGCACTCAATGTTAAAAACATCTCGAAGTTACCCATGGGAACACAAGTATAAATTAACTCTGAATAAGAGGAAGAAAGAGATGACATTGAAGGTTAATAATGTGTTAACTATTCTCAGGAAATAGATACACCCTGTTACATATCCCATAGCATTATGTAGCATACTTTATTAATTGGGTTTTGATGTAAATAGCATGTGTGTTTAGTGCAGTTTGCATTGTATTTCTATTCTGCAAACTAATCTCTGAACTATAAAGTGTGGTTTTAGGTAAATACAGAAATGCTAACCATTACTTTATTTTTTGCAGTACTTTGTACTTTTGTTCTTTTGCAAAAAAATAACGCAAGTTTCATGAAAAATACTGTGTTTTGCAAATTGTATTACTACACATCCCAATTACAAGAAATTTGTTATAGATTCCTATCAAACTGCACCAATATATGCAGAATATTTCAAGAGGTTTTTATTTTTGCCAGTTTCACGAGTCAGGTGCTATTCGCGAAATTAAAGACGTGAAAATAATGACTCTGATCTCAATATGAATGTGACGCACATGTATACATTTCTCTGTTCAGTACAGTACTCCACAATCGCGAAGTTAACCACTTGTGAAATCGTTGGGAAGTCCTGATTCACAAAAATTTAGACTCATGAAATGTATGGCGTATACAGTAACTCACATTTCTCACTTCTTTGACAGAGTAACCATGGCGATGACGGCCAAGGAGGAGCAGGACCAGTTCTGGAAGACGAACAAGCAGTTAAACAGACCTATGTCTCCACATCTCACCATTTACAGGTACTTATCAGGATATGTGTGACCCTGCACCACAAAACCAACAAAAAGTCGCCAGACATGGATTTTCAGTTAAGGGCAGATTCTGAAAAAGCAGACTCTAAGCTTTAAAATGATGTATAACTCAATTCAAATGGACTCCCCTAACCTAAACCTACCTAAATACTGGAAAGAAAGCACACACTCTGGAAAAGTATAAACTGAGAAATGAGGCTCTGAAGTACACTGTCTATTCAAGCGCTTAATCTTTACCAAGCCGTGCTAGCTGTGCAATGAAAGGGACAAAACACAGGATGTAAACCACGGGAGCAACAACAATGAAGGGATTATCAGATTAAGCTGAAATTAAGATGTTCTATTAGCACATTCTGCCCATGATTAGTGCTAACTTTTCAAAGCAGTAGAGTCATCCTTTCAAAAGTTATTAGACTTGAAAGTAAAGAGTGTGCAAAGGATTTCAAGACATGAAAAGGGGCCTCTTAGTCATACCGGATCATTCTACTCTGCCCAAAGAAAGGGTTGTAGAAAAACTGCTAAAAACACATTTTCCCATTCATGTTAAGATCAAAAAACTGAAAAATAATGTAGAAGAAGGATAGCTCTTTCAGAAAATATAAAAAACTCAAGACTGACTTGGTTGAACCATTTCACTTTTTTTTTGAGTCCTCACTTAAAGTCAAGGGGTGCGACTTTTTGTTTGTTTTGTGGTGCACGGTCACATATCTTCTTCTCTGTATAATACAGGACTCCTGTTATAGGGAAGTCCTCAGGACCAGCAGTTTTTCTTTTGTTATACCCCAGCCAAACGAAGTTTGAAGGGGGTATATAGGAATCAGCGGACGGTCGGGCGGTCGGGCGGTCGGTCGGGCGGTCAGTCCGTTGCAAATCTTGCGTCGCGAACTACTTCCTCAGTTTTCAGCCGATTCCCATAAAACTTGGCACAGATGTGTGCCTTGGGTTGTAGATGTGCAAGACGTATTTTTTGAGAGTACCCAAAAGTACGTTGCCATGGTAACGGCATATTATGGGCAAAAATGGGTACAAATATTGCGTCGCGAACTCCTCCCACAGTTTTTGATCAATTTTTATGAAATTAGGTACAGATGTTCATCTGAATATGTTAATGTGCAAGACATATTTCTGCAGTGGCAAAAAGTGCGTTGCCATGGTAACGGCATGTTATTGGTAAAATATAGGGCAAAATGCTTCATGGCAAAACTGCTTCATCAGTGTTCTTCCAATTCTCATGGAATTCATATTGAATGTTTGTCTTAGGATATAGGTCAGCATGACACATTTCTTGACAGTGACAAAAAGTATGTTGCCATGGTAACAGCTCACATATTATGAGCCAAAATGATGGAAAATTTTGTGTTGCAAACTACTTCCTCAGTTTTTGCCCAATTTCCATGAAACTTGGTACAGATGTGTGCCTTTGGTTGTAGATGTGCCAGACGCATTTTTTGACAGTACCCAAAAGTACGTTGCCATGGTAACGGCATATTAATGGCAGAAGATCAAGGAAAGATCTTGCGGATTTAACTACTTCCTCAGTTTTTTGACCAAAGCTTATGAAATGTGGCACACACCTTGATCTTGGTGGGAAGATGTGGAAGACATATTTTTCGGACGTGTCGGAAGCTGCGTTGTCATGGTAACGGCATATAAATGGCAGAAAATCAAGGAAAGATCTTGCGGATTGAACTACTTCCTCTGTATTCGACTGAAGCTCATGAAATGTGGCACACACATTGGTTTTGGTGGGAAGATGTGCAAGACATATTTTTTGGACATGTTGGTAGCTGCGTTGCCATGGTAACGGCATATTAATGGTGGAAGATCAAGGAAAGATCTTGTGGATTGAACTACTTCCTCAGTTTTTGACAAAAGCTTATGAAATGTGGCACACACAATAGTCTTGGTGGGAAGATGTGCAAGACATATTTTTCGGACGTGTCGGAAGCTGCGTTGCCATGGTAACGGCATTTAAATGGCAGAAGATCAAGGAAAGATCATTCCTTGGGTAAGACTGTCGTCACGGGGCGGGGTATTAATCACCTTAAGTGATATTTTTAGTTATATCAAAATTTCATTATAACCGATCAAATAGACAATGAAAAAAGAAAAAACAAAACAAAGCAAAACATGGAGTGGATAACATGAGGGCCTGAATTTTTGCCTTGTTGTAACTGGAATTTCGTCATAATGGGAGTGTACTGTATCTCTCTCTCTCTCTCTGTGTTCGGACTCATGTCTGATTTTCATTTGTCTAACAAATTTGATTTTAATGGTATTTACTTTTTTGTCTTCTTCTGAAAATAGAAATTGAATTGAATTCATTTCATTCGATTTGTATTCATTTCAACTGATTTATTTCACTTGACCAATATGGAAGCATTGAATGCTTTTACGAGATAGCAATTATGCGGCAGATGGCTTTAGGTCTGCTGTGAAGGAAAAGAAAGCATTAGATATATGTACCCTTGACCTCCCACTGAGACGTGTTTACAGGGTAAATCTGAAACAAAATACTGAGAGTATTCATATTCAAAGTGAGCAGATCGTCTAGTTTTCTTCCAGTTTTCACTGCATGTTTCACTTGCCTCTCTTCATTCAATGAATCCACATATTGTGTTTGAGGAAACTTCCTCATTTAAAATGGGAAAAAGGTATGTCTGGCACAGCCTCAAAAATATATACAGGTGACTACATGTTACAAGTGAGAATGGAATACATGGAGTATTATAATGTATGTAGAGGAGAAATATAAACAGGGGAAGAAAGGATGCAATGTTTATATGAAGTACATGTACCTTGATATTCTGAACACTGGTTTCTTGATACGTTTTCATTAGTTAATGTAATGTAAAGTTTTGTATCAGTTGCTAGCCTGCAACTTCTTAAGCTCTTTGTCCTTTGCAGGAAGATTGTGAATGAATTATTATTTTGTAGAAAGCTGGTTTTGAAGAATATATTGATGTTTGTATGTGTGAGTGTGTGTCATACATGTGTGCAATTGTGGAAGTGTGTAACTAGGATCTGAAGAAACGAGTTCCAGCTGTAACGCCATCAATCTCCGCTTTATATCACAGTCCACAGGTCACATCCATGCTGTCCATCACACACAGAGGTACAGGCGTGGGACTGACAGTAGGTTCGTATCATCTGTAAGGAAAGGTAGCCCTGTCAGCTAGAGTAGGTGCATAATACATGTTAGCCTATAGATATAATATGAGTTTTAGGCTGTTACCTGGGCACAGAGGGTATTAGCCATACAGAATATGTGCAGGCAATTAAAATGAATTAATTTTTAGGTAAAGGAATGACAAATAAAACATGCCTTCCTAATGCTGTGTATGAAATCATTTGTTTTTTAATAAAAAGACAACTCATTTTGCAAGTGAAATTGTTTGTTTCTTTGTGTATTTCTTAGTAATTTGTTTATTTCTTTTTATTTTTAATGGTAATACCCATGCGGGACTTCGTTGCTACACGAATTTTGCAATTTTATTCAAAGAAGCGTATCTTACGGATCATGCTTTGGTATGGTTGGAAGATTGCATTGGAAATCTGTTTATAGCAGGGGTTATCTTCCATCAAGAGACAGATAGAACTCTCCCCCTGTAATTGGGTGCAAACTTCATCAAAGCTTGTAAGTTACGGTGGGATGAGCTATCTTTTTATTTATTTATTAATTTTTTTTTTTTGTAGGGGGAGGATAGGATGGCTGTCATACTTGTCTTATGCGTGCAAACATGAAGCAATGATGCTTGTCACGCAGAATCCACACTTTCTCATTTTCTGCCGTTGTTTCCAGGCCCTTATTAGAAGGAAATATGTAGCTCTTCAAGTTTATAATTCTTGTGTAGAGATTTATTGCCACTGATTGACAAATCGCTCTACATCGATGTAGTTGAATCGCGATTATTCAATGTTTCAGTAGTAGCCTTGGTAAAAAATCATGGGCATACATACTTGGGTTGAGCTTTGACCAACAACCTTTATGGCATTAATTTGAGTAAATGTGCAGTACCCGCTGCTGTAGGGGATTTGAATCATCATTGGCTGTTGGGTGGATGCTCAGTAGTCTAGTGGATATGACGCCTGTCTTGCAATCATTAAGTCATTTGTTCGAGTTCAACCCTATTATGTGTACCCAGGATTTTCTGTCAAAGGTACTGCTAAAACACTTCATAATCAGTGTTTATTTACCATGTTGATGCAGGGCAAATTGTCAGTTAGTTGCAAAATAACTTGTTGCATACAGTTTTCAGGCCTCTCCTGAAAACTAGCATCCCTAATAAAGGAGAGGTATACCTTCCAGCTTGATGGTCTTATGTGGAGGGTGCATTATTTAACATATGTTTGTTTCTGTACCCCTCAACCCTCTCCTTACACCCCAAGGTATCTATGCAGTGGGACTATCCATGGCGGTACTCCCCCAGGACTTTGCCTACTACTTGGAGTTGGTGAAGTCCCTCTCCTATGGCCCAGCTCTTCTCTTCCTCACCAAGCTGGCCATCGCGTGGCCGATGATGTTCCACACACTGAACGGTGTTCGCCACCTGGTGAGTGTGGAAAGCTAGCTTCTCCCCAAACTGTTATGCTCATATTCCATACAAAAATCTGAAAGCACTACCTGCTAGGTATTTGTATCGTCCGCCTATAGTGATATATCATTTATTTTTACCTCCGCCAAGGCAGGAGGTTATATTTTCAGTGACAGTTGTTTGTTTATTAGTTTGTTTGCCTGTATGTGTGCTAAATAACTCCATAAGTTGTGAACCGATTTGGATTAAACTTGCAGGAAAGGTTGAGAATGACACAAGGAACAGAGGATTAAATTTTGGTAGTGATCTGGAAATTTTCATGGATTTTTGAAGGATTTTTATAATCTTTTGGCAGTTCAGATCAATGAACTTGGGAGTTCAAGCTGGACGTATTTTAGACAGAAGGATCTGTCTGTCCGGAGGAGTCTTTTATTTTTTGCCATTAACGCTCTCCTCCATATACGGAGGGGATCCATGAAGCCAGACGCAGTCTCCGCGGAACATTCCCCCGACGGACAGATACAGACCGATCTTTCGGTCAAGGCGTATTTGAGGTTTACATATTATGCGCTTTGCGCATGCTCTGCACAGACCAGGTGCCGTGTTGCTGGAAGCTGATGACGTAAACAAAAAGCTTCTATCTTGGAAAATTTGGTGATTTTCAGCTTGGGTATTAATGAGCTGCTTGGCAGAGGTCTGCGCTTTGTACGAGTGCTTTTCTAGTTTTCTTCGGGTCATTCTTCACAAGTTATTTTCATATAATTATGATGATATACATGACACAGGTTACAAAATTATTGGTGGTGCTGGTACCTCCTCCTCTATTTTTTCATTGTAGTTTTGGGACATGGGCTATGGCTATGACATCAAGACTTTGTACAAGACTGGCTACCTGGTTCTCGGCCTCTCCATCGCTGGAGCAGCGGGCCTGGCAGCCCTGTAGGGCGCCCTCGCTCATTTCAACCTCCCCGGGCAGACGGCAATGGTGTCATTCCTCAGTAAATGTGGATGCGGACTGCTGCACTTCTGCTGGTCATTAACATGTTAACTGCCGATGTATGATTGGAGTTGTACACCCACACGAGGGCATTGAGATGATGTTTTGGAGATTTCAGATGATGATCATGCTCTTTACTGAGCTTCCTTTGCGTGATGTTAGCTTTCATTTTTTAAAGACTTTTATCTTTTGTTAATATTCTTCTTTCTTTCCAGAGGTCATAAATTATCAATGAAACAGGCACTGATATTTCAGAAGAATTGCTGTTTGGGAAATAATTAATTTTCTTGGAGCAAGAAATTTACAGTATATGCTGTAAATTTCACGAAGTGGCACTTTAAGGCAATTTAAATTGACTGGTTCAATTCATGATCTAGAACTGCATCCTTGGAATAAGAACAAAGTGTTGTCACTTTTCACAAGAAATACAAACAATTTTTCCCTTAGATACAATGAATTTCTGTCGGGGAGGGGATATTTTTAGCGAGTTGTAAACATCACAATTACCCGTCAACTCGCCAAACTTGAGAAAAGAAACAGTATCACTATGAAATAAAGCGTGTATACAGTAACATATAAATGGAAGTGTATCTGTAACAAGGTTGTAGAAGATATCTCTAGATAAGTAATGTGTGCCAGTGCTTCGGAAATTTCATAAACTGTAAATTAACATCAATGATTTGTGCTTGGGGCAAATCATTGTTCCTAAAAAAAAAAAAAAACCCTGAGATGCTGGCTTTGTAAACTGTAATATGACGCAGAATCAGCCATAAAGTAACTGGAGAAGAAGTTAGTGTAGAAATGATTGATCCAGGGTTGAATTAGCTATTAGCCAAAGTGATATTTCGCATCTTCAAGCATGGAGAAGCTAGGGAATGACACTTTGCGTGTCTGTCAACCCAGTCTATACACGAGTACGACCCACTATGCATTGCCCCTTACACTACTTAGGAAAAAAAGACCAGAACACGTTTACTGTGATTCCATACATATGTATGTGGATCTCATCGCTGTTTGCCTGAACATGCATGTGAACTGTGTACTGAAATTGTGAATGTGTAGATTGTAATAAAGTATTTGAAAGAAAACCTTCGAAGTGCAGATTGAGGGATTGATTTGTTGGTTAAACACAAACAAACAATGCAGCTTTTTAAAATTCCCTTCTTGCCTTTTTTTTTTTCAAGTTTATTGAAAAGAGAAGGGAGGCGACAGGGGAGAGATAGAGAGAGAGAGAGAGAGGGAGAGAGGGAACTAGAAAGAAAGAGGGATAGCATAATATAGCACACATTATTTACAGACACTGATTTTGACAATGCTGTGAAGTTCCTTTCTATGCATTTTTCTAAGGAATTTTAGTGCAGGAGAGGTTTCATTTAGTGTGGATATTTTGTCATTGTGAAATGGTATCTTTACCTGCAACAGCCCTTTTAATTGGGCTTTTCATGTAAATTCGTTTGTATTCAAATTAAAAATTACATACATCATGAAGAGGCCAGCTTAGTGGACAGAAAGCTACTATTTTCTGTAAAAAAAAATCATATTTCATTTTGCTGATCCCGATACTTTCATCATCTATATGATCAGATGCAGTTTCTTTTGTTTTTTTGTGTTCATTATTGCATTTAAAAATAAATTCACTTTCCCTTTTTGCTTTTTAAGCATTACCTCTACTCAGGTTATGACTTAATTTTCTACACTGAGTACATGTATTCAGAAATGTGTGGTTTTTTTTTTGTATATATATGAGTAAAGCTTACACTGGCGATACGTGTATCATGGTGTTAGTGTTGGTGTCTGTAACACTGCAAGGAATGATGTAGGCAAGATATGGAGATGTGTTGCCTTCCTCTTATGCTTGACAACACCAAATGATGTCACACTTGTCTACCACAGACTGTGGTATTAAAGAGTACAGACAGGACTAAATGCTATGTTGTGCCTGCTTCAGCCATGTTTATTTCAATTTTTTTTGTTTTTTTTTTTTTGTACTGGATATACTATGTATAAATAAATGAATGAACGAGTGAATGAATGAATAAATATATACATACATATTAAATATATACAACTGTATATATGTATATATATATATATATATATATATATATATATATATATATATATGGGCCATGACGTGAGAAAAGGGCCCTTAGCGCTGTCGTGCACAAGCGCCATAAAACAGCGTGGAAGTTTGACAAAGCGATACGCGCAAAAAAAGATCTACTAGGTAGCTGCGCGCGAATGCATAGGAGGCTCAGAAAGTGGCAGTATTTGGGCAAAGCATGCTTTTTAAAAATTTCATGATCGGGGCACTTAGGAGTGGAATTTCAGAAAACTTGCATATCTAAATTTGTCAGAATTCATTCTACAATTTGGTGGTGAAAACTCGGTTTCGGTATTTTATGCCTTAGGGCCCTTTTCTCACGTCATGGCTCATATATATATATATATATATATATATACAACCACTGTATGAAGTTTGATAGCAAAATTATATATTACCATTTTTAATTTGACATATTTTTGATAAAAGCCGCCAAAAAAAAAGAAAGAAAGAAGAGAAAGTAGAATAGCTAATAATCATACCCTCAAGAATACTAATTATATACTTAACATGTGAGGTATAATGCACCACTGTAAGATTTAAGTTTGCTCTATTGATGGACTTACTTATAATGTTAGCGCTTAACCCATCTTCTGGTCAAACTCTGATGTCTTTATTAGCATAATGATATTTTTTTTTTCTAAATTGATAGTTTTTAAAGTTTAACCCATTTAGGACGGCTTGATTTCGCTACAACACGCATTTCCCATAGACACTTGCCTGAGTACACTTAGGACTCGTCCTCGCAAGTTAAATGGAGGAACGACACTATGCCACATGACAAACGGGAAAGCAATGTCAAACCAACAATAATTTCTCAGAAATAAGAAGTGTATTTACAAGCCCAAAATCTCTATGATACATACATTTTATGGATGAATGAACAAATTTACATATGACTACAAAAGATAAACATAAATGTTCACCATCTGTCTTACACCTCATCACGGTTTTAACTGCCTGCAATAGTACTGTAAAAGTGGAAATTTTCGCGCATTTCACGCAACCCGAAACTAGCCCGAAAATAAAAGCAAGCGAATATTTTTGCTTACCATATGTTCGAGTAGTTGATGTCTTGATTCCGTGGAATTAAAAACATACTAAACTCTTCTTACCCTGCCGAGCGCGAAAAATTGGTCGCGCGAAAACAACTACTTTTACAGTACCAGCTGCCTTTATCCAGGCTTTCAACAATTTTAGTGTAAAAGTGTACTGAATACATGTACATGGCTTTGTGACTCTGACTTTCATCTATTGGAGTTCTTTGGTTATTGTGGGGGAAAAATTTAGTGTATGGGGAAAATAACTCCAATTTAAAGGACAAGTTCACCTTCATAGACATGTGGATTGAGTGAATGCAGCAATATTAGTAGAACACATCAGTGAGAGTTTGAGGAAAATTGGACAATCCATTTAAAAGTTATGAATTTTTGAAGTTTCTGCTTAGTCACTGCTGGATGAGAAGACCACTACAGCTTGTGATGTCACATGTGTACAACCATATAAAGAAAGTATAAGGAAAATTCAAGATATTTTCACTTTTCTCGCATAACATAAGAACACTTGACTTCCCTCTTTCAGAAGGCAAGGGGAATGATATTACTCTTAACAGACGTCAGTGATGAGTCGAAGAAACATGCACTTTTTTCAAAAAGTAACATTTTGTGAAATTCTCTTCATACTTTCCTTACATTGCTGTACGCATGTGACATCATACACTCTAGTAATCTTCTCATCCAGCAGTGATTGTAAAGATACTTTAAAACTTCATAACTTTTGAACAGATTGTCTGATTTTCCCCAAACTTTCACTGATGTGTTCTACAAATATTGCTGCATTCACTCAATACACAATGTGTATGAAGGTGGACTTGTCCTTTCATTACTATACAGTAGTAACATCCCCCCCATTCTGAATACATTCAACATAAGGCTCAGTGGTATCATGCGTTACATCTGTGGTATGCAGCCACAGTAAAGCAAAAAAACAAAAAAAACAAAACAAAAAAAAAAACAACACAAAAAACACACAAAAAAAAATCACACTATGCAAGTCTGTATGATTTCATAGCATGCACTTGTGAAGTAAGAAGCAGGCCTCTATGCATTACAGTGTACCTGCATGTACTGGTCTTGGGCTCCTCAGTCACAGTACCATGAAAGTAAATTGCACACTGTAGGATTTAAATACACAAATGAATATGTACTGCATGTATATAAACTTTTCGATGGTGGTAAAATCAATGTGGCACTTATGTTAAAGACAGAGAATACGAATGGGATTCTGTGTAAGTTTTAGGTGTATTACTGGTCTAGAAAGTGTTCTTGTGTCTTGGCATTGTAGATCCTGTGTATCATGGAATGGGACAGACACAGTGGTCATCTTTGACAGTGGAGAAACAGCTGTCCCTGCAAGTGGTCCTTGCTCATCTGGTCATTTCAGACACCATCTACCGGCAATAAATAATCAAACACCATCCAGGCTGATGCGGTTTGCTGACACGACTGCCTCACGGTCCATAATATGACATCATCACACAACATAGAGTGGTACTGTAACAGTGCCAAAATATTGCCTCGTTATCATTCGTGCCATTGCTCCACACTTTTGATAGGCAGATCGACGTATTGGAACTTCAGGTGAGAGTGAATATCATAGCTGCAACCCACAGCACCTACATACAGCAGGTAAGGTAGAAACTTGGAATAAAGAAATCTGATACAAAAAAAAAAAAAAAAAACCAGATATGAGAATATTCTATGGTCTATACTGTTATAATTTCACCCCTTCCTGTAAGACTTGACTAAGCCGTGGATACAGCAAGATGTTTGATAGTACTGCATCAGCGAAAACCTTTGCAGTCTCAGATCTCTTTGAACAGTCTTTCCGCTGCACATGAATCCGCTGCTCTGTCTCCACCCTATAATCTCTTGCTCTTGATGGGCTTAGCGTGGATGGGTTCCGTCCAGTGCAGCGAGAACATGAAGACCAGGGAGAGGAAAGCGAAGAGGCCAAACAGGGTCAGCATGAGCACCCGGGGGATGAATGTTTGGTCTGTAATCTGTTGGGAGTCGAACGGAGATTTTACAATGTTAGCAACAACAGCAGCAGCAGTAGTAGCAGCAGCAGCAGCCAGCAGCCACAACAACAACAACAACAACAACAACAACAACAACAACAACAACAACAACAACAACAACAACAACAACAACAACAAGAACAACAACAACAACAACAACAACAACAGCAACAACAACAACAACAACAACTTTTGAGGGACAGGGAGATGGCTCTCAAAGAAGACAAAATTAAAACAAACTTACTTTGTCACGTTTGTAAAATCTTACCATTTGAATTCCTGGTACATGACTGAATACACACCTCTTAGAATGAAAAGTGACTGCCTGTTCAAATTGTGTTCGCTTTAAAGGTAGGGAATCCCATTTGCATGCCTTAAATGAAGAGTTGTATGAATACAGTGGTATGTTGAAGAAAGTACCATTTTAGAAACTCCCATAAAGTATTGAAAGTGGAAGGTAACATTTAGTACATTTTTATTGACCGTTAGATTTTGAATTGAATTTTTTTCGGGGCTCACCGTAAATTCCAGTACATTACTAGGCTACCTTTGCAGACCCATGCACTGCATGTGTGTCCATCATGTATATTTTGTGAAGAAAGTTCATCAAAACTTATAAACATTTCTATATACATTCTTGCCACACACTCTATACGTTATTACATCAGCTCTTATACTTTTAGATTTGTGTTTATAGATAAAAAAAATACAGAAGACTGCAACAAAAAGGCTTAAGTGTGGCTGACACACAGAACTACTGAGTAGTTGAGTTTTGTGCATTATTCACATTGTAGATAACTGTTGACTTCCAAATTTCTCAGCAGTGGCCTAAACAAGTCCACTGAGGTTCATATTTAATGTTTTGCTGCATTTTGGGAGGTCTGTAAAAGGTATCCCCTACCTTTAAAAAAAAAAAGCAAATCTGTTATGTTAGTTAAAAATGATTTGAAAAGAAAAGAGTAAAACTTGATAAGCACAACACAGAAAATTTGATCAAAATCAGATATAAATTAGGGAATATATGAAATTGTGCTAAGTGGATAAGATCACTAAACCATTAATCACAAGGGTCCTGCTTCAAGCCCACAGCACTAGTTGTTGTGCTTTTAGGCAAAGCACTTTATCCTGGTTTCACAGTCCCTGGGAGGGGACTTTACACATTACAGCCATTGGTCCTGAGATTATTTTGCGTTATTGCTTACAGGCATTCATTGCTCTTTTAACAGCCATGTGAACAAATCATAAGTCAAAATATGAAAATATTGAACATCATTCTAACCTTATTTCCTTCAGGTTCTGGCACACTTCCCTCTCTTGGAATAACAAGTAAGACGATGGTGATGATGGTAACGAGGAAGGAAAACCCAAATGCTGCTCCCCTGTGAGAAAATACCATATATATCGGTAGTAATTAAAAGACAGGTAGAATATGGTCATGTCATAATTACTGTAAAATGAGAAATATTTATGGCATGAAATTTTTGTGAATTCGAGCCGACGACCTTTTTTGAGGCATGATTTTTTGTTGTTGTTGAATTACCACTTCCATTCACTTCATTTAGTGTAGACAAGAACTTTTTCGTGCATTTTAATTTCGCGAATCTTGGGTCTCACAAAAATTCATGGTTTTACAGTACTCAAATGTGAATATAATGAGCAATATGAAATATACCCTTTTTGTGCAATTTGCCACACTGCAGAAATATCAAAGTGAATATTTGCAAATGTCGAGTAACTGCTGACTTTTTTGATGCAAAGGCGGACATAATCTTGCTCACAATTTTACAGATTCAAGCTTGATATGCTTTCTTGGTTATCAAAAATAAAGAGACAAATGAGTGCATTACATACTCAAAGCAGAAATAGTGTAAAGCAACTTTACCAAAATGATTAAAAAAAATTGCATTCTAAGAAGATGAAGAAAAGGGAAATGGAGATGATGAAGAGTGAAATGAATAAAAAAAAGAAGATATGAAGAAGGAGAAATAAAGTAATAAATGGAAGAGGACAAACCTCAGATTATCGGCCCTTGACAAGACTGCACAGAGAAGAATGGCTAGGGACCAGAGAAGAGCCAGGACAAACAGCCCAGTTCCGATGCCAAATATGAGAGCCATCTTGGTTGCCGTGAGCTCCTCTGGTGTGATACATAGGCTGTCATCTGGTATTGGCTTTCACCTAAACCAGTGTACAGGAAAGACAGATAAAGATACACTGACTGGTGTCTGTTGTAGACCTGAGAATGAAAAATGAGCATTAGTGGCAGCCTAAGGATTTTCTCTCAGCACAAACTGGATATCGAGTAATCAATATCCGGCCTTAGACAAAGATAGCTGGGTATTGATATACACACATTAAAAAATGTAACATTGGTGTGGTTTCTTACATTTAACAGTGAGGAGTGTATGACTATATCTATTTACTTTGTTTTATCAATTTATACTTTTTATTACTATTATCATTTGCAATAGGATGTTATCTCTTGCAGTAACAATTTTTCACTGTTTTATCTGACTAAACATTGCAATTGTTGCACATGTTTGGAACAAAGTGAATTCACTACTGAATTTTACTTTAAATATTTTTTTGTTTGTTTTTTGCCCAGATGAGTTACTGCATCACCAGCCAAATCAAAGACATTAGACATAACCAATTCATTTCCCTCAATACACGGACAAAAGGATATAATGACAAACAACTCATTATCCAAAGACTCAAACTCCAAGCATCTCTTCAACTGGAGTCTCCCACCTGGATGCCCAGCAAAGTGGAGACTGATCTGACAAACATGTATACGCGCTCAATACAATGCAGGTAGAGTACATCGTGAGGGGCAGGTGCAGCGTCCCCTGCAGCCAGAGTCCAGCTTTTATGCCGTCTGATCCTGTCTTAGCTTTATTTTAGAACATTATTGACATAACTAAAACTTGATAAGGAAACTTGATAAGGAAAACGCTAAATTTTACAAAGGAGAAAATATATCTTTTATGTGGAAAACACATAGCTAGAGTGGGAGAAAATCAAACTCAAGTGCTCAAGGACAATGGGAGATTTTATGAAGATGACCTCACAGACGCCAACTCTCCCGCTTTCTGTGGGAGAGTTGGCATCTTTGGTCATCTCCAAAACCAGAACCACTGTGCTAAGGGGTACAGTCCTTCCAGACATCATACATCTCTGGAACAGTATGAAAGCAACTATTGATTCCTACAAATTTGCCTCTCACCCCCAAACCACAATTGGCATCTGGCACCAGTTACCAGCCTGGTAGTGTTATACTGCCCTATCACTACAGCTACAGTTGCTGTTTTCCAGGACACTGCCCTTCCTGCCATAAGAGCGTTGAAACCTCCTGTAAGATGTAAGGTTCATTCCATTTGGGGCGCTAGCCTAATGTATTTCGCATCCATGTCATGTAGACCACATATCTCAAATTCCACTGAACCGAATTGCTCCTAAATCACACACACAGGACATTCTTTCATACTACATGTAGCTTCTTTAGAATTGAACCATATCAGTTGTTGGATAGCATCATTAATATCAATGCCGACTTTCAAGTCATTGCTCAAAACAAACTCACAAGATATTGTGACATAGAGTCTACAATGATCCGAAATTGAATTAGCCGTTTTTACTTAATCATTCTAGAAACCCGATGAAGTAACTACCAGAACACAGCGACAGGGCCAGAGGCCAATGGCCAGAGGCTACAGAGATAAAGTGAAAAGTCAATGTGCAATGACTGGGGGAAGTAAAAAAAAAAAAAAAAATAGTTGAGAAATGCACAAGTGTATGTGTCTGCATCTGTCCATCTGTCTGTGGTGTGGGCATTCTGTTTTACTGAATAATACTGGATTAGGAAACTGCATTTCTCATCCGACTTCATTTATTTCAACTTGCCACAAATAAAATGTAAATTTGAAATTAGTATAGAACCTAGATTCTATTATCATTTACAGTGATCTTTGGGTAATCGTGTAGAAATGCACACCATGCACACCTACCATTTCCTTCCTTAATTTGTCAATAAAACTTTTCGTGGCTATCACAAATGTCAAGAGGAACCATATCTGATGGTTTCATGAAATTTCATAGCCAATTACAGAAGAAAAGTAGCTAATTTTGACTCAAAAGTACGCCGATCGACGGCTGTATCAGCGTAGCATGATTGATGATCGATTATGTGGAAAAGCGATATAATGATGATGATCGATCGTTGTAGTCTGTGATACAGCCGCTTGTTTGGTGTTTAACCACAATAATTACGTCGGCTTAACAGTAAAAAGTTGAAAAAAAGAAAGTGATCTCGATGCGTCTGTGTTTTGTTGTTTTAGTTAATTTTCTCCTGTGTGCTGCGTTTGACTGTATACAAACATTGTATCTGTCAACATATTTTGCTGACTGAATGATGGGAGGATAATATGTGTACAAAACAATAAAAGATAATAAAATGGACCTTACTACAAAACAAAAGCAAATATTGAGGTTGCAGTTCTTGTAGATCTATACATAATTAATAAAATGAAATGGAAAAATGAATAGCATTATACTATCATAAAAACAATAATTTATACTATAAATTGAACTTATCAATTAAAAACATAAATTTAATACCATTTACCATCACCAGAAACAAACAACAAATCCCCTTCCAATTTAACTTCCTCCTCATCTTCTTTTCTCTCTCTTTCTCTCTCTCCCTCCTTCTAATAGCCTTTATTTACTCTTTTCTTCTACTTTTCCTTCAACCTCATTCTTTTCCCTTCAACACTATTTCAAATTAAATCATC
This sequence comes from Diadema setosum, assembly GCF_964275005.1. Taxonomy (NCBI): domain Eukaryota; kingdom Metazoa; phylum Echinodermata; class Echinoidea; order Diadematoida; family Diadematidae; genus Diadema; species Diadema setosum. The sequence continues at coordinate 29,641,680 of NC_092690.1, forward strand.
AACATTTGTCATAATAAAATCAATACTTGCCACAATTTCTAAAGAAAGGATGTCTAAATCCTGGTATGAATAATCTGTATCAATGATTTAAATAGTGATAATCATGATAGTGGCAATGAAAAGAATGAGAAAAAATACGAAAATGAAAGTAGATCTAGGGCCCACACGTATTGCACAAGTCGTGTTAATATTGTTAGTAAGCGGCTAATTAGAGACTACCAGAATCGATTATAATCGTTGACATCATTCTCTATGCAATCGATGCATTACTTACTACGTCGGAACTATGATCGCGACCGACGTAGGCCTACTTTTCAACTCCGATTTCTCATTTTTCTTCCCTTTTCGGCTTTCTAATTCTATGAAAACTCTCTGATATGGTTCAATTTAGCATCTCCAAGAGCTACACAAAATTTGATTGACCAACGGCGAAGCGAACGGTAGGTGTGCATTTCTACACGATTACCGATTTCATTGTAAAAATATAAGACAGCACCATCACCTACGGTCACAGCACATCCCATCCCAATTTGATATGGAAAGAGCAGCGGCAATTAGAGCGGCTTAGGGATTATCTCGCCAAGGTTCAAGCCCCATTGACATGATTGATGATTAAAATTTAAGCCTAGTAGTAGGCCTACTAGATCTGTAGGGGTAGGTTAGGTAGTTTGTTTGCGCGGCTGTCGGCAGGCGCACACAAATATTCCAACGGGTGGGACTATATAAGAAAACCGCTCTGAAAGTGATGCATTAATTACGTCTGGCTTCCACAACTTTGTGCTGTAATTTCTACATAATTTAACAGTTGTAGGTAAAGTGTCTTGCCACACACGTAAGTAACTCACAACTTTCATGCTGACTGTCACCGGATCTCGTCGGTTTTCCTCGGAATGCGCTAGCTACGCTACGGCTCTCAGCTGTAATAACTACAAATGGGGCCTATTGGTTATAATTATGCAAAGAGATTTTCCCCAGTGGTGGGTCTATGGGGATCGGGGAGGAGAAAAATCTCTTTGGTTACATGTAGTAGTACCGTCGTAGGCGGCGGCCATAAATGCCTTTCCCATCCTGGGAAAAAAAATATCGCTAACCGGTGTGATACGGTTGATGTATGGGTCTTACGTGGGTAGCTAGGGACGCCGAAATTCGGGGGCCGAACTCTCTCTTACAAAAAAAAAAAAAAAAAAAAAAAAAAAAAAAAAAAAAAAAAATCGAGTGAAAATGTTCACTTTCACTCGTTTTCGAGTGACCTTAGGGATCATTTCAAAATCTTCGAGTGATCCCTGAGGGATCACGCCAAAATGAGTGAAAATGAACGTATTCACAAAAAAAAAAATCACAACAATTTCACTCTACATTCACTCTTTTTTTTGTATTCACTCCTTCAAGAGTGAATATTTTCACTCGATTTTTTTTTTTTTCAGAGAGAATGTGACCCACCTGTTCTGTCTTGATCTTTCCACAACCCCAGCCCCCTCCCCCTCACCCGCCACTGCAAGTTCAACGAGATTTTTAAACTCTTAATGTTTGCTTTGTGTTGATCAGTAAACTAGACAGCTTCCTTTCAATTTGTCAAAATGTGTACATTTTATATTTCTATAGACGTCTAGTCATCAGTGGCCGATCAAAGCGAGGGCACAAGATATATCGACGCGCGCCCCCTCTATTTTTTTAAATCTTTATTTTCAAGAATCGTACATTGAACGTGCATATTATATAAGGGTCTACACTGTTAGTAGCAGTGCGAAGGAAATTGCAATCTGCGCCCCCTCTAGTTTCAAATCCTTGATCCACCACTACTATTTTACAAGAAAATTTGTGAGTGAATTACATCTTCAATTAGATGGACGGAGCAATAAAGTAAAAAAAAAAGAAAAAAAAAAAGAAAAAAAAAGATTAATGTGCTCCCGTGTCTTCTCCATGCATATTCCTGTTATGCATGTGAGACAAAGACCCTAAGCGAAAATCTGTAAAGGAGGATGCAGGCCAGAGAGATGAGATGATATACTTAACTGTACTTGGCATATCTTAATTACAAAGATCACAATAATGAGGTAGTAAACCGAGTCCAACAAGCCACCGGGCTCTCAGTGAAGACCTACTGTCAACTAGTGAAAAAAAAAAACACTCAACAAAACAAAAACAAAACCCCCAAAACGTAAACTCGAATGCTATGGGCATACAGTGAGATCATCAGGACTAGTCAAAACATCTGACACTTTGAAAGGAAAGAGAGCAAGAGGAAGACCAAAGAAGAAATGGGAAGACAACATACAAGACCGGACATAGGGCTCACACGGGTAAATAATTCCCCATAGAGACGTGTGTTAAAATTCAAAATTCTGAAAATTCTGAAAAATAGCTGGAAGAAATGAGATGTTTCATCTTCACTAACCTGGATACGTGAGCTATACCCTGTCATCCATCAAATTTCCAAGGCAGGTTCTTCGGCTCAAACTCTGTCCAAGGGTCCGCAGAGCCAGACTACGAGTTCTTTTCACTAAAAAAAAAATCACCTATTTTCCGTACAGGCATCCAATGAAATACAGTCCCTTCAAATTTCATGAGAAAAGTTTTCATCTCCAAACCAAAATGCAGTATGTGGGGAATTCATACTCAATATCTGCAGCTATTCAGTTTTATGCCAAACTGCATTCATGATTTTTAATCAAATTTTTTCTTCATTTATTTTGGTATCTTTGGTACGAATTTGTGAAGGGGTCTGGGACATTCCATTTTATTTACAGGTGTGAGCCCTATAGAGAGGCACAAAAAGAGGCAGAGGAGAGGGAGGGATGGAGGAAACTGGCTGCGAAGTCTTCTGTGGCGTCCCCAACGGTCTTACGGCGACTACGGGAAATGTTCAAGATAATTATAGGCCTTTGTATTGAACTGCTATAATTGGGACAAAACTATGAAAAGAAAAAGATTCAATGCTTTACTTTTGTAGGGACTTATTTTGAACCATTTATTATCAGTGTTTTCCCCCTTCTGTTATAACATGTACCACCCCTCTACACACCAATACATCAACCCACACTACATACATATTCACATCCACATGCATCCACGCACCCCACCTATCACAGACACACCACATATCACATAACATTTTCCCGCTCTTTTCACTTCACATCCATTGGTCCCTGTAATACTGAAAACATGTCAAAATCACCCAAGCCTACACATCATTTACATATTATGAATATTTAGCTGTAACCCTTTTTTCCTTATTTGCATGTTTTGTTATGTGGATTCTTTATATGAATATTCATGTTACAACCTGGATTTTCATGTGAACTCATGCTAAATTACGAAGAATAAACTGGCTACAAGTTAGTTAGCCAGGGAACCCCTTCCAGGTACCACGTGTGTGCTGCTCTAGTCTGCTGTTGGTGTACTTGTGATGAGTGCTAGAGAGCTGAGTGAACCCGAGCCTTAAGCCCCCGTTCCACTATCACGATTTGGACCCCGATCTGTCCCGATCTAGTAGATCGGGAGAGAGCGGCAAAAGCGTACGGGGATCGGAAGCATCGTAGCAGCAGCGTGTGGAGGTCGGGGTTGGAGCGGGCAGTTTTTCAGATCGGGAAGAAATTTTGAACCGGTTCAAAATTTCTTCCCGATCTCCCCGATCAAAATTGACATATTTTCAATCGTACAGCAAGCGGGGAGAGCGTAGTGACAGCGTAAACGCAGCGGGGAGAGCGTAATGACGGCGTAAACGCAGCGGGATGAGCGTAACAAGGTCTTTCTGAGCGTAGTAACATCGGCACAAGAACGGGAAGTAATTTTAGCTGTAATTTTCGAAGAAGAAGAAGAGATGAAGAAAAGGAAGAGAAGAAAGCAGCGAAGCAGCTACCCAAAAGGCGAAGAAAGAGAGACTGCACGTGATGCTGAAAGAGGAGGAAGAGGACATAGCAGAATTTTGAAGAATATGAAATCATCTACAACTGGAGGAAGACGGACTATAAAAGCAAGGACATCAAGAAAAAATCCTTTGAAAAATCAGCACGTCTTTGTTTACACAAAGCATTGCTGCAAAAGAACCGTGAGTTGAGGAGGCTCTTCAAGTTCAAGTTCAAGTTGATTTATTTCACTTCCAACAAACAAATAATAAAAAAATACAAAGAAACGCTCATATACACAAACGTCATGAAATCATTACCCCAATGCGATGAACAGAATAACATTGTAAAAGAGATACAGGCAAATTATCAACAGAGATACAAATAACAGTTACGTCACTGTGGTAAATGCATACAAAATATTGATGGAAATGGAGGGGACTGCTATAAAAGCAGAGCTTGTAGTATTAGAATGCAGTCCACTCATAGAGAAAAATATATAATTGCAAAAAACAACAACAAATTTCCCTAAGCGGTAGCAAAAAAAAAAGACAGACAGAGTAATACACACATACATGCACACATACGGACGCACATTAACAAACACATGGCGGCTCTCTTGTAAGGAAAAAATTGATGAGAGGATAGAAAGATATAGTACATGTAGTGAAGAAGGTAGTAAGTCCGAGGTGGACAAGGGGGGGGGGGGGAGGAGGAGGGGAGAGGAGAGGGAAATGGTGGGTCATAACCAGGGCACTGGAGGCACAGAAGCATGGGCTCGCTGATGAAGAAAGAGTAGTGAGAATAATGAAGCAACAACAACTTTGAAAATCAAAAATAAAAAAGAAGAATGAATCTTCGAGGTCCACAGTATATTTCTTCGGTTCTGCATGCTAATAAGTTGACTGACTGCTGACCCACAGTCGAATCGGGGTACATCGGGGCACATCGGGCACTTTTCAGCTCTCTGAACGGGGTAACAGCGTGATAAGATCGTATAGATCGTTCAGAGCGTAGATACAGCGTGCATTGATCGGATGACATCGGCAACATCGCACTAACAGCGTAGCTACATCGTTCTAAAGCGTACCGGCAGCGGCAGAGATCGCAATGTCTAATTCCCGATCATCGTAGTAAGAGCGTAGTAAGCACTTGGTAGTCGTAACTGCAGCGTACTTAGAGCGTTCTAACATCGTACTGTGTCCAGATCGGCTCAGGTTTTACCCAATCCTTCCCGACCTGAGAAAATTGTCAAATCGTAGCGAGAACGGCATAGTGGAACGGGGGCTTTACACTTTCAAATGAAGAATTTGATTTTTTTTTTTTGGCCACAGATGAACACGTTATTATTCCCAAACAATATACTATGAAGCTGCCCTTTTTATTATTTTTTGTTGTTTCACATAAAATTCATCCGAATGAATACACGGTGCATTATGCGAGTTAGTTTAAAAAGTGGTATACCACCATTGTTGTGCTCACTTCGTTGCAACTGGCTGTAGATAATTCTTGCTGTTGGCGTACGTTTTCATTTCCCAACACTTAACCCAGTCACTTCCGAGGACAAAAAATATTTCCTAGTTGTCCAAATCGCATTATTATACATTTTACTGTTAACATAATGACACTCTGTTTTCCCGTCTGCAGCATGCTGACATCGTGCAAGTGGTTTGTCAATACCATTGTTCTCCTAATCTGTATTTGAGAAGAATCTGCTATATTCCCGTGTATTTTTGCCTCGTCTTGTTTTCTATTTCTTTTTTTTTTTTTGGACGGTCCTTGATGTTGTATTCGTGCTCCTCATTTTTGTCTTTACATTCGGTTCAATAATTTGATCTTCGCTTAACAAGCTTGCTTTTAAGTATAGGTCCATTATAAATATCTTTAGCACTAGAATTATACTTAGATTCAAACTTTCATAGATTTACCACCATCGACCATGGTCTGTATTTCTGCAATATTCTATTGTGCATCCCTAATAGCTAGATAATAATAATACCTATCATGTATCATTTTACTTTGTCATATTTGATGTATCTATCATTGAGAAAAATGAAAATAAATTGAAATTGAAATTGAAACTGGTGATAGAATCCAGATGCGGGTTTCCAGGAAAGTATGAATTGCATAATAAAGCATGCAGAATGTGATCGGGGGGGGGGGGGGGGAGGGGGGAGGGAAGACGCTATCATGCATTTATCATCATACGCATGGAGCTGTGCGCATTCAATCTTTCATTGAATTATTCATTCTCTTTTTATCAGCTATCTTGAGCTTAGTATCACGATGACTAATCACAAATTTTGATTGTCTGCGTGACATTAAGCTCAAAAGCTAGTAATAAAAGAATATCTATTATCTATCACAATGATTATGTCGGCGATATATTCTTATGCAAAGTATGCAGAAATGATTGAATCACAACTCGTTCATTAATTTTTCATTGCGATCAAAATTTCCAACCAGTCATTGTGTGTGTGTGTGTGTGCTGTGTGCGGTTGTTGATGATTTAGCGACTTACACCCCTTTGTCCAGAATATTTCTGTAATATTGCAGACTGCAATGACGTGCGGGAAAGTACCGGACATCTTTGAAATGGGGGGAGGGGGTTTTTAATGGCGTCGCTTTTTCTTGAGTCTCTTTAGTTGCATCTAGATTTGGATGACTGATGTGTACAATCCTCTGTCCGTACGTCGCTATGTATTTATATCGACGTCTACGCTTTATAGGCCTACGTATCATAAATATAGATAGATATAGATATATTATATCTATTCACTATTATTATAGGCTATTAGATCTATACTAAGTTCCCAAATTAGTCAGTTGATTCATGGACACTTTTACTTTCTTCAATCTGTTCCCACTTAATATTACTAGTAAGTGACTAGTAGCATGAACTACTCATGCAAACGTGTGGAATGCTACATAAAATATTCTTTTTAAGTCCGCAAGGGCTGAAACATCAAATACAAATACCGTTTCGTTTGTCTGTTTTTACTCTGAATACATTATGTATAATGAAATTAACATGGACAAGGTCTATTTATTTTTTGTATCGCATCTGCGTATAGTTTTGTCTATTAATTTACTATTTCCAACGTATCATATTGTTGTACCCGTGTTTTCCTAAGAAAAAACCAAACATATAAAGACGTACGTAGCCATCAAAGATGAGCCCACGAGATTTGACTTTTGCTGACCCCATTCGGATGCCCTTCTCATAGTGTATAACAAAAGATGTTGCGAGCCCATCTGCGCAAGCTCCGCACGTCCGATCGATATTTTGCATTGTTTGATGGCACATGCAGTTGACCATCGAATATAAACCGCTTGACTGCGTTCGCACAGGCGGATATTAGAACCAACTTGTCTCTTCTCTGTCGACGGACAAAAGAAAAAATAAATCTCGTTTTGCGGGCATTGAAGCTCTCGGAGAATTGCGAGGAACGAGTTAATCGAAGCCATATTTCAAGATACGACTTACACTTTTGTATCAAACGAACTGTACGAACAACCTTCCTCAATTCTCACATGGCAGTCGATACACTGATGACCTAGATAAATTCAGTTGTGCATCTTCCTTTTTCTCCACTCCATGGTTTCGATTTCGACCTTAATAATGGAGGAAAAGGCCACTACGCATTATTTGGAAAATCGTCTGACTACGCTTTCTTTTAAAGATCTTGTGAATGGCGACCTTGTGAATGTCTTTGTAAGGCTGTAGTTCTGTTGTTAGTGTTCGATGCGTTATATTTTACTTCTGTCTACCCATACATACCATACATGGTTACATTTTCACACATTATTGATATTGGTCTTGAGGGGAAAGCATATTACAAGGTTTGTTTTTTAGCTTCCCCTCTATTTTCAGCATTACGTAGTAAATAACATGTATATACATGTTGTATTATTTGATTCTTCTTTATTTCATGGTGTTTATTTTCGAAGAATATGTATTTTATGTTCATATAATTGTTCTTTTCTTGTGATATGCTTGTACATTGCCACTCTGTTGAAAATAAAATTAACGAAACGAAACGAAAACAAAGGACTGCTTTACACAAAATGAGGTGAGACACTGCTTTTGAAGTGGCAAATATTGGAATTCCATGACAACTCTAAAGAAATACAACATTCCCATCACAATGTATAGTAATGTAATTAAATTACATGTTCATTTATGAACATTTTCCATTCTATCATCGAAAGAGTCTCTTGGGTATAGATGGATTGCCGATTTCCATGGATAAGAGAAAGAAAGATAAAGAAAATATACGGTCTAGTAATGTGTTCTATCATTCATGGAATACGTTTTCAAATTGCTTAATTTCAGTTCACAGTTAAATTTCGCTAATGATTATTTAGAGAGAAAGGAAGCATCGCATGACAGACTAAACACGTGAAAATGGAGCAAGTGCAACGAATTCCAACTCATATCAGTTCATAATATCATTTTACATAAAGCAAGTGTAAATATTATCAAAATCTATTTCAGTTCAATTCTATTTTTCTTTTTCATTGAAATTGTTTTCCATTATTACACAAATATTGTGCTGCAGCTGTTTTTTCCAATAATTGTCACCCTCGATACAAATGTAATTGTATAGATTCGCAACTGCTCATATATCAGTATACAATTTAACAAACATGCCAGAAAAAAAAAAAACAACTATAGTAGGAATCGAACCTGCCATCTAATGCTTTCTGGGCAGCGACAAAATAATCAGTGTATCCATGGTTGCCGGTATTGACACGGTGAAAATACCCAGACGCCGAAATTCTGACATTGTTATCCTAGAATATTAGTTCTTCAGGCGGACAAGGCTTATCGTACGAAAAAAAAGAGATTAATTGATCAAGAGGAATGAGCTGTTTTATGTGCTCTGCTTCATTTTCTTTTTCAATGGTTGCCCTCTGCCCTCTATTCAATCGTACATTTAAGATCCCAACTGCTGATCCACATTTCCAACAACATGCGAACATTTTCAGACATTGTGAAAAATATAGATAAATCAGTTGCGATCTGATACAAATACATTTGTATACAGAGGGTGACAATTGAAAAAAAATCATAATCAGCCATATCACCTCACTGCATCAATAATTTATCTTTTATCACATAATTCTTTTGAATACCAGTTACAATGATTACAAAAATCAATGTAATACGCAACAGAAACTCATATTTAAAATCGGAAAAAGAAACATCAACTATGAAGTATATTTCATAATTTGGACCTTTTGAACAAAATCACTGCTTTGTAGGAAAAGTGAAGCCCGCGAATAAGACAGATTTATTATAATTGCTGTTAATTTGCCCATACGTCAGTACATACAAAAGTTTATATGTCAGTATGTGAAGCTTATGTCGCACATAAACTCGAATGCTTGGCAGACCTGAAGACAATTTAACAGAAACAGGTTAATTTTTATCAGACAAATATTTCAGTTATCGCAATAATCGTATACGTAAATTAGAGTACCCCTTTTAACGTGGAAATCCACAGTTCTTAGATATTTCTACATAAAGAAAAGTACAAACAATTTAGTAGAAACAAGCACATGCATGTCTACAGTATAATGTGTACAAGCAATTACTTAGCAAATGTGAAATCGATGTACACCGTTCACCACAGCAAAAACGATAATTTAAAAGCTTAACTAGACACTAATGTTTGTGCATGAACTACAAAATGAAAGTCACTTCAATTAAAGAGCAACAAGAAAGAGACATTCTGAAAACTCATAAGCTACTGATATAGTGCCACGGTTATCATTTACAATATAGGATTCAGGAAGTACTGACAAAAACGAACAAATACAAAACAAAATGTGATATGACGACATATTCCCATCGACATATTTTGAGTTTTTCATATCTATTAGACTTTATCATTACGAAAGGAAATAATATCTTTCTGTTAATCAAAATCTACTCTTTTACGTTGCTTGCCATATACTGATGATGAGTCACATAAATACTCTTGTCCCCTATGACAACAAGAACAATAATCTATTTTATAGGGACGATTGTACAGATTTATGCTGAGAAGATACGATATCAACGTCACGGGGATTAAGATGTCCTATGTGCCAAAATGGTTTCTATTTTACATCGGAATGAAAAGCAATATTTTCTTTATTGATTTTTTTTCATAAACTTGATTCGTAAAAATGAATTATTTCTCGTACAAAAATCACAGTGAATACTGTTTATGAGCATTGCTACAAGCTGTTGAATTTGAAGTATAACTAGAGTGAAAATAAAGCTCATTCTGCATATGTTTACAAAAAACAACAGCAACAACAAACAAACTCAACAGTATAATAGCAATCGTTCTGTTTGGAAATTTTGACAATTTCGATCTTGTGTATAGCATTTACAGTATTGTACTGTATTGTACCGTAACAGTATTGCATTATAAAGGCATTAACCTTGCTTCCATTTATACATTACTCTTGTAAAAACCTATATGAGTATATTGTATTATAATACTGCACGTGCAAAGGGATTGCACAGAAAGTGGACTGAACTATTTGAAAGAGCTGAATGTCCTGAAATACCTCATGCATTAGAAATACAATGAACAAGTGATGAAGTCAGAAAACATTGTCATTTTTGTTTTCAGCAGGAAATGAATAAATTCAATGGCATATACACGAAATCATCCAACTCACAACGTGTGTGATACAATCACTTTTCACCCATTATACCTGTAATTACGCCATCACCATGAAGAGGGATTTTGGGTTTATTTTATTATCTACACTATACATAAAAAGTGACAAGTGAAGATCAAGTGAATAATGATAGAGCATTTTGCCAAATATCAACTTTGAATACAACCAATGTCAGGTTTCTACCAACCTTTAGGAGTGGACGATAGCTTGCTCACAAATTCTCTTTGTTGATAGAAGCTTATAATATTTCTTGTTGTTGTTGTTATTTATTACCCAAAACCGTTGATTTTTTTTTCCCTGTCAACTCTAATTCCTTGACTGTGGATTCTATGCTTTTACAACTACAACGTTGACACGCACTGGTATCGAAAAGACGATAGTGCATGAACACTGCTGATGAAAAAAATATCAAACATTCCAAAAAAAGTATTTATTGTGGATGGCTATCAAAAAAAGAAGACTAATAGAAGTGAAAATTGCAATAAACGTTATATTATTTCAACAATGAGATACATACAAAAAAGGCACTTGAACCAAACATACTAACATGACTAATGATCTGTTATGAACCTCACAAGGAAGTAGATCGTTCTTTTTCACGTTTCATTGATTTATCTCCTCGTGATGATTACAGGGTCATCGTCAGATTTACGCTTGCTTGTCTTTTTTATTATCATTTTTTTTGGCAGTTTGAAGTTACACTGAGAGTGCAATCTTTGCTGAAACATCTGTTTCTTTTCTTACACATAGTGGGTGCTCGATGTAGGCGATCTTTTAGAGGGATGGTATAATATTGGTTTTAACTTTTTGCGAGATACCAAGAAACCACTTATGAAAAGATACAGAGCGTACCATTCTAAGAGGAATTCAAAGTGTATTAGATGAAAATTGGTTTAGGAATGGCTACGACGTCATCCCCCCCAAAAAAGAAGTAAAACAAAGCGATCCTAATAGAATTGCTCTATTTTGGATATCTCAGCAATTTCAAAACCAATTTTTATGAAATGAATGTTGGATCCCTTTTGGAATTACATGCTCTTTCATATTTCATGAAGAGGTTTCTAATTATCTCGCCAAAAAAGAAGAAGTTAGAAACCGTAAGTTAGGTCTCAACCAAAACTATACGACCCCTTTAAAGGGAAATAAATGATTTCCTGGTATATTGGAGTCATAGGATGGAGACATGGAAGGGGTGGGGGTGCGGTGCGGGAGGGGAAGTAATTATTATGAAAAAACGCAACGGTCAAACGCAGCTGTATAAAGCAATTATGCACCAAAACGTTTACGGAATTAACACATGTGACTTTCCATTGGTCCTGGGTAGTTGTTGCAGGTAATATGAACCTTCTTGGTATGATAAAGAGTATGGCTACGCAAGGTAACTGATTTATACAGTGCACATGTGGGTTCTTTGTGCTCAATGGAATAAGTTTGTTACCTTCCCCTATTTTATGCACAACACAGCATCCTGTGGCAATGACTGTTACTATCAATAGTCCACAGCTATCAGTTCATATTCTCCTGCGTATCAGGACAATTACCCCCCCCCCCCAGGAAATTACCCTCCGTCTAAATACTGGTTAGTGATAAGGTTAAAATAAAGATTAGAGTTAGGGTTAGGTTTAGGGTTTGTTTGGGTTAGGGTTAGGATTAGGACCAGGATTAAAGTTAGGGGAAAGGTCTGGGGTAATTGTCAAGGGGATAATAGCCGTACAACCATTCTTGTGATTATGATAATAATGTTAATTAATGCTGACAATAGCAACACAATGATAATAAACATTATTATTATTATTATTATTATTATTATTATTATTATTATTATTATTATCAATATTATTATTTTACAGCGAAACCCTCGACTCCTTAGATAACATGCGATAATTTATTTCAGGTTAAGTTTGACCGAAATTGGGAGAGCTAGTCCAAGTGAAACTGTATCACTTGCAACAGTTCTAAACATTTATTACATCAATCAAACCCCAGTACGTGATCATAAGATTATAATAAGCAATCATCTTTCTTTACACTGTTCTGAAGGAAAGCCCAACGGCAATAATAATCTGAGCCAAAAGGCCTCCGCACATCGAGCACGGTAACGACAACGGTCCTGTTTTTTGCTATGGCGTGCCAAAAGGAACCATGTCTGGTTCTGTAAAAAAAAAAAAAAAATCAATAATTTTTTAGAAAATCACCAAAAATTTTACTCTTATGTCAAAATCGAGGTGAAGATTTATTTTGTACTATAGCGGGGAAGTGATATTGTAACAGAACCACACATGGTTCCTTTTGACGCACCAATAGCAAAAAAACAAAACAAAACAAAACAAAACAAAACAAAACAAAACGAAACGAAAAACTAAAAAAAAAACAAAACAAAACAAAACAAAACGAAACGAAAAACTAAAAAAAAAAACAAAAACCCAAAACCAAAACAACAAAAAAGGACCGTTGCCGGTACCGTGCTCGTTGTGCGGAGGCCTCGCGCGCACACACACACACACACACACACCCATCCACTTATGAGCATTATGTATACTAGTAATATATGAGTATCTGAATATGAGAACGACCCAAGTCCATGGAAGACCACTTCGAGTAAACTTAAAAACATTTCATTTCTTTTTTATTTGTCCAATAATATTCCATTTAACTGTGATGGGAAGGCAACACTGAATATACAAATAAGAACATATAATTATTATGACAATTAATATTTACATTAATTGTGGAAAGGCCATTTTGTGTGATGGACTTGGGTCGTTCTTTGATTCATATACATGATATTCTGCTATAGAGATGAGAGAAGGACGAGAGAGAGAGCGCTTAAATATGAATGTAAGAATGACCGAAGTCCTTCATTCTTACGTTCATATAAGAGTTAACTCATTTATTTCAGGCACTTCCGGGAGTAATTAGGATTTATCATTTATACACAAGATGAATCCATGCATAAGCTACAATTTTCCATGTCAAACTGAATTTGGCCAAAAATTGGAATTGGGTCGTTCTTATATTCAGGTCTTCATATACATATATTATTTACAATGATATAATTATACATGTAGGCCCTACCTATTATGTAATATTTATGTAACACGTGATATAAAGTATAAATTATATCATATTACGGACATATAAATGAGAGGAAGTTATCAGTGAGACTCCGAAGGACTTTGGGACTGGGATGCACGCCGTCTGGATAATTTTGGCTGACTGTCACGTCCCAAGCATCAACGAATGCCACGCGAGGATAATCCGCGAATATTTCTCTCATCTTTTCATCGATGGTCTTGATATACCACTCACTATTCTGGAGAACATGAACAATATGCCCGTATTCTCTTGTATTAGCGCTCTTTATCACGACGAGCGTGTTCGGACTTTTGGCATGCAGTCTCTTTATGGCTGCTTTGATATCTCTCATGCGACGTTCGTACACTTCCAGGGAATATATCGTAAAATGTGTGCCAATTGATAATAATATAACCGTGTGGTCATCAACTTCTAGGTCGTTTAGTCTGTTGACGACGTAATGAACTGGGTCTCTGCGTAAGAATTTTGACGGGCGCGCAGGGTGTCCGTGAAAGTTGAAAGTCATAGTGATATTGTTCTGTACATCTTTAGCGATCAATGGACCAATAATAGACTGAGTGGTATCTATCGGAATATTCCCTTTAAGGCTCGGGTACGCGGACGTAAAAAATATGTAAAACTGCCTCGCTGTCGAATCTCCGAATATGCGGACGGATTTGTGGCTCAAGCACGAGAGGGTGGACTCGGCGTTGAATCTGCGAATTCGACATTGGTCCGAGTACCAGACGTCGTTATGAAAAAATCCAGATGGAATAGTGTTCTTAAGGTGCTGTCCAGGCTGACAACCGGGGAGAGTTTCTTCGTAACGGGTCAAATTATTTCTCCAATCTGTAAATTTGACACAGAGAAAAAGAGACGAAATAGTGCATATTGGAGAGTAAAAACAGATCACACTTCGTGCTCTTATTCTGAACGCTTTAGCCAGAAATCACTTCGATATTGTAACGTTCAGTTAACATTGTGACATTGCAGTTTCTTGACCTCAATGCAATGATTTGAGAAATCATTATTGCAGGCAAATGTTCTGGCATTACAAGCGTGTGGGATTACTATGTGTCAGTTTTGAGACAGAAAATGCAGCATGCAAAGTTTCCGAAACAGTAATAAATCGGTAAAAGATTTAGAATTCATGGTTAACATGGTTAAGCTAGAGCTAGTTCTTTCATTTCATTTTGCGGAGGAAATATGAAATTCCGTATCATAAAAACCATGCCCAAATTCTTATTTCACACCCGATTACAATGTCATTTTCCATCTTTCTTATATGTTTGAGCAGTCATACTTTCCTAATGCCTGGTCACCTGCTGGCCGCCCTCAACCAATCAGTATACATCCTCCTTCATCATTTTTTTGCCTCGAGAGTTTCTGGTTAAAATTACCGTGGGCAGAGGTAAATCCAAAAAAAGTATACTATTCACTGAGGGGTGAAGCCCCATGAGTGAAGGTACCATAGCCTATAATTTTGACCAGAAACTTTCAGTAAGGCAGAGTATTAATTGTTTTATATTTTTATTACAAATTTCAATATAAAAAGGGAAACATGTGAGGTAAGAAGTTGTGTGGTGGATGCGATGTTGTGGAAAGATCCAACACTGACCTATGAAGCAGCGCACGATGTCAGATTTGCTTCGTGACGTTTATTGTTTTGTTACTTTTTTTAAAAACATTTTACAGAGTGACGGTACGAAGCAGTGTTTCTGAGGTCAGAAGTATCACAAATGTAAGTGGGTCTCCGTTGCTTAAGTGGATATGTCATTGGCTTGGAGACTTGTTGGCGACCTGGCGGCCACTGACGTTGCGGAGACGTCTCGGCGACGTCTTGGCGGTGTCTCCGAGGAGTCGCGAGAAAATCGAACATGTTCGAGTTTGTTTGTTTGTTTGTTTGTTTGTTTTTTCAGCGACTTTTTCCAGTCTCCCACCTGGTCTCGGAGATGTCTCCACGACGTGTCCTCGACATCTCCTCAGTTGTGGCCGAGCCTCGAAGACTTTTTTTTTTTCCCACGACGTCTCGAAGACGTCTCCGCGACCAGAGGCGACCTTCCGACGACGTCCTTACTGCTTCCAGGCGAATAAGGTGTCACCTTGTTGGAGACATCTCGGGCGTCGGCCTGGAGTCGCCTTCTTGTTGAGAGGACAAGCCCCCCCCCCCCTTTTTGTCCTCTTGAGCCGCACGAGTCGCGGCGACGAGATAGGCATTAAACCACCGAACAAGAGTCGTTTCATCTACGTTTACTTATTTCAATTTTATTTTGAAAATCAATATGAAATTTATAAAGGCCCGGCCCCTATTATAGAGAAATGTGGGTATGTATTGTGTGCTTGTGTTTGAACATGTGTTCATCAGCTGTTCATAATTGTGCTTAGTCTCATTTAATTTCTGAAAGAGAAGAGAGTAGTGTAGAAGAGCAGGTACATAAACCCGTCTAGCACATATTTCATCGAAGATATCATACGCACCTGTCATATCACCGACAACCTTTACAACTACACGAGAACTCGTAAGCAGTTTCTTGTGTCTGCAAAAAAAACAAATCACACAGATTAAAGCTAATAACAAGGGAACACGGGAAGGATGTATGTTTTGCAATTGAGCTTCACGTTCATGATCTGCAGTCTTATAATTATTTTTGTACAAGTTTCCTGAGGTAACGGTAACTTTTTTTTTCTCTCTGACAGGAGTAGTTAGTGTATGTATCGCAATGATTCTATTGGAGATCGCTGTAACCCATAGCAAATATACGTGAGCACCTCCCAATTTATGGGACCTTGTGACAATGATGTTGGTTCGTGTATTATTACTATCACTTTCTATTTTTTCTATGTTAAATATACTGTATCTTTAATGAAATCAAGTCAGGTTACATGTTTCTCAGGACAACACACATAATACACATACTCTGTGTGATCCATGCAATAAATGCATTCATTGCGATAAGGAATACAGTGGAATGAAATATTCATAGGGACAGAGATATCTGTAAAATTAGTGACAATAATAATGGATTACTAGTATATTAATGATGATGATAATGATTATGATGATAATAATAATAATGATAATGATAATAATAATATGTTACATTTATATCGCGCTGAACATAAAAGTTTCTACGCGCTCAACAAGAGATTTATACAACATGCAAAAACCTATTCTATACAATAAATTATGTAAAACAAAATACAATGCATTAAACATGATACAAGAAGTAAATCAGGGCAGTTGAAAGAGAAAATACTTCAGACAGGATTTAAAGAATTCAGGGGAAGACATGTTTTGTCGAATTCTGGATAGTAATTGGCAAACTGTGCCAAAGTTTCGCGGAACAAACAGGAAAGGCAAGATCGCCATATCAACATAGCGACTGCATATTAGTGCGGGGATTAGTATATGGAAGATGAACATCTTTACTTGACAGTAAATACCGAGCGGAATCACTGCGGAATAATATCATTTCAATGATCGTTTCACTTCATTTCATTTCATTTCATTTTATTTCATTTCATTCAATCTAATTTCATTATTTGTTTCCATATCCCAATACAGTAATACAGAATTATTGTAATATACTGAGACACAATCAATAATGGGCTAAAAGAATACTTACGAGCTAAAATACTCTTGTTCTTTCAGTGTGATGGCACTCATGGTGTATTTTGTTGACTTGGTGTTATCAGTTGTGTAGAATCTCCAGTCCTCACAGCTTAGACCGGGATTTGACGGGCGGACACAATAGAACGGGTACCCGCTGCGCTCGTCTGTATAGTTACATACTGGGCCCTGTACGATCAGCAACCATATTCGAAATGGCACAAGAGTGATACATATATGATACAAATGAAATATCAGATGAAATATCCCATATTATCAATTCAATGCATTATGTATATGATATATATATATATATATATATATATATATATATATACATAATCATAGACAAACATTTACTTATAAACATATGTCTACGAGTTTTATTGATATTAGAAAAAGCAGAACACGGCCAGTCTTCTGGTAATCTGTTCATTTTTGTAGTTAAAACTTTTGTTTACCATTGGGTGCAGTGGTTTCAAAAATGTTTGAGTTATCATATGACTGATGCATGTGTGT
This sequence comes from Diadema setosum, assembly GCF_964275005.1. Classification (NCBI taxonomy): domain Eukaryota; kingdom Metazoa; phylum Echinodermata; class Echinoidea; order Diadematoida; family Diadematidae; genus Diadema; species Diadema setosum. The sequence goes on from NC_092690.1 coordinate 29,659,413, forward strand.
AGGTCAGATGCATCACAAAACATCCTACCACACAAACATTTCGCAATAAATCCTAAATTATATGGATATATCACTATTTTTCTCACTAAACCATAATTGTAGACGGTTCATTCTAGAAACAATTTCATTATAACTATTGTTTGCATTTTGTATATTTAACAATACTTAATATTGATTAAACTGATTAACATTTTTACATTAATTGTATCATTCTCTAACTCACAGTTTAGAACCATTTTGAAGCACTAAAACTTGGTCAAACTTGTTTGCACTGCATATGGTAAATAATGCCTTTATTAACTCTACTCGCCTCCCGTATGACCAGAGGAACGCACATGACGTCTTCAGACAACTTTTTCGTGTCATTGCCAATCCCCAAGAACCGCCCAGCGAAGACGACCCGCCCTGGCTCGATATCTCGGATTCTCTCCAGCACTTGCACGGCCTCCCTTGGGTGGACCAACCTGACAAACACCTGTACGTAACCGGGCCACTTCAAGGTGGCTTCTGCCACGTATTGACCGTTTCCAAGGTAATTACTAACATCAAACCCGACTGAAGACTTGGTTGCCTTGGAGAATAGCTTGACCCGGAAGTAGTCCCCCTTGCTTGATTTGAGTTTGTTGTTCGTATCCCTCGCAGTTATCAAGATCCGAAGAGTGTCGTTGACGTTATAAGTTTCTTTTGGCTCAAGCACCTCAAATGTCGAAAGCGTAATGCTGGTGTAACTGAAATCATCAGATTTAGAATCATTACTCGTACTGTTCGTGACTGTTGAAATGTTTCCGGCTGTTCTGCTGAAGACCTTTAGGAGTAAAATGAAAATAAAAAACAAAACAAAAAACAAAACAACAAAACGAGGATAACATCATTAGACCAACGGTATTATATATATATATATATATATAATATATTTATAACATATAGTGTGAGTGTGTGTGTGTGTGTGTGTGTGTGTGTAACACGTACGTTTGTATTGGTAGACTAAACACGATCAGTCTCTTAAGGTCAACTGCTAATCCAATCCAACTAAAAGCAGGATTCAGGAATACGTTTGTCTCAGTTTACTTTGTAACTGCTGCCGAAGTTTTGTGGAAAAAAATGAAATGCACATTATCTTCATTACGGAATTTTGTTGACTTAGGAGTCCGACAATGATTCACTGTTTTCCTTAATATGATCGAAAGTATGGCTGTAAAATCTAAGCAAAAATGAATTCGTCAACAATCTCGTTTAAAGCCTTCAGCAAATAAAAAAAAATGACACATTTGACAATTTAACAATAATTATTTCATTGTGTCATGAATATAAGAGTCGAATAGGACTACGTTTCACATTCATGTTCTATCTGCCAACTACGATTTAGTCATTCAATAATTTTCCATTGGTATTTATCGTTTTACTTTTAGATTTAATTACACATTTTCTTAAAATTCTACCAACTGTGGGCACCAGATTGTTGTATTTCAATTCTAAAAATGCAACAGCTCTTCACAACGCATCACAATTAGGTATACCACGAGTAGCACTTTACATTGTCCTGTATAGTTTTGTATCACACTTGGATTGAAAAATGTATCAATATTCCCTCAAAGGGTGTACGCTGGATCGTTGAATTCCACATCTTAAAATGTAACTGCTCCCTCATGTCAGAGCCGGAGGGGGGTTATTAGCCCGCCCAGGTTCCAGACAAAAACATTATGCTCCGCAGACAAAAATTCTCCAAAATCGATAGAAGTGCCCTGCGACAATAACGCTCATGTGACATTTGCTCCTACGACAATGTTTTTGCTCCGTCACAGTTATTTCCGTGAAAAAAAAAACACACCACAAAAACAGAAAAAACCCAAACTCTCTGGATCGAATTGACGCCCATAATGAATCTATGTGTACATGTCCATGTGCACTATAGTTTGCTCATTTCATATCACCTAATCCATTCCCTTAAGATGGTGGAGTTAATTCGTTCTTTCTTGAAAGTGTGTCGTGTTTATTCGCGCTGGCAATGCGCCCATTTTTGCTGACAAATTTGAGGGACGTATTATATCGCTTTGCACTATTTGCTATACGTATCTGGGTGTCTCGTACTTGTCGGTACTTTGCGTTACGTTTGTTAAGGCGTGTAGCTCAAATAATTGTGATATGATGGTTCTATCAAGTGTGTCGTATTTTTTGTCGTGTCGAAATACAATGCGCCTATTTTTCTGAAGCATTGAAGACGCTTTGTTATGCACTATTTGTTATACATAGTAGATGTCTCGAGACTGTAGGCATGTTCGTATTTTGTGATTTGTTTGCCAAGTTGTCTGGCTCAAATAATGGTGAAATGATTGTGATGATAGCGATTCTGAATGTTTGGCAAAGGGCGGAATAATATTTGAGGACGGATACTAAGAGATGACAGAAACAACAATTTAGACACGCATGTTGTCCATGAATATGCATTTTCTCACTTGTTGCGCGAAAATTGTTCAAAAAATGCAAAAACTCTCCGTGTGGGAGTGGGATGCCCTCCCTTCTTTGATTATATTAACTCTTAAAAGTACAAGGGGGGGGGGGCAATGTGCCCTGCGACCCTAAATTTGTATATGTCTTTATTATAATATCTAGAGATCTTGCGCAATTACCTCCAAATTTGGTGAATTTTCGTAAAAATAGTTCCGAACAAGATGATAAGTTTAATTTGTATCATTTGATTTTGGTTAGCATGGCGACCAAGAAAAACAAGTTGCTTTTTTAATTTTTGAACCAGCTTTATAGTTTTCCCCTGAAGATGTAGACCTATAACGGGGGGGGGGGGGGTGCCACCACATCATTTTTTCATCTTTTAGTATTTCTGTGCAATTTTGCCATTTTGTTTTTGCACTCCCGGCAAAAAAATGCTGATTTTTTTTTTTCTTTGTCTTTATTCTCAACATTTTTCCTAATCAATGAAATAGCTTGAATAAGAATACATATAAAAACATCATATGCATAATATAGAGCTTTATATACTTTAAAATAGTATATGCATAAATTCATATCCATAACAAGATATGAACATTTAAAGCAATTGATCATTTCTTATCAATATTCTTTTATTTATTCTTTGCCTTCTGGACATAAAATTTAAAATTTTAAGATGAAACATTTGTGTTTATTTCATCTTTTCCAGCAAACGTTTAAATATCGCTGCAATCACTTACCCAAAACTATTGTACGATTCATTTCATCGCAATAGCCACTTACACAACTATTCCATGCAACCACACAAGGAGACCTGTAGATACCGAAGATATATTTTGTTTATATTACACCCATATTTTGGAATAGATTAGCTAATAGTTTAAAAGACACTTGTCAGACCATTACGTTCAGACATAAACTGAGAAAATATTTGCTCTCTGCATACAGCGCTATGATTGATTTGCTTATACTAAAACCTTAGCACTTTCACATGTCTGGGCGAAGGAGTGGCATTCATTTTTCTTTCTTTTTTTTTTTAATTCAAGCATTTTGTAAACACTGTTTGAAGAAAATAACACAGCTTGCAAAAATATACCGGTACAAAAATTACAGAGTATACAACACTTTGATTTACTTTGATTACAGCTCAATGAGAGCGCATGATTACACTCACGTAGCTTCCCAACAGAACTCGGTTACTGCTTTGTGCCAAAGCGCGTTGAGCAGTGGCATTTGTCGGCTAAAAGATCCCTTTCCAAGAGTTATCATTTGTGGGCTCTTTCATAAAGCATGATTTCATTTCGCAATACTGGTTGGTGGAGGTGGGGATGGGTTGGATATAGACTGGCGGGTCTGCATGTGGTAATGCAATACTTCACACATCAGGCGTTAGTAAGAATTATCCACCTGATTATAACTCTGGAACAGTAAGGAGTGGCATTTCCTCTCTTCCGATCCTCTCTTCTCTTCCTCTTCTCCTTTCTCTTTGATCTTTGTCGTTTTTTAGTGCCCTTGCGTTCTTTCTTCCCGCTTCAGTGTTGGATCTTTTGGTCAAATCTGAATAAATTTTTCCGTTCCTTCGTACTTTCTTTTTTTTTTTTCGTGATCAACCGTGTGCAAGTATCGTTGCTTTTATCAGCATGATTTCTCGGAACGCAAGGCTGAATGAATAGTGTCTTAACTGTAACATTATATCTTATTTTAAGTTTGTATGTCCTCTCATGAAACTTGAAAATTATAGGACCATGTACAATACGTTTTAATGTTACCTTCAACATATTTATACATCACTTAAAAACACAATCCTCTAATATATAATATTGTAAATGAATGCATTTTGGATATGATACATGTACTGGCATACTGTTTTGTCGGATGATCCAAGTTTTACAAGTTCCATTTTTCAGTAGATCACAATTTTCCATTACCATACATTTACTTTTGTCACTATTGCAAATTATTCATTGACTTTTATCATCATTTTATATTCATTCGTTCATAATTGGTATTAAACTTTGTGGTTTGTATCTTTTGCAAATTGTTAGCAATATAACATCTTACAGATATGAAATGTGTAAATGTGTAACATGAAATGTATAATATCTAGATATAACATCAAATGTCTACATTGTATTATCTTCCGTTGGATGGAAATAAGTTATAGCGCCATCTTGTGTCTTGTGTTGATTTTTCATGACTGTGGTAAACACTTTTATTTTTATTTTATTTATTTATTTATTTATTTATTCTCCACTCATGGGACGGATAGCCCTGGTCAGCTAAGAGCTGTTTTTCACAGGGGTCCGACCATATACAGTATTACAAAAAAAAAAAAAAAAAATACAATCATTAAAATGTACCAACATTGAAACACACGTAAAAGGAATAAGAAAGAGATAGAAAAAATATTTGTACAATATATGCAATATGCTTAGAAATACACACAATACATTACAATATCATATGCATTACATTATTAAAAAAAAAAACAAAAACATTATTCACACAGAAGAAAGAATGCCTCCATCGCTACACATTTTTTCTGTTTTTATATGTAATGAGTTCCATGACCTTTTACCCCATGACCCTTAATCCAGATCAGTTCAGAACCCCAAAACCCAAAACCCAAACCCAAACCCCAAAACCCCAAAATAATTAATTACTGCCACTTCAAAATGTATTGTTATTACATGTCAGGATGAATCGTTTGAAGGATAGGATAGAATTTATACCCTGATAATTTAAATCATTCCATAGTATAGCTCCTCTGTACCTTAGGGATCTATTCCCATAATTAGTTTTTGGTCGAAAAAGTTGTAGTTTCTTTTCACCTGACCTAGTACGATACACTAACTCACGGTAACAAAATAACTCACATAAATATGGCGCATAAAAATTAAACACAGCTCTGAACATAGTACACGCTAACTGTTTCCACCACCGTAAATTAAGACGGTCGAGTTTCAGTACAGTGTATAATGAATTTGAAGGATATCTATAATCAACATTCATAACAATTCGTAAAGATCGATTTTGAGGAACTTGCAATTTTCTCAACTATCACCTTTGGTAAGATTTGCAACTTCAAATGCACTGAAAACATCCAAACAAGACTTGACTATGTTTCTTAATCTGTCTATAAGTAAAATATAAACACAAAATGTTTGCATTCTCGCCTCAAATGACTTATGCTTAAAGCTAATTAATTGAATATCATTTATGACACTTTCTTTGTTTTCATCGTATTTTGACAAAGTGAAGCCCATGCGAATTCCTCGTGAAATTTGATGGTGTCATTCTTTGGTGCATGTTGTGCTTTACATTATTTTTGTGTCAATTTCTTTTTAAAGCAGATGGTTGAAAAAGATGGAAATCAGACGGGGGGAGAATAATGCCCCCCCCCCCCATCCCCGTGAATTACGAATCTTCCAAAAGAGCTTGGGCTTCTTAGGATTTACATGGTTCATGGCTGATAGCTATGACTAAACCACTACATTAGTATTCTGGAAATGCTATCATAAGAAAGTATTATCTATTTCAGATATATGCCATTTCCAATTGCACTTCCAGAACTTGCTCCTTAGGTGGTACCAAGAACGGTTATATAATGGTCTCGGCCTATGGACTGTGAATATCATTTTCTTTTTTTTTAAAACTTACAATAAGTTTCTAAAGGATTAATGCAGCAGTGAGCTTTGCCCCACGCACAAATGAATTTGATCTTTAAGCAATGGCGTCTCTTTATGAACCACCTTCCCCTCCGCTTGTGATGTGTTCATGAAAAACGTTGCCAAAATCATGTTGTTGACTGCCCCTTTATAAAGTCAGCAATGCCATACCATGATAACCTAAGTATAATCATATTATTGATAGGAGGGATACCACTGATATTTTGTCATTTACAGATTAACTTCCAGACCTGGGGGAGGGGTGGGGTTAGGAAGCAAATATCTGCGTTAGAAATTTCAGAGCTTACTTTTTGGTAAATGATATTCTCGTGAAATTATTTGACATGACTGTTACAACTGAAATCACGCTCCCGTTCATATAAGTAATACGTTCAGTGCATGGCTATCTTTTCTACATATCTATTCATTTCAATTCATGTTCCTACTTTTCAGTCAGCATCTATAAAGGAGTGGGGTTTCAGCAGAATTCCCTTCATTTTGTGTGGATTCATCAGAATATGATTTTGAAGACTTCGCTCTCAAAACGAGTTCAGTCCATCCTTGTCAATTTGAGATTTGGCGATTAAAGCTGCTAAAACAAAGAAAACGAGAAAATCTGTAATATTTGTAATCATATCTTTAAGGACGTCTTTTTTTTTTTTACTTGTTTAACAAGTGATGAATTACTTGAAAGCTTTTATTTTGCACCATCTGTTGATGGACTATAAAATCTTTACAAAAGACTTTTAAAGGGAAGGTACAGTTTCGACTGAGAGGGGTTTTCAGATTCTTAACATATTTTGAAGATGATTTCTTTTTACAAATAATGAGAAAGCTCATATGAAATATGAAAAAGCATACAATGCTAAAAGGAATTAAAAGTTTATTTGATGAAAATTGGTTTTGAAATGGCTGAGATATCCCAACCAGAGTGATTGTAATAAAAGGTGGGACCAACCTTTTATTAAGACTGTTTTGTTTTACTTTGTTTTTAAATATCTATGTCATTTCAAAACCAATTTTTCAGAAAATAAACTTTGATTTCCTCTAATAATTGTATTCCTTTTATATTGTCATAAAATGGTTTCTAAGTATCTCACAAAAAGTTAAAAACTGAATTTTCACGTCAACCGATACTATACTATTCCTTTGTCATTTTACCATTGTCAATCAGTTGCTATACCATTCCTTTTACAAGTTTTGCAATCAAACCTATCTATCTATCTATATATATATATATATATATATATATATATATATATATATATGTAATTCGTAGTCCGCATAAGTCAAATAATATTATCAATAATAAAACCGAACTCCAGAAATGGGCATCTATCATGCTGTCTATACAAACAGTTTATTTGAAGAACGCACAAATTTTCGGGCTCCCTGCCCTTTGTCAATTATGTGTGTGTTCTTCAATTAAACTGCTGGTACTGACAGCATGATAGATGTCCATTTCCGGAGAGATCTGTTCTAGTGTTGATAACATAACATATATAACCGTGGTGTCTTCTGTTGTATGTTGTATGTTTTTTCAGCGTCCATCATGTAGAGATATATTCGTTTAATTTTCCGCCCTATTGTTCCACTGCTCCTCCTTTATTCCGAAAATTTCGAAAATCACTAGAGTAAAAAGTGCAAATAAGCTCAGTAGTTAAAAATAATCTCCAGACAAAACATGTATGGGGCTTGCGTGTTAAGTTAGAGGCAAACAAACTTAGAGTCCTCCATTTTGGCAAAGTTTTTTCATCATGTTCACTTAATATCTTCTTAAAATTATTGTTTACCATTGGGAGCAGTGATGAAAAAAAAAAATAAAGAGAATAATAAGAGATGTTTTGCTTCTTTTGACCATAACTTCAAAAATATACCTTTATATGTAGTGACCAATATATCATTTAAAAGATATTATTTTGTACTTTATGACAGAGACCGTACTTCAAAATCTTCAAAAATGGACTTATCGGTTTTTGCGAACAAACTCTTCATTTTTACCTCTAATTCACATTTCAGAACCATTTTGAAGCATTAAAGCTAGTTTTTTGTCTGATCTGCAAATGGCAAATAATGCCTTTAAAGTGAAAACTCACAGAACAAAATCCGTTGACCTGCTGTTAGTGAGATATGTTGCGGGGGGGGGGGTAAGCTATTGCAAAATACTCTTTCGATTGGGAAATTGACTGGGGCACACAAATCGTTGTGGCCATCATATTAGTTTAAGCATCTAATCTGCACCTATACCTTGGACATGTTGCATAAAACTTTAGCATGAGAAAACTCGGCTTATTTTGAAATGTGTTAAAGTCAACGTCAGCATCATGCTTACCTGAGTTTTCAGTTCTTACCGGAGTTTTTCCTCAAGTAAAATGTTTGATGCAACAGGCCACTTCTGTTGAATAAAGTTTGAACTAAACTTATTGAATTCATTATATCTGCGCGAAATCAGACACACATTTGCGAAAAAAAGAAAAATTCAACGTGATAGAGGAACCGGAATCTAATCTTTGGTCACGTGTTTCCAATCTAAGAATCAGATTGCGTGGAATCAACAATGGATGCACCAGAGGAGGTATCTGCTGAAAGAGAATAATCTTCAAATCGGCAACGTTAACAATGGATGAATGTTATCGATAAGTGTACCTTCTGTGCACATATATGCTGACGAGCATGTCTGTTATTAAGCAGGCCAGCACTAGTCTCTTTTTTTTTTTGGATGTCCCCATCCCAAAATAAAACCGAAAGCAAAAACAAAACAAAACAAAACACAGACGGAAGTTGCGATGGAATTTGTATACATGATAAACGCCATCCATCATCATTTTTTTTCTTTAAAGAAATTGTAAGTGTGCTGTGGCCATATCAGTGACATGTATAAAAAAACAAAAAAACAAAAAACAGATAAACACAAGTCTTCTTTAACGCAGAAATTCCCTTTTAAAGCCCCACCCCCTCCTTTTCGTTATTCATCAGGTTCGTTAATCCGAAGGCTTGTTTCTCCCAAAACACAAATTTCCCATACCAATATGTTCATTGATAGCAAAGTTAAACAAGGTTTGTTCATCTGATCATTATTCAATGCCGCTTTGAAAGGTTAGTTAATCCAAAAGTTCGTAACACCACAGGTCCGTTAACTAGAAAATAAACAGAAGGTGTGTACTTAACGATCAGTCGGAATTACGAATTTTGTTTCGTTTACGAATTAACGAACCTTCGGAATAATTACCTTTTCTTTTTACTTTAGGATTAACGAACCTTCGGAATGATTACCTTTTTTTTTCACTGTAGGATTAACGAAGGAGATGAATTGTCTTGTTATGAATATTAAGAAAACGAAAGTTATGTTCATTGGATCGAAAGGGAGGATAAAGAAGAATAAGTTGCATATTGTGTATTGGACATGTTCATTCATGTAAATATTGAGGTGTGATTATTGATAGTAATCTCAGATGGGATAAGTATTTAGTAAGATTTCTCGGATAATTGGATATATTCGTAGAATTAAGCATTATTTGCCCGAAAGTATAATACATTTGTTATATAATAGTTTGATGTTACCACAAATAGATTATTGTATTGTTGTTTGGGGTAGAAGTGCACATTGTCATTTGGATAAACTCCAAAAACTTCAAAATCGGTATGCAACTAACGCCACATAAGGAAATACTCCCCAAATTACAATGTCAATCAATTACCATCAAACAGTTCAGTACCAGAGTTGCACATACATGTATTTGTATAAGATAATCAATGGGATGAGCCCACGTTATCTCAGACAATCAATTGCTATAAGACACACACCATTTCATACACCTTATGTCGTTAATTGTCCCTTGTTTATAAACGCCCCCAAGACAGATTATTCTAAGAACTCTTGTCATTATCAAGCTTCAAATATGTGGAATAATTTGCCAAATTTCATTCGAAATGCGCAATCATTGTTTTCAAAAAATTATGCAGGGTACTCAGCATGATTGATAGGTTATGAAAGCATGCATAGAGGTATATATAATGGAACATGTATTAAAATGAACTGAAGTGTGTGTTTATGTTATTTTGTGTTGTATATCATTAAGTTCATTAAGGTGTTTTTTTTGTTTTTTTTTGTATGAAGAAATGATTGAAGCCCGAAATTTGAAGATATTGTATAACAACAATTGTAAGGGGGGAGGGGGCGGTAGGTGAGGTGGCAATACTTTTCTGATTGCCCTATCAACGTGTTATTAAGCTGTAATCTTATCAATGTTTGAGTTCGTTTGTATTTTTGTTTTTGGAGTAGTGGTCAGCTGGTGGTTGAGTTGTAGAAGTTATTTCATTGTTTGTACTTTGTTTTGATGTTCATGACATTTTTATCTGTTCATAATGTGAGCAGGGCCCCTTGGTAGAATTATAACAGTTAACCAACTGAAAGGGCCACCCTCCTGAAAGAATATTGAAATAAATAAATAAATAGATAAAAAATAAATAAATAAAAGAACCTTCACAAAAACGAACCTTCGGAATAACGAACAGTATAACCCCTCCCCCTCCCAACACACACAAACATACACCTTTCCATTTATATGGTTGCAGTCACCCACCAGTCCTGATTGCCTTACTTTGAATCACTGTTTCCATATACCAATGTTCACCTTTCAACTCCTTTTTACTTACTTGGCTATTAGCCGAAGCTGCTGGCGGTGGACGGAATTCTTCCTGATTGGAACCGATTGAATATTGGCTGAGGAAAATTGACAAAACGACCACAGATCCCACAAAGACTGTAAGAAAGGATGATTTCGAAAATGTAGACGTCAAATCAGCCATCTGTAATAGGTGGAACGAAAAAACACCAATGGAATCGTGTCAAACTAAAGCAGATAAAAAGTTATGAAGGCCTATATACCGCAGTATGAGAGACTGCTTAACTTTTCGGTTAGGTATCTAAAGGCCTCGGCAAATGACGCCTTTTTCAGTTGCCATGGTAATTTTTTTTTTTGTCGTTAACCCCCCCCCCCGTATTTCCGATTATAGAGTACTGGAATTTAATAGAATACTGAAACGTAATAAAAGTCACTGAATATTGGATTTGAAACTACTCATTAAAATGCAATTTAAGTAGGTATTCAAGGTGAGGATAATACTCAGAAAGGGCTATTGCTATGGTAACACTTGATTGTCCCCAAAACTTACATACGTTATGTATAACGAAACAATGTATAAACATTATGGAAGTGTCTGAGAATGTCTGTTTCGAGTTAAAATTTTGTTTGCCGCCATCAAAATTTGGTCATCGAAAGTCATATCTTCCCTGTTATACGATAATTGTCATGGCAACTATACTTTGTAGAAATTGCTGTGCCCTTTACAATCTCCCGATAAGACACAGTTGTCATGGCAACACCATGCTGGAAGTCTTAACGTGGGTATGTGCTTGGCTTTGAATCACTAAAAATTGCATATGCGATGTATTTGAAAACGTAAATTCTCTCTGAGACGCATATTTCGTTTTGTTTATTCATTCCAATTAAAGATCAGTCGTCACAACAACAAAAAATTGATCAAAGCATAACCAATCACATATTTCAATAAAACAAGAGTTTACATATTTGACATATCAAGCAGTACATGGAAATGAAAAAGAGAACTAAAGAAACACCTTGTGGCCTTGTATAAAATAAGTTCTCTCAGGTATGTATTAAAATGCTTAAAAATGCACATTGAGTGCTTTACATTTTCAAATACAAACAACAACAACATAATACAGAGATGTAACAATCACTTGAAAATGTGCTTACAAAAGCAATAATGTTCAGTACTTAACAAGAAAATAGTTTTTAACAGATATTTTGACCATCTTTAAATGCTTACGAGACTGTGTATCACTTAATAAGGAATTCCAAACATGAAGATTAAACCGGAGAGATTTTTAATTTATTTATTTTTTAAAGCAAAAGATGTATCAATAAAAATCTCAAACATAAAATAAGTTACTGTTTCGAGTATCATAATGATGGATGCTATTACTTATGAAAAACACTTGAGAAATATTGAGAGGTAACAGATTCTGGAAACACAGAAAACCAATTATTGAACCAAGCAAATCACGATAATTCAAAATATTCAACTTTTTAAATAAAGGGGTTGAAAGAGTAAAGTAATCACTACCAGTGAAAATACGTTTCTTCAAATGTTCATTGCATCTACTCAGCCCTGACTACAATTTCCTCAAAACAACTACACAATGTGTTGAATAAGGTCATACCAATAAATGATACAAAATATCAAGAGCAAGTAATGGCAAAATACTTTAATGCAAATATAGCGACACATCTCGAAATTTCATTAGCAACATAATCTACATGTGTGCTCAATTGTAAATGTTTATCAATATAAACATCAAGAAATTTAACACTGTCTAATCTTTCTATACAAAGTGAATCAATTGTGATTTCAATTCTCTTTCAATTTCAATTCTCTATTGAATCAATAACCCTACTCATTTTATCATAACAACTTTATTAACTTTTTAGTAACTATTCTATTTATTAGCTTTTCCTAACTCATGCTCAATATTACACTTCAAATTGTCAATTTCAGGTCGGAATGTGAAATAAAGTTGTGTCATCAGCATATAAAATTACATTACATATCATCATCATTCAATGTTATTTTTTACCTGGTTGACTTTACTTTCCTAATCTGTTTGGTGGTGAACGTTTGTTTGGTTGATTGTTCTTTTTTGTTTACTCTACAGTTGTGCTAAGTCTGGGTGCCGAAGTCAGATTTTCGACCTATCCTATAATTGTTTTAACGTCCACGCGATCTTTTTCTATTTTCTATTTCTTTATTAGTATTTTCTTTTTGAGTAGTGGTTTTGAGTTTTGACGTGTTTCGGGGTGCTGAATCTAAATTTTGCATGATGCAACCCTTGAATCCTTGCGGATTTTCAGATATACACGAACATAACATCAAAACATTATACAAACTTTCATTTTTTGATGTTTCCTAACTTCTTAGTCACAGTAGTCGACGCATTTGGTATTTGACGCATTATGTATACACCTGCAAATTTTAACAGTATTATCGTGGTTTATCGTAATTTGTTAATGTTTTATCAAATTATTGTTAATGTTTTATTCCTTTCTTTTTTCAGGAGCAATAAAAATGATATTTGATGTTAGGACTAGAAAAAGAAAAAAAAAGTTAATGTCCAGCCTTGTTCTAATGATCAACAATATCTGGCTAAGGACCCTCTCTTACGTACATAATAAATATTACCTAATGATTGTTAGTTAAAGTATTACCACGGCACGGCAATTGTGAAATTTAACTATGATTTCTAATAACTGAATAGTTTATTGACAAAAAATAAAATTTGATAGTTACAATGTTCATGCATTGTAAATCGTCGCATACTTTCGAAGAAAAATAAAATGTTTTCCCATTAATATTCAGTTGATCTTGACACTATTTATGTACCATGGCAACAATGAACATCATTCATTGATACTTTCTCTATTTACGATCAGCTTACCATTCAACAGACAACAAAGAATAGTAAAGAAACAAGGTAAAATGAACATGCGAAGTGATATCATTTCAGAGAGGAGGGTGTACATTTAGAAAATATGGCTAATGCAATTTCTCTTGATTTGTAAGCCAAGCATACATTGTTACGACCAAAATCACTCTGAGAATGATGGCACAAAAGAAACAATCAACTAATGTTCAGGCGGTTTATCAACAGTTATATTGTGGGTACAGACTCGTAATCGGTTTTCACATCAGTACAATAATGATCAATAAAACAATTATAAATCATTAGTGGAATCACTTACACGTATCTGAAATCAAGTACTCCTTCGGAAAGGTCCAAATACGATGCTCGATGCACAAATGAATAATCCGCGATGCACCGATGAATGATACCTCTGACGTAAATCCAGAGGCGCAGGTTACGATAGTCCACGATATAGATCCGGGGTAAAATCCACGATATATGTCCACGGCGAAATGTGCAGAATCCAACGTTATGACGACCACGTCCAGTCGATGCGTTGAATGATGATTTACTTTATATTGTCAAGCTAGGAATCCAGCCCGTCACAGCTTTGCCGTAACAATGTCCGTTGACATTAAAATATGGAGTCTATCTCCAATGCAGGCAAATTAATTCTCTTTAATTAATTCAGGCAAAATGTCTCCCAGGTCTTATCTCCACAAACATAACAGGTCAGCAGGTAACACAGGACTGACTATAACAAGTCGCTTCAGAGCCAGAAGTGACGTAACTCTCAGAGCAGAGGTGTTGGGTACTCTGCCTATACCTCGGAATTTCTCCGGCTTATATACTATCCATTCACCCCTTTCTTGAACATTCTGTAATTTTCTCCAACCTGGGGCCACATACTTGTATACTAGCAAGTCCAAGACTGTTCCAGAAATCCTAGATGACTCACTGCCTAACTATGTGCACAACAGCCTACCAAAAGGAACTACCTCTTTTGCGCTTGAAGGATACACTATTTTTGCGAGTAGTGTAATAGAACTGATCGCTCTGGTGGTGGAGTCGCTTTATAAGTTTTACGCTGCTTTGAATGCACTGTCCATGAAGAGCTTAGCAAAATGAATGACATTGTTGAGTCACTTTTCATTGAGATTACTGTTCCTGGTCAGAAAAACATTGTGATAGGTATTATTTACAGAGCTCCAAATTCCAACAACAAAGAATTTTTATCATATCTCACTGCGCTGCTTACAAACCCTTTATTTATAAACTCAGACTCTTTTATATTCGGTGATTTTAACATTGATTTGTTAAAACATACGACGGATAATATCTCGGGAGAATTTCTACAGACATTCTTATCCTCTTCCTTCTTACCTCTTATTTCGAAACCGACACGCGTTTCCCATCAGTCGGCCACTTTAATTGACAATATATTTAGTAATGTTTTAACCCTTTCAGATAATTTGAATGCGGACATTTGTTTTGGTGACGCTGTCTTAGAAAATGTTTCCCATATAAAGTTTCTCGGCATTACAGTCTGTTGACAATAAACTCTCTTGGAAATTTCATATTGATAATGTCTGTAAAAAAATTTCACGTAATATAGGTGTTATTAATAGAGTAAAAATTTTCATTCCTCAACATTTTTTGTTTACATTGTAGTCATCTCTGATATTACCTTATTTGAATTATGGAATTTTGGTATGGGGAAATACGCATCAATTATTGTTGGATAGGGTTCTACTGTTACCATATGGTTACAAAAGAAGGCTCTTCGCATTATTTGTAATACCGTTCCATATTCTCATACAAATCCTTTGTTCTTTGATAATAAGATTCTGAAAATTAAAGATTTGTTTTTATTACAAATGGGACAATTTATGTATACTTATAATAATGATTGCCTCCCGTCAATTTTTAACTTTATGTTTATGCGTAACCGGACATACCATAGATATCCAACTAGACAGTCAAATGAATTTCATTTACCTCTGTTAAGAACCTTGCTAGCTCAGCAGACTTTTATTTATGTAGGTCCTAAATTCTGGAACTCCCTTCCCATGGATATAAAAAATGCACCTTCATTGAATTCTTTTAAAAAGAGATTGAAAATGTTTCTTTGAAGTCTTATAATGTAACCGAATGAATTTAATTTTGTAATGTATTTCGTAAGCACGACATTGTCTTCTCTTCTTTCACTATAGGCTGCGTTCTCTTGAGGCACAGATAATCTTTCCTGCGTGCTAGTATTCTATACGTGCTCTCGTCCCCACAGTTACAAGCTCTTCCGCTGGAAAGCAGCTCGACAATATATCACTTTCGAAGACGCTTGGCTAATTGTCTCTGTGGGCTTTCGCCCTTGGTGATTGCATCAAAATTATTCAGTCTTTTCTTTTTCTCCCTCTCTCTCTCCCCCCTCTTTTCCCTGTTTTTTGTTCCCTCTTTTCACACTTTTGCTTTTTTTTTTCCCTCTCTATTCTCGACTTCCCCAGTTTCCCGCACTCTTTGTAGTTGTAAGCTTTTCACCCCCTTATTTCCCCCTTTCCCTCAGAGGTACCCACATGATACAAGCCTAGTCTTTTGAGTGGGTACCTCCACTTTTTTTTTTTCGCAGAGTGTATATACAATGTATGTATCTTTTTTGTACTGATCATGTAGACATAAATATTTTGTTAAGTCTGTCTGGTTATGTATATTTTGTTACCCCCATGTCAAACTCATATTGTTTCTTGTACATTCTGTTGGAAAGAAAAAGTGAAAATAAAGTTTGAATTTGAATTTGAATTTGACCGAGATTGTGATAGCAAAGAAACGATACTTTTAAAAGCATTTTCATAACCTTCAATAACCTCTAATTGCATATGAACGAGCAATTGTAAATATATGAATTAGGTAACTTTCATTACACCGTAAAGTTCTATTGAATTGGAAATACTATGAATACATGAAATTATATCGTTCACAGCAAGGGAAGAAGACGTCAATATTTTGAAGTGCTAAATCATTGTACATATCTTAATGTTCTGATACTTAGAAAATATCAGTATAAATGTGGGACAAATTTGGTGCCTTTAGACAAAACTGAAAAATTGGCATAATGCATATATTAATTTCTTTATGCCGCTAGATTACGCCATCCCACTCCGCACTTAACACATAAACTTGCACGAATAAAAAAAAAAAAAATCGATGATACGCCACATCTGTGTGTGCTTAGCCTTTGGTTTTGTGTGCTTATATTATGCTCGTGTGTAAGCACATCACTAACTCCAATAATCTAAATACTTAACAAAATTCACCTGACATTTATTCTGGCGTTTTTTGTTTCTTTATCTATCTATTTTTTTATTTTTTTATTTTTTACTTTGCTTCATAAAGTGAATGTTCAATTTGCAAAGTAATCAGGGATGACGAATTCTTGCAAATATCCTGTTTGCACAGCTGGATGATGTGAAACTGTTAAAGAGAAGTATACTGTTTTTATACTTAATGGGGGGATATCACGTGAAAGGGAAACCAATTAAAAAGAAAGAAAGAAAAAGAATCACGGGATTATCTGTTGGCGGTTAAGTTTAGCGTCATCTTGGCCCACAACCAGGGATAAAGACCGGGATTAAGTTTACAAAACAGGAGTTCCGAAAATGATCTCAGTTTGAAGCTCAAGGAGCTATACGGTGACAACTGATTTAAAAGTTATGAACCTTTAAATTATCGCTTCTGTCATTGCAGGAAAAGGAAACTGCCACACTCCTTTACGTCATTTTGAAAGAACAATAAAGCTTAAAGAAGATATCTAAAGAAATCAACACATTTTCACTCTTCTAGCATAATGAAAGAGCACTTATCTCTTTTAGAAAACTGTAGAAAGATTGTTTTTGTCGGTAACAAATAGATGGAATTTGGAATTTGTACTTTTCATTTAAAATAGAAATCTTGTTGAATTATTTTCTGTATATTGTTGTCCAAATGAACTGTAGTAGATGGAATTTGTACTTTTCATTCAAAATAGAAATCTTGTTGAATTATTTTCTGTATATTGATGTCCAAATGAACTGTAGTAGTCTTCTTATTCAGCAATGAATGCGCCACACCTTTAAAGATTCAAAGATTTTTGATGGAGTGTCCGGTTTTTTTTTTCTCAAACTTTCACTGATGTGTTGTACTGATATTGCTGCTTTCACTCTATTCACCTTTCTATTTGAGCCTTGGTTTTCTTTCCAGTGCTTAATTTCACAATTTCCCCGTTTTATTACGTGCTGTGTGGAGGTTGTTTTGTTTTGACGATAGTGTGTGATGGCGACAAACAATCGAAAATAGTCAATATTTTGTATCACCATGTAAGCATCAATAAATCTTTTTATATAACGCTTTTGTAGTTATTCAATAACGAGGAAACAGTGAATATGAGAGACAAAAGGTCCACACCTGACGCACAAGAACACAAATCGAATTTATTTTTTGTTCATTGTTTATAGTGAGCGAAGCGTAAATTTTGATACGTTAACGGCAACACAGCTGCAGCATGAAGAAAGATGAAATAATCAAATTAGATGACCGCAGTTTAGACAATTTTTTTTTTTCACACCTGAAGGCAACATTGTCACAGTTTATAATGTGAGTGTCATGATTGTGTTTGATTAATCAACTTTTAGTGTGGAATAGGGAACATTAAAATCACATATGAAAAAGTTATTCTTTGAACGAAAGATATTATACAGAGGGGGTGAAGGTTCAGGCGCGAGTTTTCTTCACTTTTTCTCCCTCTCAAATTAAATTTATAAAGATCGTAACTGTTGATCTGTAAATTAACAAACATGTCGGAAAAAAGGAACCAGTGGGACTAGAACCTGTCATCTACTGCTAATTTAAAAAACTCGCACCTGAAGTTATTCTTTTTCCTAACAGATATGGCTTATTAACACACACACACACACACACACACACACACACACACATAAACACAATAAAAACGTTCCGCGGACCTGTGGATATGGTGCACGTGCTACGTAAGGGAGCAAAAAAAATATATATGGTTGAGTGGAATGAAACTTTAGTTAATAATATTATCAAATCATGAGTTTTAATACTTTCAGGTTTCCTTTAAAACAGCGGCAGTTGTAGTGTAATACCTTACACTGTGCTAAGTGATGAATACCTTGGTTGATTTGTGTTATACCAGTCTCTTGTCTACGATATGTATTCTTCCCATGTTCAATATATATATATATATATATATATATATATATATATATATATATATATATATATTATACAGGGTGGCCCAGAAAGAACGGAACACCTAAGATCTTTAATTTCAGCAATATTGTTGCAAATATGTCATTATTGTGCATGCTATTGGAAAGGCCATTCTTTTTCCAATAGACTGACGCCAAGTTCTTTCATTTTGGCTAATGCGTTACGATTTTAGGACCATTTTTGTCAACCCTTGCAATTTTCAAAATGTGATCATTTTGCACTCTCAAAGACACCGAAACCAGCGAGAATTCGGCTTGCCATATTAGAACCAGTAACGTTTACAATGTGTGGAATATGATTGTCATTGTCCGTTACCATGGTGAAGGAGACGACCTGACGACAATAACACCGTCCGCCCCACATTCCGCACATTGTGGCAAAAGCTCCATCGGAAGGGAAGGGTGGAGATAACACTCGCCCACGCCTTCTCCCTGCTCGCCCGCCCCTCCCCCTTCCGCCATGCATAGAAGTAGACTGTGGCTATACCCAGATCGCTTTAATTCAATTCTAAAAACGCAAAAGCTCCGCGAGCGGGAGGGGGAATCCCCCTTCCCCTAAGCTCTACCTCACTAGACTTTATACACATACACAGATGGTGCACATTCGGAATAAGAGCTAAATTCCGTGATTTTAACACTTCGATGAAAAAGTATTGCACCAAAAATTTGCACCAGATCGCTGAATTTGAAAACGCAAAATCACCTTCGTGTGGGAGGGGATATGCCCCTATCTACACCCTCGTGTGCATGCTTTTTCTGTTTGATTGCTGAACTGCAGACAACGTTCATGATATTCAGTGTAAGAATTAATACAAGAAGATTATTTAAATGATATACCATTTTATAGGCAAATTGTTCAATAATAATCTACACTAAAATATACTGCAACCTTAAACAAGTGGGACTGTTTCAACTCGTTAAAGCACGCAAAAACATGCATCAAATTGCACCATTTGCAACATCAAAATGCAAAAAGTTCTCACCGTGAGAGGGGGACACCCCCCTCCCACACCCTCCCCTCCCCCTTCGCTCGCTCCGCTCGCTCGGGTTCAGTCGCGTTCATGATATTCAGTGAAAAGAATCAACACAAGAAGTGTATTTAAATTGTATCATTTTATAGGCAAATTGTTCAATAATAATCTACATCAAAATATACTGCTACCTTAAACAAGTGGGACTGTTTCTCGTCGATAAAACGCGCAAAAACATGCATCAAATTGCACCATTTACAACATCAAAATGCAAAAAGTTCTTACCGTGGGAGGGGTGGGGGGGACACCCCCTCCCCTCCCCTCGTTCGCTCCGCTCGCTCGGGTTCAGTCGCGTTCATGATATTCAGTGAAAAGAATTAACACAAGAAGTGTATTTAAATTGTACCATTTTATAAGCAAATTGTTCAATAATAATCTACATCAAAATATACTGCTACCTTAAACAAGTGGGACTGTTTCTCGTCGATAAAACGCGCAAAAACATGCATCAAATTGCACCATTTACAACATCAAAATGCAAAAAGTTCTTACCGTGGGAGGGGGGACACCCCCCTCCCCTCCCCCCTCGCTCGCTCCGCTCGCTCGGGTTCAGTCGCGTTCATGATATTCAGTGAAAAGAATTAACACAAGAAGTGTATTTAAATTGTACCATTTTATAAGTAAATTGTTTAATAATAATCTACATCAAAATATACTGCTACCTTAAACAAGTGGGACTGTTTCTCGTCGATAAAACGCGCAAAAACATGCATCAAATTCCACCATTTACAACATCAAAATGCAAAAAGTTCTTACCGTGGGAGGGGGGACACCCCCCTCCCACACCCTCCCCTCCCCCCTCGCTCACTCCGCTCGCTCGGGCTCGGTCGCTTCGCTCCCTCGCAGACTAACCGCCCCCCCCCCCCCGATCAAATCCTGGCTACGCCGTTGACTTAAGGTGAGTAACGTTTGGTAACGTGTACATTGTTTATAAAGAACGTATAAATTTTCATAAGTTTTGTAGTTGTGTTGTGGTTCCCCACTTTGAAGGTGCCCGCTCGCTGGTCAGACGCTGTATTCGCATAGCGTATAAACAACGTCTGGTCGGGCTAAGTTTGAGGTAACAAAAATGATGTCAAGTAGCAAAACTCAACGCGATCGACATTTTCGCTTTGTGTTCGCTTTGTTGTTGTGCACCATCCTGGTACAGCCCTGTCGCGGTTTTGCAGCCATTGGGCTGTGTATTACTGTACCAATATGATTAATACCTAAAAAGATACCCATGGCGTTGTGGAACAGACTATTACGCTACAACAGAGTATCGTAGATCTACTCTCTTTGCGAGGACAACAACAACTAAGTCTACCGTATATCTTGGCCTGATTAAGGTTTTGAGGTTCTTTTTGAAAGCATCAAATTCGATGCTAGATTCGATGCTATAATTCGACGTTAGATTCTATCTTTAATTTTTGGGAATTCATGCTTCGCCGCACGACTCGCAGATCTCTGGTTCAACCAGGGAGGTGTAAGAAAAGGAGAGACAACTCCTGCTCTCCTTTGAAGGATGCGCGGCACCGCCGAGAAGTTATGCGCTTAACTACAGGTGGAAATCAGGTGCTTTGACAAAAGAGAGCATCAATAATCGGGACTAGCGCTCTCATATCTAGAAATACTTGCCCCTACTGCATTTCGCTCTCTCTCTTTCAATGTGATGGCAACAATGAATTTGTGTACCTTGAATTGGAGCAGCGAATCAAAATGCAGTGTAAAACTGACAATTTTAACAGCAAATAGTTTAAAAGCACGCTGGAGCACGCTTTAGCAGAGTACTTTATTTGAAAGATCAAAATATCCCAGATTAAAGGATAGAAAACTAACATGCGGAAATGTGCGCATTATAGAAAAATATTAGGTTTTTAAGCGGGCCTAATTTTCATTTTATTTCGATTTGCGCATTACGAAGAAACCAGAAATACATGTTTATAATATTGAATTCTTTCCTAAACTACTCTTAATCAATTTGAGTATTCGATTTAAAATTTTATGGGGAAATAATGCTTGTAATTCAAAAAAAGGTGAAATGCGTTTTTCGTCTCCGAACTTCGCCTTGCAACTAAAGCGGTGTAGAGCATGACTTCAAAGCGTATAGTTGAATGCTATACATCCCATCGTAACGCTTTGAACCCAAACATGTGTTTGCATGAATTACGAGGGAGTTGTCTCTCCTTTTCTTACACCTCCCTGCTGTTACTCACCCCCACCACGTAGGCCACATCATTGATATATCAGCTCACTGATGCGTAGAACACTAGTGTGTAGGATAGATCTTTGCTCACGCACGATCACCAATAAGGTAGCATGCATGAAGCGCGTACGGGAGTGCACTGTAGTGCTATTGAAGTCACCTCATGAAGTTTCAACCAGAGCCTCTCAGGCATGGGCGTAAATCGGGGGGGGGGGGGGGGAGGGGGGTGAATCCCCCCTGAAATGGAGGAGGGGGATGGCCTGTACAATCACCCCCCCCCCCGAAATTTGGAAAAAAAATGGAGGAAGCAAAAATGTGATTTTATCAATTTTGGCATATCATGGCATATTGCATGACGTTCGTACGCCCACCGTCAGAGAGGTAACAGAGCTGAACAGTATTCTTGTAGAACGATGTATATATAATTTTCTCAAGCGCTCGCTCGCTTCGCTCGCTCGCGAAGAAATTAATATCGACATAAGGTATGGTCCAGACGTTGACAATGTCAAATAGTATAGGCCTACATGTAAACATGACGTGAGCAACTCGGGACCATCCGCAAATAATGTATGAATACAACAAACAAATAGTAACAAAAAAGCTATACAGCCATAATTGACCCCCCCCCCTCCATTTCCTGAATCATTCCTGAAACGATGATGACTCTGATGACTCAGTCAGGATACATCTGTGGACATACACAGGGATGATCAGGAGCGTCCATTCTATTTATCTATTCCCGAGATGAGGACAAATCTCGAAATTTCTTTATGGAAGATTGTCCAAATACCGCCAGAACTATATGCACCAGATCGTTGAATTGCAATCATAAACATGCAAAAGCTCCACTACTTGGTCCCTTTGTCACTTTGTTCAATTTTGAGATTGACGTATTTCCTAATATTTCATCAAAGAGTGTGCAGCAGAGTTTTCACTTAAAAGAATTCCCTCATTATGCAGAGGCGTCGAAGGGGGGGGGGGGGGGGAGGTTCCCCCATATAAGTACTAGAGACAAACATATCATTTTGCTCCTCCTCGTGTAACTCCCGAGGTGTGGAAATTTCTTACTTTTTTGATAGAAAACTGTCTAAAATATTTCACCCAAAGATGGCTAAATTTCAATTCTGAAAATACAAAAACTCCCTCGCGGGAGAGGGTGATAGGCCTATACCCCCTTCCATATCCTTCCCGTTCAGTCCTTTCTACACTATTAGATTGACAGATTTCCAAAAGTTTCATCTAAAGTCTGCATCAGGTCTGTTACTTCAAAAAAAAAATGCAAAAGTTCCGTGGGTGGGAGGAGATATCTAGGTACTTTCAATTAAACGGTGTGTACAGTTCTGGTCGAGGTGAGGATTTAGCTTTTAACGTTTTGCGAGATATTCAGAAACCACTCTATGAGATGTCAAAGAGCATGCAGTTCTAAGGGGTATCAAAAGTTTATTTTGAAAATGAAAAAAAAAAAAATTATCTCGCGTGGGAGGGGGATACCTCCTCCCCCTTTGGGTCCTCTGTCTTAACCCCTCCCATCTTCTCTGATTGACAAATTTCCAGATATTCCAACAAAAGTGTGCACCAGATTGTTGAATTTCAGTTCTAAAACTGAAAAAAACTCCATCGAATATAGGAGAGGTATCTTGCCACCCTCCAATTTGCTTGGTCCCTTCTGTAGACTTAGTACACTTTGGGGAATGACAATTCCCGAATTTTCCACAAAAAGTGTGCTTCAGATCGCTTTATTTCAATTCTCATAACGCAAAAGCTCCGTCGAGCAGGAGGGGGAATCCCCCTCCCACTAACTCCCCCTAAGATCTACCTCACTAGACTTTGTACATACACAGAGATGATGCACACTCGGAATAAGAGCTAAATTCCTTGATTTTAACACTTTCCTGAAAAAGCCCTATTTATTCCAATATTACTTTTTTTTTGGCACCAAAAGTTTGCACTAGATCGCTGAATTTCAATTCTGAAAATCCAAAATCACCTTCGTGTGGGAAGAGAAATTCCCCTTATCTACACCCTCGTGTGCTTGCTTTTTCTGTTTGATTGCTTAACAGACAGCGCTCATGATATTCATTGTAAGAATCTTAATGCAATAAGTTTATTTGAATAATACAATTTTATAGGCAAATTGTTCAATCTACATCAAAATATATTGCTACCTTAAACAAGTGGGACTGTTTCAAATCGATAAAACACGCAAAAACATGCATAAAATTGCACCATTTACAACATCAAAATGCAAAAAGTTCTCACCGTGGGAGGGGGACATCCCCCTCCCCCCCCCCCCCCCCCCCGTCGCTCGCTCCGCTCGCTCGTGCTTGGTCGCGTTCATGATATTCAGTGTCATAATTAATTTAGTTTAAATGATACGGCTGGCCACGAACGGATCAGGGTGGTCACCTCTGTGGGGTGACTATTATGTGCTCAGGAAGGAAAACCTAAGAAAAACCATGCTGTAGGATTTGCGACCACAGTGATTATGAAGCAACAGAAAATCCATGATGGCACAACGAAACAACACTAGAGTTAGAGTCCCTAATAACCTATCTTCCGACACAGGGATCGCTTGACAGCAATCAAATGAAGTTTTGTCCTTAAATCCACCTGGAAGGGGCAGGACTAATGATGGTGCCTGTAGGAGGAGGAACCTTGTAAACTGTAAATCTACAACCTTGGTGTCTACGATGAACGTGCGAACCATTAGAGAAATATGTAACAAGGAAGAACTCGCTGCAAATTTTATGGAGCACAACATAGACACACTGGGGTTACAGGAGCATCGGATTGTACATGACGAGTCAGTCAAGTATGATGACATGCTTCATGCTTGGCTGCACGCTCATAACAACATCAGCTACTAAAAACAAGGCTGGAGCAGCAACAGGTGGAGTGGGCATTATGCTGAACTCCAAAGCGAGGAGATCACTATCCAACGTACTGGCACATACTGACAAAAATCCTAATTGCCAACTTCCAGGGGAACCCAGCTGTGACGGTCATTGTCATTTATTGCCCAACAAATGTAACTCAAGAGGATATTGTGGAGGAGCATTATGACAACTTGAGGAGGGCAAATGATGCTATACCTGCCCACAACGTTCTCCTTATTGTCGGGGATTTCAATGCTAGGATTGGTACTGCGGATGCTATCTTCCCCTTTCACAAGGAAACCAACAGGAATGGACAATATCTTCTAGAGTTGGCCATGGAGAGGAACCTCATTATCACAAACACACAGTACCAGAAAAAGGAGGGCAAGCTGTGGACGTACATGAGCCCAGGTGGGAATAGGTACCAACTTGATTACATCTTGATAAGAAAGAAATGGAGAAACAGTGTTAAAGATGTGGAGGCATATAATACATTTGCAAGCGTTGGCTCCGACCATAGGATAGTATCAGCTCGTATAAAGCTATCGCTCAGGACCAGTAAGGCAGCACCTAAGAGGAAACAGTACGACTGGAGATGTCTTAGTACTGATGCCAACATTCAAAAGCAATATACGGTTGAAGTTAGAAACAGATTCGAAGGCCTTGAATTGTGAGATTGAAGATGAATCTGCGACTGACAGATATGAGAGGTTTATCAAGGCCAACCAGGAAGCGACAGAGAAAGTCATACCATTGAAGAAGAGAGCACATAAAGCCCGCTACTCAAATGATGTAAGAGTCACCACAGCGAGGGATGCAATCAGAAATGCATACCTGCAATATCAAAAATCAACAAGTGACAATGGCTACATGGCTTACATGGCTACATCCATGCAAACATACCATGTAAAAAGTCATGGTGAGGTTTCAAGGAAGTGTGTATGTGCGGGTGCACATGATAATTTAGTGTCCGTTTGTGCGTGCGTGTGTGTGTGTGTGTGTGTGTGTGTGTGATGGACGAATGTGTTTATTATGTCATTTTTTTGCGTATGTGTTTTTTAGCTGCGCGTGGGGAGGGATACCTAGTAAGCTGTTGCTGGCATAAACGTTGATATTGATTTTATCAGCAGCTTTGAATTTGATGAGTTTGTTAGGCAGATTTGTATAATTATGAATTCGGAGTGGAGCTTGCGTGCGGGCAGATGCTGCTTTTCTGCATACGGTCCATTATGTCTTATTTATCAACATTGGGAAATCGTTTCATCAGGAAGGAATGTGGTATCGGTTCGGGTGTGCGTCGGTATGTGGGAAGGGGGTTACATTTCGTTATTGCAACAGTTTGTTACTCTGAAGGCTCATTCGTCCGAAGGCTCATTATTCCGAAGGTTCGTTATTCCGAATTTCATTTTTGGATCAACGAACCTCTAGGTATAGGGAATTGTGTGTTTCGGATATTAAAATGAAGCCTCGGAAAAAATGAAATTTCGGAATAACGGAACCTTCGTGTGTGTGTGTGTGTGTGTGTGTGTGTGTATGTATTTGGGTTGGTGAATGTGGGTGTGGGATGATTTAGGTTTTGTTTAATCAGGGGTTGGTGGGTTGGGGATTGGATTTGAAGAAGGATAGTTATGAATGGTATGACAGGTGTTGGTAGGATTTAATATTTAGGATAGATGTAGGCCCTAGATTTGTTTCGGATGGGGAGGGGAGGGGGTGGTCGGGTTTTTTATGACTGATTTCATTCTAGATTCGTGTAATGTATTTGTGTGTGTGTGTGTGTTTTTTTTTATGTATATGCCCTTGTAAGTAAGAAGGTGTTACATGATCCAAACCAATGTATTCAAGGAATATAGGTTTGGTAGGGCCCTACATGTCAAAACTTTCTCGTGAAGAAATTGTTAGTAGGATTGGTCTATAATCGAGTTATCTATGTTGAAGTGAGATTATTTGTGGTATAAATTGACAAATGGATTTGTTTCTGTTTCGAATTGCCATTTGTAACTTTTTATTTCATGTTACACCCAGAATGAGTCGATTTATGAATGATTTGAATGAAATCAATGATTATCAAGGAAAAAAGTGTTGAGTTGGTTTATTTGCATTATGAGGATTTGTTTGAGTGTTTGTTGGTGTTTGTTTGTATTACGTATGTATTAGCGGTGTGCAATGGCAGTTCGTTTGTGCTAAAATCAACTAACGATTGACAATTTTTTTTTACGGCGTGTGGAAATTATTCGCTCATGCATAAAGCATGCCAAACCTATTCTGGGACAA
The DNA here is from genome assembly GCF_964275005.1 of Diadema setosum. NCBI lineage: Eukaryota > Metazoa > Echinodermata > Echinoidea > Diadematoida > Diadematidae > Diadema > Diadema setosum. Next base: position 29,686,642 of record NC_092690.1, read on the forward strand.
AGAATAGTGGTATGGACGTTCTAGTTTATAAGACTGATGGAAGAAAATGACTGCAGTAAAAGATGAACAAAGACAAATAACATTTGGGGAGGGTACCTCCCTCGTATGTATTTTCTCTCGGTCTCTCTCTCGCCTAGCCTGCCTCACCGCTGATATTGGTTCACACACCCATACTATTTTTAGATCAACGCTGGTGTGAATTTTTTAAACACGTGCTCATACACTCTGAAGGCGTTTGTATTGCCACAGTAGCGCCGCTATATTCCACATACACACGTAAGCATACAGGCACACGTATACACACAGACAAACAAACCACTACCACTATGACCACCACACATGCACAGTTTCTACATATTGTATTATTATACTCCAAACACACACACATACACACATTTACACACACACACAGACACACACACACAACAATAAATCATACTCATCACATATCATGCAGCTCACAATACACACACACACACACACACACCCACACACACACACCCACACACACACACACACACACATACGCATAACTTACCAGTCATACTCATCCCACCAAAGCTTAACACCGGAGGAACCACCCCGAGCCCGGGGCGACAATCTGTGACGGGGCGACAATCCGTGTCGCAACAATTTTTTTTTGCCAACACGGATTGTCGCCTTCGAGGTCAAAAACTGGGAACTGCACAAGCGTCACGGATTGTCGCCAGGCGACAATCCGTGTAGGGGGCGACAATCCGTGCCGCCAGCGCTCGTCACGGATTGTCGCCCCGAGCAGGAGGCGACAATCCGTGTAGGGGCGACAATCCGTGTCGTAACAGCGTGTGTGTTGTACAGCGGAAGACAGGCTAATGTTTTTGTTTTGCTTTTAAATAGTGATCTGCACCGTTATTGCTGGTGTAATCCCATTAATTTAGAATTTTTGTAAGCTGTTCTCCAACATAAAAACCTATAACAGGTGGTGGTAATTTTATGAAGCATGAAAGCAAATTACATCACGCATTCTAAACCTAAATGGCGAATATTATCACCATGATTAAATATCGGTGATACTCCTCGCATTCATTATGTCTGTGCATCGTGCATTTATATATCTATCAAATGCACTGAAGTCTTCTTTTTTATTTCTCATATACCAAATCCAATTTTTAAAACTCCACAGCTGTCATTACGGGAAACAAGTACAATACATGATAAATATTGTCGATCCACATGAGGACTTATCAAACGCAAAATAACGTGACAACCCTGGCTAAGTGGGAAATTCGATACTGATTCAAGATTGTTTACATACATAATGTAGACATTCGCATGAGATACTGCACGGAGAAACATGGGAAAGAGTAACATCAAAGTTTACGAACCATTCAAGTGTTTGATAATAATTATCATCTTAAATCAGAAGCATAAATAATTATTACGTGCGAACGTGTAAAGTTAAATGCCATATCTAACTTCTTACTGTTCAAGTGTTAGTAGGCTCTATTAGGCTTTTTTAATCAACGCGAAGAAAAACAAAATGTCTTCATATTGCCCCCTCCCCCTCCCCCTCCCCCCCCCCCACAGAGAAAAGAAAATATGATAACAGCGTGATCGAGACGAAGAAAGATTTTTGCAAATGATTGTCCCTATAGGTCTTCTCGTAAACAAAACATTTAAGATAAGAATCACGACGTTTCTCTTTCCATTCAAAGATTATTTCATACAATCCTGTAAAGATAAACCTTTGGCTACCTCTGTCAATTACTAATTTATGGAGAATGATATTATATTTACGTGCCTTAGTATTTGCGAAGTTTATTCTAAAAGTTGTTTATTAACCACTGACAAAGTTACAAAATAACAGACTTTACGATTTGTCGTGGTTTTATCAAACGTACAGACCTGTATAACCATGGACGCTTTTAAAGTGAAATTAGTTTTTTTTTTTCCATTTAGACGTCACAAACATGATGTATACACTCTAATGGTTTTGTCTTCCAGTAAGCCTGTCATAGGCTTGCCCAAAGAGGGGTTATCACCCTTGTCTAGAAAACTCTCCCTTTCTACTATTCTATATGGCAAGCTCTTTCCCCATTATAGTTTTCTGCTGGTCGTTTACGGATCCCCAATCAGCTTGGAAACTTGTAGTTAATGTAGACGGATTGCTGTAAATTACAATGAATACAGAAGGGCCACAGCTTAAAGGTCTCTTTTGGTTGAGACTTAACTTCAGGTTTTTATCATTTTTTGGTCAGATAGTGAGAAACCTCTTATGAGTTTATGAAAGAGCATGTAATTCCATGAGGAGTTCAATGTATATTTGATGAAAATTGATTTTGAAATGGCTGAAATATCCAAAACAGAGTGATCCTAGTAAAGTGTGGGACCCACATTTTATTATGATCGTTTTGTTTTACTTTGTTTTTGGATGTTTCAGCTATTCCAAACCCGATATTCATAAATTAAATTTGAATTCCTCTTAAAATGGCATGCTCTGTACTATTTCATAAGTGTTTTGTTGGAATCTCACAAAAAAGTTAAACCCCAATTTTCATCTCCACCAATACTGTAGCATCCCTTTAAGCGTAGCTTTGCATGCAGCCCTCGTACACAATACACGTAAATAACAAATAGGAAAAATAGTGGGGAGTCAAGTCAACTATGAATGTAATAACTTTTAACTTTAAACATATTACGGACCACTGCATACATCATTGCTGATAATTACTTAATTATCCTACCTATAGCTTACCTTCTTCTTTAATGACATAGATATGTTTTTGCTGGCCATTCGTTTGTGTTCCTTTTAGAAACTTTTGAAAATAATTTTCACTTTTTCCTACTCTCTCAGAGTAACAGAAACAAATTTCGGAAACATCTCGAAAAGGCTTTCATTGGCGTGAAAACCTTTATGTGATAATAATTATGCCAATAAAAAGTTGACAGTTTACAATAATGCACCTACCATTTGGAATGAGGTACCAGGTAAACTCGCGTATAGTTTAGTTGCTTGTATTTATTTAAAATGAGATGATTTTAGTAACCACTCACACTAAATCATTCGCAATGTGGTAGCTCTACTACACATCGAAACCGACCGCGTAGTTTTGGCGTACAGAACCTTACGCAATGCACTGCGCGCAGAGCACGTAAAAATGTATTGGCTTTCACCGTTGATTAGGATGTGTGGGGAAAACGCGAAAATTCACTGTTCATTAATGGTTTTAATCAGGACAAAATTTCGAATTTATTTTTAACAGAATCGTTATGTGATGTCAATGCATTTTCTAACAAGCTTCGTACAACACGGTGTTCAATACAACTCGGTTTGTGTGCCTTGCCAACACAATTTAAAGCAGCGGTCTCGATCTAAAAAAAGGAGCGGCACCGCGGGGAGCTGAAAAGAGGGCACTCAAGTTCGACGGCGATATTTTTGCACTGAAACTTCGAATTGAAAAGGGGACAACAGCATTTGATAGTGCTGGATTTTCTCAATCACGAAGGTCAAGTTTTTACATGAATTTCAGTGTTAAATATTCTCATCAGGCAAATAGAAATTAGGCGGTCGATGAGTAGTAGGACCAACCATACAGTGTACTGAAATGTGGTTATCTCATCATTCCGACATCAAGTTGCTCTCAATGGAATACATCCTGTAGGCAAAATGTGTGGGTGCATAATGAACCAATTAACGCTTCGGAAGATATTGCTAAAATCTCGACGATTCAGCAGACAGATCCAGTTCTTGAAAGCATCGGCCACACACACGCAAGTGGAATACAGCTGTATATAGACAAAACTTAACCAACTACTATATCACGTATGCATGTGTGGTAGTTTCGACTCGTGCATGCAGCGATACTCCTATAGCATTTTGCTTACTGTATATAACACGTAATTTTGCTTATGATCGGTCATAAGTATAATGATTGGTCATTAGCACTGTCAATTGCTTTCCCGTTGCGATGGTGGCCGGGAGAGATTTCATCGTTTTATTCACTTCGGTACTTGAGATGAGGGTGATTTATCAAACGGGAATAAGTGTCCGCCTCATTACTTTATATAGCAAACAAATCACAATGAATTTGTTCTAGCATTAGTCAGTATTATAACTGTTAGAGGAATTTATGGGCCCACACTCGGTACCTTACTATAATGACAGAGAAAATTATACCAAAGCGATTGATGCCAAGTGTCACACAGTAGGTATCTTTCTTGACTACTCCAAGGCCTTTGACACAATCAACCATGAAATAATATTACACAAATTACAACACTATGGGATTCGTGGAAGGGCCTATAGGAGTGGTTTAGAAGTTACCTTACTGGAAGAACTCAATTTGTCAGTTTGAATGGCCGTGCGTCCAGCTCACAGCCTAACTTGTGGTTTTTTTTTTTTGTCCTGTACAGTTTATTCTTTATATGAATGATTTTCACAGTTCGTCCTCTTTGTTCTATTTTCTACTTTTTGCCGATGACACCAGCATTTTTTATTCCAATCGAAACCCTCATGTTTTACTGAATACCATTGATACTGAATTGAAGTCAGTATCTAAGTGGATTCAGGCTAATAAATTGTCACTGAATTTGATTAAGACAAAATTTATGGTTTTTAGCAATATAATCAATATTTTACCGAGCAAGTTGCTCGTAAACGATGTGGAATTGAATCAGGTTGAACAAATAAAATTCCTTGGTCTTTATATTGATTGTAAGTCGACATGGAAAGTTCATGTTGATTCTCTGCGTAAATTATTATAAAAAAATGTAAGTGTCATGTACAAGTTAAAACAGTATTTTCGTAAGTATTTTCTGCATTCATTGTATTCTACTCTTTTATTGCCTTATTTAGGTTATGGAATCCTGGCATGGGGAAACTGCTGTACAACTAGACTTAATTCTTTATTATTGATACAGAAAAGAGCTATACAGATAATTAACTTCGCTACATTTCTGGAACACACTATAATGCCTTATTCTTTTCCAGTAGAACACTTAAGATCCAGGATTTATATTATTTCAATATCGGATCTATGTATCAGTTAAACTCAGGTGGTCTCCCTGATTTGTTTTCTTTGATGTTTTTTAAAAATACTGAAGTTCATTCTCACCCTACTAGACAAAAAGATTCTTTTCATCTTTCTCCTGTACGGACCGCATCTGCTTTAAAAATAATAACTACTACAGGATCAAAATTTTGGAATGATTTGGATAGGGAAATAATAAAATCTTAGTCTCTTAATTCATTTAATCATAAACTTAAACTATTTTTTTTTTCTGAATACATACTTATATCTATTCTTCAATCCTCCTCGACATTCTCTGTTCATACTTCGTATTACTGTCATTATCGATTATGTAACATCTGCCTCGCTCGTGATTTCTTATTATCTCCTGAACCTCCTTTGTGCATATTTTATATTTCTGCTATTGTACGCTGTATCTGACTTGTTACCTCTCTCGGTTGATCACGCAGCTCTCAAGAAGTCTTGTGCCGCGGACATTGTTTTCTTTGTCTTTTCTTTGTCTTTTTTATTCTTCGACGTTTATATTTCCCCAATTCACAAATTGTCATTCCTTCAATTGTATATGTCAAGTAAGAATTGATCTCACATCCGCATCTGGGAATCTACACCATACAAGCAATGCTTCTATGTAGATTCCTCATATTTCACATGTTAAATTGTCTTATAAGCTATAATTGACAATTCATCCTTGCTTTTGTATTGTTATGTTTATGGTTCATGTACACTGCAAAAAGTCTGGTGCTAAATATGAAACACCGAGCTGGAGTTAAATTTCCGGTGCTCATTCATGGTGTTAGATTAACATCTCCGGGTGTCATTTCAAAATTTAAAATTGTTTTTTGAATAGTTTCTTAGTTACTGCACTTCTTTTTAATTTTGAACTTCAACAAGACGATAAAGAAATTTCCGATAAAGTACTTGATTATTGAAAAATGTGTAAACACATTTACACCACAGTAACACCAGTTGGTGTGGTCCCCTATTGAAGCTGGACGGGTGTTATACCATTGAAATTAACACCACCAATATCAAATCAACACCATGTGGTGTCATTATTGAATTAACTCTAGCGCAGTGTCAAAAATATCGCCAGCCACAGTGTCAAATTAACACCACGAAGTGCTAGGTGAACACTTTTTATTACCGTCACAATACATTTTCTACACCTGTGGGTGCGGTCCTCTATTGAAGTTAGATCGATGTTAGATTTAACATCCATGGTGTTAAATCTAACACCGATCTTTTGACAGTGTATTTGTTGAAATGTGGAATATGGAACAATAAAGACAAACAAAACCTTCCAGACAGTCCAATCGGCTTTCTGCTGTGTTTACTGTTCCAAAGGTACCTTGCAGGTAATCCTAATTGGGTTGTAGGTATGTGTAATGTCACTATCATGACTATAATTGGAAGAGCCACGAGAACACGAACCCCAATACTCCATTGTTTTCCCTATACTCCTCTCAAGAGTAGTATGGGTACACAATGCCAAGTAGAGTGCTCCATTGATCTGCGCATTGAACAAGTACGGCTACACGATACCACCCGCTGGCTTAAGCATGAAAATTGACGACGGATGAAAGATTGCATCGTATCTTCCATTTCATTATACAGCATGTCCCCCCCCCCCAAAAAAAAAAAAAACAAACAAAACAAACAAACAAACAAACAGATTTTCGCATTGATAACACCCAATATGATGAATCTGTCTAAATGCTACTTTAAGGTCTTAAAATATAACATCTTAGTTCTATTTTGCAGAAAACCCCATTCAATTTGGTTGAGCGGTCACAGAGGAATGTCGATTGTTGTAAAGCATGTCATGAGTCTGATTCTTCCGTGAATGAGCACTTCGATGCTCTTGTGTGTGGAGACAATGATAATAATAATAATAATAATAATGATAATAATAATGATAATAATAATAATAGTAGTAATAACAATAACAATAATAATAATAATAATAATACATACAATTTCTATAGCGCCGTTCTCCAATAGATAAAACTTAATTGGAGGGAAGAGATTCCTGACACCCTCTACAAAATTCCTCATTTCTCTTTGCCCACTGAAGCAAATCGAATGGGGTTTTCTGTATGATGTGGGGTATGAGTTATAGTTTCATACCCTTAATTTGTATTTAGATTGATTCACTATTTTTAAAGATATTGCGGAGCTCCCGTTGTATTTATTTTTTTGACATACGGTATAAATGCACAAAAAGAGTCTTCTCATCATGTTGTCACATTGAGAAACTTGTCCCATCTGTTGAATATCATTGAGGTGTAACTACTTATATCCCGATTATTTTCAATTTATCTATGCTTTGTTATCTACAGGAATTGAGATTTATGATATCATGTGGTTTTTCCTATCATAAGCTTATGTACAGGCATAAGCATATTCAGATATTATTAAAAGCTATACACGCTCCAATCAATGAAATCAATGACTCGCGTGTGAGCCTTTAGCTATGTGAAAAAGAAATGAACTGTTACGTAGCATGATTTACACAAGTATTGCTTTTCAGTAATTGATTTCATTTACTTTAAAGATAAGTAAGCTTCCACTGTAGTCAACAGTAATGGCGATTATTCCGTTTATGCACGAATAATGTTAATGCGAATCTGCGCCTCATTCACTAATGTTCTAATGTGTAGCATCCCATCCGAGAAAATTCACAAATGCACAAGCGTGCGTTGCTTCATTAATAAGATCTGTGTTTACATACGTGGTGTATGCATATTTTCTAATGTGTAGTAAAATATCCCATGCGCCAACACAAATTTTTCCGATGGGGCGGAGAGGCGGATAGAAGTTGTTCAAAAATCTAATGTTAACTATAATACGTTGTTTATATTTGCTTGACTGTTAAAGTTTTTACTATTTCCAGTTTATAGAGGTAAGCAATATTCTCAGAGAAAATAAAATGAAATTCTCTCTTTCCTTAATGGAGGTTAAAATGTAGAATTTGTAACAGTTATAGACCCTGTCTCCCCTACATCTCAGTATGTACGCTATCTTTTAAACATAGGAGAACTGTTATGGACAAATTTTAATTTCGGCATTAATTCAGAAAAAAAAAAGTGAATTTCAATTTCGCGAGTGGAGATTGCGTAGCAAGCTCCACTTGCAGATTTCAGGACCAGATTAAAACAGTCCATATATATATTTGAAACATATTAAAACAATGTATCTTTTGCGTATTTTTTGCTATATTTTATTCTATATTTTGTTTGTTTTTCATACTCTCAATTAGTCTTGTCGCTGCTTTACACAACGACATCATACAGATGGCCGATGGCTATATAATAATGTATGGAGACACTATCTCAATCAAACATGGCTGTGCACTTTTTTGCTTGCTCTCGGAGAATCGCCGTCATGAGGAATGGCAAATATAAGCGCTTGCATCACTGAAAGACAGTATGGTTTGAAAGCGCATATTATAAGAGGCCTGAGACACATTCACGTCTCTATATGAATGCATTTTACCTGTCTTATGACCGAAAATAGTCGCGGAGAATATAGAGGAAAGGGTGAATAAATGGGCATGTTTCTTCCGACTACAAGCAAAGGAAAGTGCCGGCTGCTCTTGGGTAGAAAACAGTGTGGCAGCATTTCAAAAACTGGCACTGAAATTCGATGCAATTCTCTTCTTATGACAGCAGTTTGCTTCTTGTCATTGCTGTTCGAAAGACACACAGGATTATTGCACTGCACAGTAACAAAAATGAAGGAAGTTTACTTACGTTTTGAAATATCCAGCATCGATCCCGAAGAAGTAGACACATACAAAATCACACGTGAGATTTCCTGATAGTAATCGCCATGTTGTGAATGTGCGAGGTAGAAGACGAAACAGCATATTTTTAATTCTTTTCTCCGTGCACCTAAATAGTACGGTGCATGTCTTCAACCAACCCACCTTGTGGAAATGAATCCGACATCCGGAAACGAGACGCTGTGCAGTGCCAACGCGGGTACTGTAAATGGTGTACGGGAACGTAGCGGTTTGCTCGCACTGCGCAGACTGAGTGAAAATGAGCTTCCTGTACGTGTTTTAAAGGGCTCACACCTGTAAATGAAATTCCCTTCACAAATTCCTACCAAAGATAATAAATGAAGAAAAAATTAATTAAAAATCAATAATGCAGTTTGGCAAAAAACTGAATAGATGTAGATATTGAGTATGAATTCCTCTACAAAGTGCAATTTGCTTGAAACGTGAAAGCTTTTCTCATGGACTTTGAGGGAACTATGTTTCATTGGGTGCATGTACAGAAAATAGGTGATTTTTTGAGTGAAAAGAACTCATAGTTTGGCTTTGCGGACCCTTGGACAGAGTTTGAGCCGAAGAACCCGTCTTGGAAATTTGATGGATGAAACGGTATATCTCACTTATCCAGGTTAGTGAAGATGAAACACCTCATTTCTCCCAGCTATTGTACAGAATGTTTTAAATTTTGAATTTGAACACGCGTCTCTATGGGAAATTATTTACTTGTGTGAGCCCTATAATAGAGTATTCATGTAATGCACACAGGTCAATGGGAAGTATTCCTCCCATACAAGCTCTGCTGGTTTATATTGATCTATTGCGTCAAATCCCTTCCTCCCTCCCCTTCTCCGCCCCTCCCCTACCCCCTCCACCACACCTCCTCTACATATGGAAAGGTTGTCTCTTTTAATACACACAGAACACGCGCGCGCGCACCCTGTGTTATAACCTATGGAGACGCACAAGCAAAACCCGACTTACTGTCATTAATGGAAAAATATCATAGAGTAAGTAATGTCCGTGGACTTGTGGCTAGCGGTTTTCTAGTCTTATGACATTTTTCTGTAGAATACTAAAATTAGAAGATAAATGGACTTCTAATAACGTCGGACTGGCTGCTCAAAAACAGCTTTGTGAGTTCACTTCAGAATAACTGCCCCATAAGATTGTACACACTTCCTGAAGTATTCGCCGTGTGATGCAGTGATACCTCCCTATTTGAAAGGCTGTATCTCCGCAACCGAATGGCACATGAAGCTGTGGCTTCTACCATATTACGCGCCAAAAAATTCTCTATCATATATGTCAAACTCATTGTGATTGGATTGTAGGTCTTGTCGGAATTGGCAAAAAAACTGAGAAGGTCCCGTCCTCAATCCAATCACAATCAGCGACTCAGAGAAGCTCATTATCATATGAAACATGACGTCACTGTTTATTCGTGGCTGCATTTGGACGAGTTATGATTTTATATACCGTGAGTTATAACGTAAATTGGATATGTATTTCTCATTTCTAAGTTTCCTGAAGTCAGCGGTGAACCCTTGTATTAACTGACCACCTACTGTACCAGTTATGACTTTATATGTTGCTGAGAAGATATAGAAAACAGGAATTTTCTTCTTCGATGATGTTCGATGATCATATCTTTCTCGGCAAGCACATATACGCAGAGTGCACCATTGTGTAATGGGGGTGAACGTGCCCAGGTAACCGCGAGTGGAGCATGAAGCACAGTGCAGTGCAGTGCCGGTGGAACTTGCGGTGGTCAACATTCCAACATGATTGTGAATCTACACTACATCAGCTTTCAGTTTCTATTTGTGCATCTTTTAGAGTGTACTTGGCTTTTGCTATTAATTTACTGAAGTTGCTGCACATGACCAGAAAGCGACTGTCAGCAATATAAGATTGATACCTCAGTCAGTGTGTGCGTATATGTGTGTGTGTGTGTGTGAGTGTGTGGTCAGTTAAAAAGCAGATAATGTAAACAATTTCATGAAAAGCATGTAATTCATGTTGTCAATGTAGATTTAACCCATATAATGCTATGTTTATGACTGCCCCTATGTTGTTTCTGCAGCATTTTACCCATATTCGACAATGGACCAGTCCGTATCACTGCTGTGTGCAGGACGTGTGTGGCAGACCTTGTAGGCTCATGAATAATTCAAAGCGTGCACCTTGGCGTTTTGTGTGTGCAGGCAGCGCGCACTCTCAGCTGTAGAATGATTTTAGTAGACTTTTGGCCAAAAACCTTTCCATATGCCCCCCCCCCCCCTCTGCTTGACTACAATTTCTTTTCTTATTATGTTTTTGTGGTACTAGATCTTAATACATAACGGTCATGAGCATCACACAACTTTGAATGATTGTGGTATTTTAATGTATTTCTTTGTTTGGGCTACACTGAAACAGCTCAAAATACATCAAGTTAATATGTTTGATAAAACAAAATCTTTTACGGTACTTTGTAGGCAATAAGGTAATGACGACACCCCCTTAATCAAGGATAACTATCTGCATCTATGTATTCATCTTGCGAAGAACTAATTAACGGTGCAAGATTTATTTTTGAAAAAAAAAACCCAAAGAGCATCATTTTCAAACGTGTCCTTTTGAGAAACTTTGCAACCCTTCAGTGTGCAATTTCTCATACGATGAAGGGGCAAATATCATCAAAAACACATTATGATGTTGAAAACTCAATTAAGAAATATGACCTCTACCATAGAGTATGCACGCAATGCACACAAGTTTATGGGAAGTATTCACCCCATACAAGTTCTGCCTGTTTATGTTGATCTATTGTGTCATATCCCTTCCTACCCCTTTTTATCCCATCCCCTACCCCCCTCCTCTATCCCCCTAACTCTGCTTGACTACAATTTGTTTTCTTATCATGTTCTTGTGGTACTAGATCTTAGTACATAGCAGTCATCAGCATCACACAACTTTGAATGATTGTGGTATTTTAATGTATTTCTTTGTTTGGGCTACCAATGTGCTTGATAGAACAAAGTCTTTTACAGTATTTTGTAGGCAATAAAGGTAATGATGACACCCCCGACATCCCGAAACAAAGCAAGGTGCAGTGCCAACGCGGGTACTGTAAATAGTGTACGGGAACGTAGCGGTTTGCTCGCACATGCATACTCTATAGTAGAGTGAGTCAATTGAGCTGCAAGCAACCTCTTGCGAGAGAACATGCATGCCGATATACAAGCCCCCCCCCCCCCCCCGCAAGAACAGTCGCTGACTCCAATACTTCGAAGCAAGGTAATTTTTAAGGCTCACACGGGTAAATAATTCCCTATAGAGACGTGTGTTAAAATTCAAAATGCAAAATGTTTTGTAAAATAGCTGGGAGAAATGAGGTGTTTCATCTTCACTAACCTGGATAAGTGAGATATACCCTTTCATCCATCAAATTTCCAAGACGGGTTCTTCGGCTCAAACTCTGTCCAAGGGTCCGCAAAGCCAGACTACGAGTTCTTTTCACTCAAAAAAAAAAAAAAAAAAATCACGTATTTTTCGTACATGCACCCAATGAAATATAGTCCCTTCAAATTCCATGAGAAAAGCTTTCATCTTCAAACCAAAATGCAGTTTGTAGAGGAATTCATACTCAATATGATAAAGGGACAGACCTTGGCTTTTTGGAGGTCGATTCGCGCTCATCATTATGACACTGTAATTTCCCATCGAAATAAATTGACTATTGACGAATAGAGTTTGATAAAATTAAGAAATGTTAGGTGTGATTTTTCTTTCTTATTGTACGCGAAACAATCGCAGTAGCATAAATCCCATATACAACATGTACAGGAAATGAGATAACGTCTCATGATAAGTCTACCGCCAAGGTTTCCCCACAAATCTTCCATGAATTTAAATGACACTTTGACTAAAGATTTAGAAAAAAAAATCATGTGTTCATCGTATCAAACTTTTGTACTATTGCAATATCCTACTAATGATGACTTGTAAAGAAGATAGTAAGCAAATAATTACCGTTGGTGTAGGTGATGGGACAAACTATCACTTCCGAGGCGATCTGGATGTAGCTATCTTTCCGAAGCGCAGCTGAGGAAAGATAGGGTACACATTTAGATTGCCAAGGAAGTGATAGTTTGTCTCATTGCCTGAAACTAAAAGGGTCCTAGATATTCCCATTTTATTCCTCATCTGAAATCGTTTTAGCTGTCTTTAGGTACTGAGTATCCTTAGGACTTTAGGCTACATAGTTTACTGCAGTACTTTAGACGTATGCGCGTAGAGTGGTGACAAAACAAAGAATTTGCTCCGCGCACCGCACGGCACCGAATTAAAAGTGCGTTGCACTGTGGACTAGATAGTCCACAGTGCAACGTACTTTTATTTCGCGTGTACTCATCTCGCGTTAGGACTGCATGAACTGTAGAGATCAGCGAAACAAAAGGGACTATCAATATAAAGTGTAACGAACTTTTCTTCTCAGGTGATGTGATGTGATGTGATGCTTAATCACGTGATCAGCTCTTGACCAATCCTATAGCAAGATTCTTAGTATGTGGAATATATTATTTTATGATGAATTGATAGTAGTGGGTCGATGACATCATTTCCTTTTTTAGCTTGTATGTCATATTTGTTGCAACGATCAATATTCGGTGAAAACTTATCAGATTTTCAAAACTTCCTTATTGTAAGTCCGATTTTCATTTCTTTTTTGTACAGATTTGTTTGGACGATTTATTAGCCATTCCACCTAGACATCGAATAAAATTGCATTTTAGTGATGTTAGCATAGGGCCCTACTACATGTAGTATCATGAATATTAACACTTTTGTTAATATAGATAAACCTACAACAAATACTGTATATCACTCTAGTTTTCCTACTCAAGGAATGTATAAATATCGACATAATCATATCAATATTGTATGTTACAATCTCGCAACAAAATTATGTTAGTGTGCGCATATCCTCTTCTCGCGCATTTTGCTTAATCTGCCCCTTATATCAAACATAAAGCAGTCCGTGAAACATAGGCCTATGAAAAGCAATGCTAGAAAATTCAAATATACATTACATTGATTTCCTTTTTTTTTCCTTGCTTGTTTGTTTGTTTGTTTGTTTGCCGGGCGATTTCCCGTATCATGACTAACGTTATTCGTTGAATGAATGATTCAAACTACACTTTCACCAGTTTCATTTTCAACCCATTATGAATTTAAGCACCGTATATATCGGCATTCGACCGAGAGGAAAACTACAATTTTGCAAAAGCGATGAAAATGAAACATTGTCCTCAATTTCTCGAGTACTTGTCATTTTTGACAAAAAACCTCTCTCTTTTATACTCTCAATTCGGGATGTTGGAGATTTAAAGGCATTTTTTACCATTTGCAGATGTCACAAAAAGCCCAGCTTTTGTGCTTCAAACTGGTTCTAAAATGTCAGGGATGGAAACAACCAATTCAAGAAATCTTAATTATTAACAATCAATGTTAAGCATTGCTAAATATACAAAATGTGAATGAGAGTTATATTTAAAAAAATCTACAATAAACCGTCTACAGTTGTGTTGTTGTTGTTTTTTAAGAAAAATAGTTATATCTCCTTGCTTTAGGCTTTATTGCAAAATTTGTATGTGGAAGGATGTTTTGTGATACAACTAACCTTTATATGCATCAAATGTGATAACTCGAATATTTTTCAAACCACTGCTCCCAAAGGTAAACAATTCCTTTAATATCGCTCACAAAAGAGGTGCTAACGTAAAGTATACGTATTTCCTGAAACCGGAGAAATTCCCATAATATGGCCGAGCACAGCCTATATATAGGCATAACGTTTTATGCGTTCTGTTGCCATATGACATGCAGTCACTCTACACCAGTCCGCCATGCACGTTTATGAATTTAACCCCCCCTGCTGCGGCTATATATTTTTATAATGGATCCAGCTTCATGGAGACATTACATTCTCATCATCACTACATTAAAGAGACATTGGACCTTATTGAGACAATTTGTGTCTCCTTAAAGGGGTAGTATAAATTAAGGTCAGATGGCGGACTTCAGGTTTCCAGTTTTGTGTGTGTGTGTGTGTGTGTGTGTGTGGTTTTTTTTTTTTGTGAGATGATGAGAGACCTCATAATCTCACAAACTTGGTTTTGAAATTGCTGAAATATCCAAAAGTCCCCAAAACAAAGCAATCCTAATAAAATGTGGGACCCACTTTTTACTCTATTTTCATATTTTAGCCATTTCAAAACTGATTTTCATCAAATGAACTTTGAATTCCTCTTAGAAAAATTGCATGCTCTTTAAAATGTCAGACGTGGTTTGTAACTATCTCGCAAAAAGTTAAAAACTGAATCACCATCCCAACCAAAACTACACCATCCCTTTCTCGTTTTCAACGAAATTATAGCCCATCAATCTATGCTTTACTGCCGAAATCATAACCCTGCGTAATCCGAACATCATGACAGATACATAAATCTCAATTATGTACAAAACTTAATGTACATTATAGATAAAATTTTATATCATAATGCATGATTCTCATGAAATTCTACATGCATTCAGGGTTTAAATGGGAATAATACAGAAAGAGATATGATCTATAAATAGGCGTATTATTGTGATAGTGTGAGGATTAGTGAATAAAGTTAACCTGCCTGATGGTACCTATGTGTTCGATGTTAATCATGGTTAAATGCATTATTTACCACTTACAGATGAAACAAAAACTCAGCTTTAGTGCTTCAAAATAGTTCTAAAATGTGACTTAGGGATAGAAACAGCCAATGAAAAAATGTTAATGAGTATATAAATAATCAGCGTGAAGTATTGTTGAATAAACAAAATGTGAACAATAATTGAAGGAAAATTGTCTTACAGGATACCTCCATTTCAGAGGAAACCAGAACTGCCGTCATTTAGAATACCTCCTTCATTTCACAGTAAATTAGTTTTATTGCCGTCTTACAGGATACCACCATTTCACAGAAAAATAGTACCACCGTCTTACGGGATACCCCTATTTTACAGGAAACTAGTACCACCGTCTTACAGGATACTTCCATTTTACCGTCTTACAGGATACTTCCATTTCACAAGACGCCTGTACCACCGTCTTATATGATATCTCCATTTCACAGGAAACTATTATCACCGTCTTACAGTATACCTCCTTCATTTTACAAGACACATGTACCACCGTCTTACAGGATACCATTATTTCACAGAAAACAAGTACCACCGTTTTACAGGATACCTCGATTTCTAGCAGACCAGTACCACCGTCTTACAAGATACCTCACAGGAAACTAGTATCACCTTCTTACAGGATACCTCCATTTTACAAGACACCTGTATCACCGTCTTATAGGATACCTCCATTTCACACGAAGCCATACAGTATAAAACTGTCTTACTCTTACAGGATCCCTCCGTTTCACAGGAAACTAGTGTCACCTTCTTATAGGATACCTCCATTTTACAAGGCACCTGTACCACCGACTTAAAGAATACCTATATTTCACATTAAACCAGTACCACCGTCTTAAGCAGTATGCCTCTCACATTTCACAGGACACCAATACCACAGTCTCAGAGGACATCTCTATTTCACAGGAAACCGGTACATTGATACCACCTTCTTACAGGATACCTCCATTTCACAAGACACCTGTATCACCGTCTTATAGGATACCTCCATTTCACACGAAGCCATGCAGTATGAAACTGTCTTACTCTTACAGGATCCCTCCGTTTCACAGGAAACTAGTGTCGCCTTCTTATAGGATACCTCCATTTTACAAGACACCTGTACCACCGACTTAAAGGATACCTATATTTCACATTAAACCAGTACCACCGTTTTACAGTATGCCTCACAGGACACCTATACCACCGTCTTAAAGGATACCTATATTTCACATTAAACCAGTACCACCTTCTTACAGTATGCCTCCTACATTTCACAGGACACCTATACCACAGTCTCAGAGGATATCTCTATTTCACATCAAACCAGCGCCACCGTTTTACAGTATGCCCCTACATTTCACAGGACACCTATACCACAGTCTTAGAGGATATCTCTATTTCACAGGAAACTGGTACACTGTACCACCGTCTTACAGGATACCTCCATTTCACAAGCCACCTGTACCACCGTCTTAGAGGACACCTCCATTTCACAGGGACTCGGTACTACCGTTTTGTCGTCTCTTATTTTTGTCGGTAAGGAGTTTCAGAGAAGAGATGCTGAGAAGGCTCAGATGCCACTGTGTTCTGGTTTTAATCGATTGCACATACTTTCTATTATAAGAGGCATTGTGGAGAGGAGTGCAGACTACGAGATGGGGTGTAGTTTTGAATTTAAGTTCTGTGATGTGCCATGGAGAAAATTACAACACGTCATGAGTGTGTTAAAGATAAATGCTTTTCTCAACTGGAAACCATGGAAATTTGCACAAGATTGGCGTTCATGAGTCTCTTCAGCGAGCAACTGTGATGAGCCTTGCCGCTGTACTGATCCTGGATTACCTGAAATCTATCCATCTCCATTATATGATATGATATAAAACAGTGCAATTATCAACATGGGACATTGGACATTGATTCCCTGTCCAAATGTTGAATAGGTGCAGCTGATTGACAGGTCTTGGTAACATCATCCGACATTGATAGATATGTCCATAAAAAACTTGTACAAATTTTACTTGCTGATGAAATATGTACACTATCCACACATACACCATGAATATTTTGAGGAGTGGGAGCAAATGACGTGAAATGAAATACCTCAGCCCTAGACGCACTAATGATTAACTTATTCTGAATTGCTCAGGTAACTATATCTTTGATACAGTAATTGATTTGCTCTACTACAATCCCTCTGTCGTTAGCAGGGAATGTCAAATACACAAATACACAGAGAGAAAAAAAGAAAAAGAGGAAAGAGTGGGTACCATGGCATTGAACAGATAAATCCATTCTCGATCTTAAAGGGATCTTATAGTTTTGGTTGAGACCTGGCTTTAGGTTTCTAACTTTTTTTTTGAGATAATGAGAAACCTCTTATGCAATTATGAATGAGCGTGTAAATCCGAGAGGATATCAACATCTATTTGATTAAAATTGGTTTTGAAATGGCTGAGATTTAAAAAAAACAAAGCGATTCTAATAAAAGGTGGGACCAAACGTATATTAGGATCACTTTATTCTACTTTGTTTCGGATATATAAGCCATTTCAAAACAGATTTTCATGAAATACACTTTGAATTTCCGTAAGAATGGTACGGTTTGTAACATTTCATAAGTGATTTCTTAGCATCTCGAAAAAAAAAAAAAAAGATTGAGAGCTCAATCCTCATCTCCACCAATACTATACCATCCCTTTAACATGACATCAACCATACAGATAATGACAAAAGCCAATTGTGAAAACATCCACCTGATTCAAACCACCTCGAATAAGTGAGTCAATATGATAATAATGATCAACTGTGTATAATGCCTAAGTAAAATCGAGCAATACCAAAACAGCCTACTCACGCTGGCCTCGTGACAAAATAACATATCCTCGTCAGTGCCGTTTCCACACTGTGGTACTGACGGGACGGGACGGGACATGTAAGGCGTGTTATCTGATAGATATTCCACAATTTGCATCATAGCTAGTCTCTCTATTACTTTTCGTTTAAATTTTCAGCAGACAGCAAGGCGACTGTTAAAATCTTCTCTTTGAATTCAAGCCTTTTCTTTTTAGTATAAGCTTTATTAGAGCTTATTTTTTAAATTGACATGACATAACTCCTGAAAATAAGCTATCTTGATTATCAAGGCAGTTGTTAGAGGCAGCACCTCACGGAGACCATATAAAGAACGTGTCTTGGTTGCTGGTGCTAATTTTTCTGTTTTTTTTTTTCAGGTTTGCTCAAAAAGGTATTGTACAATGACTTCCATTGCGGTGACAGTCAAGGACACATACAGGGGGACAGAATAGAAAAAAAAAAGGTAATCCTTTTAATGGCCATTGTGATCGAAGTTCAAGAGTCTGCATGGAACTATCAAAGTGGCATGAATATCAAGAAGATCATCAGTTTTGACTGTGGCTGTGAATCAGGAGTGTGTGTAAGTCAACATAGCACTTGAACACTGTCAGCTATCTCAGGACTCCGAAATGTTGACATTAAGGGTTCTGACACCCTCACAATTAAACAGGAGGAAATTTCCTTGCAGTGTTCTGAGACAAAATTTGCACCACATCTCGATGATAAATCACACATGTTGACTGACAAAAAGGTTTATCAATATTGAGAGCTACACGCTGAGAGGCAACCACTATCACATGACTATATATGGGTGTGCACACTCACAGTAGCGTATCATAATCAAATAGGATACAAACATTTAACGAGATACCACTATTCCAGAAGAGACCATCTCACGAGATACCATCATTTAATAGCATATCGCTATTTTGCAGGGCACCATCATTTCAAATGTTAAGCCTATATTAATTCTCAGTATGTCTCCATTTCACAGGACATCGCTAATTGATTAGATTCCAGCATAATATTTTACCACAGATTAGTCCTACCTCCATTTTTAGGGACGCCGTAAACGATTTAACAAGCTTCCAACCGTACAGGATATTTCCATTTCACAAATTATCACAGTTTAATAGGATACCACCATCTTCAAAATATGATTTCATGTTAGATAGGATGACACAATTTCATGCGATAACTCCATTTCACAGGAACCGTGATACGGTTGCCTGTGATTAGAGGTTACGGCCTCAAGCATTACAGTTTGTATAGACCTATCCAACGTAAAAATATGGTAGTAAATCAATTGCAATGTGTCACGTGTTACAAGGCTCTCTGGATTTATCATCTTCTTGTTTTTTTCAAGTTTTTCATCAAGTAATAATTACCACCTTTGACTACTGGACACAGAGTAGACTGTTTTGGTGTGGTTTGATTTCACTGCCACTATCCGTCGCAAGAGACAAGGAGCATTCTCAGGACAACATCTTTGCTGATCTTGGTGTCAATTTTGAACTCAAGTCCCACATATAGCATTTACTGTGAGTTCCTGCCAACATGCCTGGTCGAAGCAAGAAGAATAAGATGCCAGGGAAATTTTTGCCTAGCAGTCCTAAACCACAAGACCAAACTCCAACTCAAAGGCGGCCTTTCATTGCCCACCCGGGAGTTGACCAAGCGGTGGAGAGGGAGAGAGGAATGGCAGCTGAGGGAGGCCAGACCGCACCCAGCGACAGGGACATACAGCTTAATTCAGGTGGTCTGTGTGAAGAGCTAAGTGAGGGTGGGGCAGCAGGCAGCCAGATCACTCAGCTCATAGATAAGGCAGTGAAAACAGCGCTTAAAGCTGCACTACCCCAAATAGTGCAGGTGGTCAAGGAGGCCTGTCTCAACACCATCAAGGAAGCCATCAATCCACATTTGCTGCGAATACAGTTCCAGCAAGATGAAATTCAGCAGGAGCTGAGAAGGGACAACCTTCGGCTGACTGGGATCCCTGATCGAGGCTGACGAGGAGACGGAGGACCAGCTTGCTGAAAGTATTGCTAAAGTGGCTAGGGAAGCGGGTGTGGAGATACGCCCTGAGAACATATCTTCTTGTCAGCGACTTGGAAAGAAGCGCGAAGGAGGGAAAAGCAGGCAAACTGTAAGTTGTCCGCTTCACAGCAAGGAGGAAAAGAGACAATTTGTTTGCTGCCCGTTTTGGACTTAAAGGGAAGGACAACATGAAAGGGGTATACATCAATGAAGACTTGACAGCAATGCAGCATTCCATCCTCATGAAGGTAAAGACGGCCCGAAATGTCAAATCAACAACAAGCAAGTACGGGAATGTAACTGGAGAGACGAGGATCATCAAGAACCCGGATGGTCTGTTTGATCTGGGTTTTGATGATGGTTCCTATAGCGACTTCAAACTTCACTTTATAGTATAGCCTGTGACCTTGTTAATCCCACATTAGAATAAACTCCAACCCAATAAGTAATGATAGAAAATGAAGTCAATACTTTGGAAGTTCATGAATACAAATTATGTCCCAGTGATTTTGGTAATAAAATAAATAAAATAAATGAGAACTCTCTTAGTATCACTCATGACAATGTTAGGTCTTTAAATAGAAATATAAGTGGACTGCAATTATTGTATGATCACAGCCTTAAATTCAAATTTGATATTATTGCACTTTCTGAAGTTTGGAACGTTAGTACATGTGATGTTAACACATTACCATTACAGGATTATGTTTTGGAGGTCAATTGTCGCCAGGGAAAGGAGAGGGGTGGAGGCGTAGGAGCTTATATTCATAAGACGCTGAACTATGTTACACTCAATTATTATGTTGAGCACACAGAAAGTCTTTGGTTCAGGATAAATCAGAATTGTTTTGATAAAATTGTGATAAGAATAATTTATAGAAAACCAAATACTGATGTTGAACAATTTCGAAATAGCTTGCTTAATGTTTTAGAGGAGCTTAAGGTTGGAAAAACAGGCATTGTACTTCTTGGTGATTTCAATATAGATATATCTCAAACGAATAATCAAAAGGTATATGATTATCTGAGTATGGTAGAGAGTACAGGAGTGCAACAGATTATCTCGTCACCACAAGGGTTACAGATTCTACGTCGTCTGTTATTGATCATATTTATACTAATGTGTATAGTCATACAATTCATTCAGGTGTCATTGAGAAAGATGTGTCAGATCATTTTCCAATTTTTGTCATTTTCGAAAACGGGAATAAAAATACGAATGCTTTTGTGCGGAAATTTGCCCGATCCTACAAGTCATTTAATGCCCAGTCATTTCACGAGGATCTAGGGAAAATTGATTGGGCACATGTATCTAGATACGAAAATGTAAACCCAGCTTATGAAGTTTTTCATGATATGTTTTTAGAAAATATGTGATAAGCATGCACCTACAATAGAATATAATGTATCCCAGAAAAAGAACAGCTCAAAGAAACCTTGGATCTCATCAGCGATTCTTAAATCCATCAAGAAGAAGCACAACTTATACAAAAACTACAGGTCATCAAATTTTAGTGACGAATACGGAAACAAGTATAAAAGGTATCGAAACACTTTGGTGACAGTTATTAAAAATGCAAAGAGATTGTATTATTGCAATTCTTTTAATCGTAACAAAAGTAACATGACAAAGACCTGGGATACCATTAATGAGTTAATTGGTAGAAAGGTTAAAGATAAGCATTTGGATATAGAAGAGTTAACTATTAATCAAGGTGGAATTGACAAAGTTGTATCTTCTAACAATGAAATAGCCCAAGAACTCAATAACTACTTTGTCACTGTTGGGTCAAATTTGGCAGAACGAATACCAAATGGGCCTCCTAATAGTTGTTTTCAAGATTATTTGGGTGCCAGAAATACAAAGTCTTTGGCTTGGAAACCTATAAGAGAAGAAGAAATATTGATATTGTATATGCTCTTGATGCTACAAAGTCTCATGGTTATGATAATTTGTCAATAAGATTGAGCAAGGACGCAGCACCATATATTGTTTCCCCCATTGACTTATATCTTTAATTTGTCATTAGAAACGGGCCAATTCCTTGATGCACTTAAGATTGCAAAAGTGACGCCTTTGTTCAAGAAAGGTTCGAAAGATGACCCAGGTAATTACAGACCTATTTCAGTTCTGCCAGCAATTGCAAAAATTTTCGAGAAATTAGTCAATGGTCGTCTAATGGACTTTTTAGAGCCCACTAAAGTTTTGTACAGACACCAGTATGGATTTGGTAAGAAATACAGTACAAAATTATCATTAATCAATTTGGTTAATACATTAATACACTCAAATGATAAAGGTGAAATAACCCTTGGTATATTTGAAGAGTTTGTTTGCAAAAACCGATAAGTCCATATTTGCCAAATAGAGATACAAGATATTTGCGATTAAAGGTCAAGAAAAATAAAGAGAATAATAAGAAAAATTTGGCTTCTTTTGACCATAACTTCAAAAATGTACCTTAATATGTAGTGACCAATATATCATTTAAAAGGTATTATTTTGTACTTTATGACAGAGATTGTACTTCAAAATCTTCAAAAATGGACTTATCGGTTTTTGCAAACAAACTCTTCATTTATAGATTTCAAAAAGGCGTTTGACACAATCAATCATCGCATCCTTTCTGCGAAATTAGAAGATTATGGCATAAGAGGCATTGTGTTGCAGTGGTTCCAAAATCACCTCTCAAACCGATCGCAGGTATTGTGCTACAAGAATGAAATATCCAGTAGTAGAACGATCACATGTGGAGTACCACAAGGATCAGTGCTGGGGCCCACACTGTTCCTATTATACATCAATGATTTACCTAGCTCATCGAACTATTTTCAGTTCAGACTATTCGCTGACGATTTAAACATTTTTCATACATTTCCCAAAGGTACAAATGAAATTGATATGGATGACGTAAATAGAAAATTGAATGAGGTACAGGAATGGTGTATTGTAAATAAATTAACT
Source organism: Diadema setosum (assembly GCF_964275005.1). Lineage (NCBI taxonomy): Eukaryota > Metazoa > Echinodermata > Echinoidea > Diadematoida > Diadematidae > Diadema > Diadema setosum. The sequence continues at coordinate 29,709,992 of NC_092690.1, forward strand.
ATTAACTTGAAGGAAACAAATTATATGATTATTAAAGGACCAAGACAACCAATTGCAATTAAAGGTGTGTTAACAGTCTCTGAAACGGTTATAGAAAGAGTACATGTAGCATCTTTTGTAGGAATCAAAATTGATGAGACCTTAATGTGGAAGGATCAGATTCAGTGTATCAACAAATGCATTTTGCTTAATTCTTAAGTTAAGATACTTTGTTCCAAGGCATGTTCTCATGCTTTTATATAAATTCTTTATACAATCACATATACTTTATGGAATTGAAGTATGGGGAAGTACCTACAGAAGCCACTTAAATTGTATACTTTTAGCACAAAAAATGGCCGTGAGAGCAATAACATTTTCCCCCTTAAGAACAAGTTCAAGGCAGTTATTCACCAGTCTAGAAGTGTTAGATGTTCTTGACCTGCATAAGCTTGCAGTGTCAATCTTTGTATATGATCTACACAAGGGACATTTACCACATTCTGTAACGCATTGAGCCAATGAATCATGCATACAGGACTAGAGGCAAAGATCATTCCATGCTTAGACTTCCGAAATGTAAAACAACACATGGTACATTTTCTATATCTTTCGTCGGGTCAAAGTTTTGGAATAGTTTGCCCAAAAATATTCAGGAGGAAAGAACAAGATCTTCATTTCGAAGAAACCTAAAAAAGCACTTGTTAAATGAAGTTTAGTGAAGAAAAGAATATTCAGTGTTTAGTTTAATGTACTTTTATAGTACAGTTACTTTAAAAGAGTAGACCTTGCAATAAGCAGCTTAAATATATGTACATGTAGCTATAATGGGAGAACCATTCTCGACTATCACTTGTGCTAACTTTTGGTTCCCCCTTTAACAACATTATCTTCTGTTTTTCTATTTTTTTTTCAGAACCTTTGTCTATGCGTATTTCGACATTACATACTTATTCATACTCTTTGCCTTTTCAGTGATAAATGTATCACAACGAAACTAAATCTATTACACCACATGTAATCTAATGTAAGATAAATATAAGTATGTAAAATATATGCTTGCATAGCTGTAAGAACCTTGTACAAAATCATTGTATTCTCATAAAAAATTTTCATGTTATTGTATCTTACCCTATGGAATTTCATGTTATCATGTTATCGTATTCAAATGTATGTTGTTAATAAACTCAACTCAACTCAACTCAAAAACGTATTGAATGAGACGGAAATGCGACATGCTCAGGGTATGTATTATGTAGGCCGATATTGTGCTGCCATTATTGAATTATTGTTATGTTCTCAGCTAAGAATAGTATAGAAGACGTCATTAAAAGCTGGCTCAATTTCAACAGGGTTCCCCCTTTTTCGCGGTGCTTTCCTTTTGTTAATTATAGAGAGACATCTGCATTCCCTATTATAGGGTATACAACATCGATTACGTGAGGTTTTACAGTCTTTTATTGTGGCGGGTCGACACAATGGTTGATTGGTATGAAAGCACTGTGATCGTGAATCAGATCGAAGCCACAAAGACCTCATTGAGTAAGGACAAAAACATTCGTAGAGCACAGACCTCCGCCAAGCAGCTCTTTTCCACCCATAAAGGCCCTGTCACACCTTTCCGGGCAAGCCTTGCGTGCAACTTGCGAAGAACAATTTTGCTACCCGAAGGTCCCCGAAAATGACCCACACATGGCAGTTCCTAGCACCTATCTCACCCGTAGTTACCCAGAGTTGCGCACGCAAGTCCTATTTACCCGCAGCCAAGTTTAGGCCCTGTCACATCTTCCGGGCAAGTTACGAGGGCTTGTTGCGAGTAGGGATTTTCCAGCAAGCAGGACTTTTTTTTTTCTGCTGGCAGACAAGGATGTTGGCGAGTTCCGTACTTGCGTCTTACCTGCTAAACGCGTGCTACTTACCTGCTACTTGCGTGTATTCCATGAGACCTACGTGAGAGCTTCGAAACCGATCTATTTTCAGTTACGAGCGCCATACGGGGACTGCAAACGTATACTGGATGCATTCATTTTACAGGATACCACTACTATAGCATTTTTACATCATATCATACCTCCATTTTAAAGTATACCAACTGCTATCCTGCAAGATACCATTATTATGCAGGACAACATTAATACATAATGCCATCATTTCACCGATCCGACCATTATATTTTAATAGAATGCACCCATTTAACAGGAAACTATACAATTTAAAATGTTTCCCCTGTATCTTATACTTCCATTTTGCATGACGCCATCATGTCAACAGTATAGATTCAAGTCAAGGGTAACATCATGTTACAGGTAACTACTATCTTTTTTAGATCTTTTAAGGACCTATACGAAGGTTACTATGCCATTAAAGAGGCTGCATCCATCCCTGCTGGAAAGAACACAATGTCCCACAATGTGAAAGACATTGTGAAACACAATGTGAACACATTGTGAACACAGTGTGAAATCTCTTCACACTAAAATTCGATCATTTAAACAGTGTGAACACATCGTGAATCATCAATTCACAGCGTGAAACAGAACATTGATAACACTGATATGTGAGTACCCTGTGAAAACCACACCACAGTGTGAAATAGTCTTCACACTGTTAAGTTCGAGCGTTTTCACATAGTCGACTATTTGAACACAGTTTGAACATACTGTGGCACATTGTGTTCTTTCCAGCAGGGATTTACAGGTCGGAGACTACTTTTTTTTTGGCATATTCAATCTACGGGCTTGATTTTTTTTTTTTCCACAGGAAAAATAATGAGAATGAAGGAATCGTTTGTACTTACTACTTTTCGGCAGTTAATGCACGGTTTAATTTTCCTTACCCACTGACAAACTAAAACACATATACACATACAAACGTAGATAACAATTTACACCTTTACTCCAAGTGTTAAAGGCATAACTTACGACTTGCAGATGAAACAAACACCCAACATTAGTGCTTTGAAAAAGTCATAAAATGTGAGTTTATTTAGTGATAGAAACAGCCGCTGTAAGAATTTGAATCAGTAAAATTGATGTTAAGTATTGCTATATACACAAAATGTGAACAATAGTTATAACTGATTGCTTTGCTTTGATTTCAGTGTTCCACATCTCAAACACAGATAACATGATACAATCGATTGAACATAAGACTGGACATAGCGTCGTAATTACAAAGAATACAAGAGAAGACAATTTTACAAACATGAAATGTGGGGGACTTGCTTAGTACTGGAATGTTTAATAAAAGACAATGGAATGCACCTTCCCCTCGACTCAGCATAACTTGCATGTTCCCTCGCCATGTCTTTTGTTAGTCACATTAATATCACAGATATTCGTTTCACCACAAAAGAGATGTCGAGGGTATCGAAAATCAACACAAATCAACATGCACTTGGATTTTAGGGACCCTATAAAACGAAAGTGATAAAACTATTAAAATCTTGGAAAATAGGGCGGATGAACACACTTGATTAGGATTAAGATTAAAAACAAACGGAAAATGGGTAAGTTTTTTTTTTTTCTCTTTCCAAAGAACGAAAGACTTTTTCATGTATAAGCTGCGGAAATTTTGCATACATCTCTGATTACTAAAATTACACGCGATGGGGGGGGGGGGTGGCATGTTACTGAGTTCACTTGATGAGAACGGACCGAGATACTTTCCTTTCTTTCCCCATTTTAAAGCATTAAAACATGAATATAAACAGGGCTTATAGTATACACGAGTGCGATGGTTCTTAGTGTTACATGAGCGTGAAGTTTAACCATTCTATTCAACGACGCGAAGTGGAGTTGAATAGAGCGAATATAATATTCCAACCGTATAGCACGAATTATAAAACGATGAATATTGTTATACACAACACACGATATAGGCCTGGTTTAGATCAAAATAGATCTAATGTTCAACGTATCTAAGAGGAGGACTAACAGATAGGACTAGATCTAGATCTGGCAGTGATCTATTGCACGGCTAGCTCGCTTAATTTACCGTTCAATAGACGTCTAATGCACTACCATTAATACCCCGGTCACACAGCACTCCACGTCTAAATCACAAACAAAAAGTTATGAAAATCTGGTGGACGTGGTCGTCAGAGGTAATTTTATATCGTAATTTCGTGAGAGATTACGTCATATATGAGAGATCCCGCTAGTGCGCGCGCCACTCAATTCGTTAGTCGCCGCCATCTTGCTTACACGCGAATTTCTGTGCATCGGAAAATTCGCCGGAATTGCACTTGAAAATTCAAGTTTCGTTCGAGTTGGTTTGACATAATAGCTAAAGTTACCTCAACGGGAGGTTTTGCCAGGTTTTTTATGGTTTTAACGATCATTCTTCAGCTGAACAACAACGGTATTTATGTCTTCAACCAACGTTCCAAACGTGGGCGGCGCAGCCGCACCACCGCTGCTGACAGCAGCTGCGTCCCCGGCAGCCACCGGCGGGGGTCGCGGAGACCAACACGCACAAGAGTGCAAGCAGAAAACTGCGACAGCCAAAGGTAAAACGCCTACTAGAGCCGGCAAGGTAGGTACTGGTAATAGTACTACTGCAACTACAAGCAGTGCTAACCCTAGTGGTAGTACCGTTGCAAACAAAACAGTGAAACCACCTGCCAAACTGGCTTCTAAAGTTTCAACTTTGGAGGATAGACTCGGCAAGCTTGAAGGCCAATTAGCTGTGGTTGTTCAATTTGTGGAGGCACAGTCGGCAAAGCAGACACCAGCCCGTGAAGGCGGTGGCAATGGAAAGAGTATCAGGACTCGTTCTGAATACTCCCCTTCAGACTCGGCAGATACTGACTGCCATTATGATGATGAATATGCGGCACCATTTTTGGGCCGAGATATGGATGAAAACTCAGTGATTATCCAACCAGGTCAAGGGGATCGTTGTCAGGATGACAAATTTGATATTGAAGAAGGCGAAGTTCCCCCTCCTGTAGTGGAAAAAGTTCCAAACATTGCAGCCAAATTTGCTGTGGCTGAGGAAGTTGGTCCCCCCCATTGACCCAGAAATTGCTAAGTCTACAGCCTACCTTCTGACCCACCAGCTTGAGCCCAAAGTGGTAGATGAAACGATCACTAAATACCCCATTCCCAGCAACTGTGAGCTGGTGGATGTGCCGAAAGTCAACCAAAGAATCTGGAATGGGCTACCTGCCTTTTCAAAGACACGAGACCTCAAATTTCAGAGACTCCAAAAGAATCTCACGAGAGGCATCAATGCCTACATACATACAGTGTCGGCACAGAATATTACTGAACAGCAGCAAGATGCACTAGCACTTCTGTGCAGTGCGAACTTTGAGCTAAATTCCTTACGTAAGGAATTCATGAAACCAGACATTGGTTATCAATTCCAACATCTCTGCAAGCCCTCTACACCGGTCTCCAAATTCCTTTTCGGTGACGACCTGGGAAAGCAAATGAAAGACATTAGGGATGAACAAAAAGCAACTGAGGGTGTCCTCAGGAGTGAGCATAGCAGACAGTACAAAAAGCAGCGTTTCAGCCCATATGACTATGGCAGGAGTGCATATGGCAAGGGCAGGAGCAAGATTACATCAGGAAGCTCAAATTTGCCCCAACAGTACCGCGACGCGGGCTGGACTACATCTCGTGCAAGCACAAGTGATGTGACTAGGCCTACAGGTGCAAAAGGACCGTGGACTGGAGCTACCAGCCATGCTTTTTTAGGCCAGCGCCCCAAGGGGAGGGGGAAGCCGCCAGCTCCCCACACCTTCACACATCCCAGCCAGCACCAACCGCACTGCGGCAGCAAGCAAGGCTCAGGATGAAGAGAGCACGATAACCTCCAGTTCAACTGACGAGGTAAATATAACATCCTTTTCTAGTGATCATGCAAAGCTATGTCATCATGATAATGTAGAACCTGTGGTAGGAGGTCGACTGAAGCAATTCTTCCCAAAGTGGCGCAAAATTACTTCAGACCCACATGTGCTAAATGCTGTAAGTGGTTACAGGCTTGAATTCAGTAAAGAGATGGGTGCACCATCTAGAACTAAACCCCCTTACATTTTTCGATGTGATAAAGCCGAAGAGGCTGATATTGATCTTGAAATTTCTAAACTCCGTGACAAGGGAGTAATTGAACAGTGCCAGAGGGAAACTGGAGAATACGTGTCTAATATTTTTACACGGCCTAAAAAAGATGGGGGTACACGCGTTATCCTAGACCTGTCTGATCTCAACAAATATCTCCAGTACCAGCATTTTAAGATGGAAAATATCCATACTGCTATTGAACTCATTTCAGAAAATAGTTTCTTAGCTTCAGTCGACCTTCGGGACGCGTACTATACAGTACCTGTGTACCCAGCACACAGGAAGTTCTTAAAGTTCTCCTGGAAAAATCAACTTTGGCAATTCAAAGTACTGCCTAATGGCCTGAGCACGGCGCCAAGGTTGTTCACGAAACTACTGAAACCTGCATTCACATTACTGAGAGAGCAAGGGCATGTAGTAATTGGATACCTTGACGATATCCTCATTATTGGAGAAAGTGAGAATCAAACTTTGCAAACGGTTTTGGAAACCACTAGCATCCTTGCACAACTTGGGTTCTTGGTGCACCCAGATAAATCAGTACTATGCCCCACTCAAGAAATACAATTTCTTGGTTTCATTCTCAACACTCAGACCATGACAATTCGACTGCCTGATAACAAATCAGAGGAAATACAGTCCTTGTGCACTGAACTTATGCAAATAGCAAACCCCAGTGTCAGGCAGGTGGCTAGAATTATCGGGAAAATGGTAGCATCATTTCCCGCAGTCCAGTATGGACAGCTCTATTACAGGGCTTTAGAAAGGGACAAAATCAAAGCACTCAAAATGAATAAGGGGCATTTTGACAGAAAAATGAGCCTATCTTTGGAAGCAAAAGAAGAGCTGCAATGGTGGATAGACAATGTGCAGTCTGCTTTCTCACCCTTACGACACCCTAAACCTATGCTCGAATTGTGCACGGATGCCAGTGGCAAAGGCTGGGGGGCATCTGATCATACCACCCATACAGGGGGTAGATGGAATGAAGACGAACTGCAAAAAGCCAGGGAGAATAAGATTAATTATCTGGAGACCCTGGCTGCTGGCATGGGACTCAAGTCCTTCTGTTCTAATTCACAAAACATTCATGTCTTGTTACGGCTAGATAACAGTACTGCTGTTGCGTACATTAATAACATGGGAGGCATTAAATCCCTTGACTGTGATCGGGCAGCCCGAGAGATTTGGCAGTGGTGCGAAACTCATAAAATTTGGGTCACAGCAGCACACTTGCCAGGAAAGCTGAATGTGGAGGCAGACCGCATGTCTAGAAAATTCAATGACCGCACAGAATGGATGCTTGACCGCACAGTTTTCCAAGAAATAACCTCACGTTTTGGGACACCAGAAATAGACCTATTTGCCTCCAGACTTAACAAGCAGGTAGAGAACTATGTCACATGGCTGCCCGACCCACATGCCAAGGCTGTTGATGCCTTTACTCTCGATTGGGGAAAGTGGTACTTTTATGCATTTCCTCCTTTCTGCTTAGTTGCTAAGTGCATTCAAAAAATCAAATCTGATAATGCAGCTGGGATACTAGTAGTCCCAAAATGGCCAAGCCAGCCATGGTTTCCTCTCCTAAACAGGATGATGAATGAGGAACCACTTGTTATTCATAGGAGTGAATCCTTACTAACATTGCCAGTTTCTCACCCACTTCACACTCAGATTGATCTTCTTGCTTGCAGGTTCTGTGCAACCCCTTCAGAGATGCGGGATTGAATGCACGGATAATTGCTGTAATGGCCTCTTCTTGGAGAAAAGGGACTAAAAAACAGTATGCAGTGTACATAAACAAATGGAAAGCATTTTGTGACAAGAAATGCAGCAACTACTTGTATTCAGATGTTCAAGCTGTCCTGGAATTTTCTTCGAAAAAGGGGCAGGTTACAGTGTCATAAACTTAGCACGGAGTGCTCTATCTTCATTTGTGATACTTCGAGATACTATGTTTACAGTTGGAAACCATCCCTTTATCCAGAGGTTTATGAAGGGAGTTTTTCAGCTACGCCCACCCAAGCCTAGATACATGGAAACGTGGGACGTTAACCTTGTTTTCAATTTTCTTCGTTCTTGGTCCCCAGCGCACGTATTGGACCTGAAAAAATTGACGCTTAAATTGTGTGTGATTATTGCATTAATCTCAGCACAAAGGATTCAATCATTACACTACCTAAGCTTGGATGATATGGTGTTAAGAGAGAATGCAGCCACCTTTCACCCTCATGATCTCCTAAAACAGAGCAAGCCTGGAAATTACTCACACAGTGTCAAGCTCCAGGCATACCCACCAGACAGGAGACTTTGTGTGGTCAGGTACTTGCAGGAATACATCAGAAGGACCCACAGGATCAGAGCTAGTGAGCGGTACCTTTTTGTTAGCTACAAGAAACCGTATCACAGGGTATCCTCTCAAACAATCGCTCGCTGGATTAAGGAGGTTTTGGAGGCTGCGGGTATTGATACAGGGATCTACAAGGCGCATTCTACTCGGGCAGCGTCGACCTCCGCAGCCAATAAAGGAAATTTCCCAGTATCTAAGATACTTGCGCAAGCCGGTTGGGCCAACGAAAGAACCTTTCGCAAGTACTACAACAAGCCCTGTCCTGCTGAGAAAAATTTTGTAGAAACAATTATCAAAAAATAGACTGTGAAGCCCTAAGATTTGAGCAGACATGTCTTGAACTGCCTGAACTTGTGAACTCTTGGAGACACAATATCTATGCAGCATTCAGCCTGAATGAGAATGGCAATGGAACCTCTATCTAAGGTATGCTCCCTACCCCTGTTCGGGGGGGTTGCCTCGAGAATGTAACCACTGGCTTCGAAATCTCATATATGACGTAATCTCTCACGAAATTACGATATAAAATGGAAGATTAAACGAGAACTTACCGTTTGAAGTTTAATATTAATTTTATGAGTAATTGGAGGGTGAGATTACGTCCCACCTCACCCTCCCTCAATTTCAAACGGTAACTTAATCTCTCGTTATCTTCCTACATCAGTGGTCACATTCTTGCTTCTAATATTGAGTGGCGCGCGCACTAGCGGGATCTCATATATGACGTAATCTCACCCTCCAATTACTCATAAAATTAATATTAAACTTCAAACGGTAAGTTCTCGTTTAATCTTCCATTGTAAGCCCTTTTTCATATGCAACTTGACAAGATGCCTTTTTTTTTAAATAATGTGCACACTTTGAGGCTGCTCCCCGAGATCTGCATGTCTTGTGAATTTGATTCTTTCCTCGTCAATAATTTGATTCTGCTCATTTCATTCACCCAGTACGTCTTTTACTTTTCCTCGTGCTTTATCAATGCGCAAATCAACTATCGCTTACCCTTTCTTATAAAGCCTTGTGCACTATATTCCCGTCAATATAAAAAACCAGCTTAAACTTTGTATCTCAGAAGAGTATTATACAATACAATGTTAGTTACTCACCATTGAATTACAGGTGTCGGTTGCTTAAAAGTATGATATTGCATTTGAACGAAAATAAATGGATATGCTCGTTGTATTCTAAAACTCGCATGCTGACTCATATTGTTCATACATGCCTGACTACCTATAATCATGATTCCTGCCACGATTTGAGTCCAGAACATCATTGTCTTAACAGTCCTCTCTCCTTCTCTCTCTCTCTCTCGCTTGCTCTTTCTCCTTCTGCCTTTCTTTCTCTCAATATCATAAATGTAAATGAGAATTAGAAATTAGCAATCGTCAATGCTGTGACCCTGGCTCAAATTTTGGGCACATAAAAGAAAAGAAGTAGTTTACGAGATTTTTCAGTACGGGCGCTTTGGGATGAACGTTATGTTTGAAGTTCTGTGCGACGGTTATATCCCAGGCGTCTATGAAGGCCACCTTGGCGTAATCCGAAAAGACCTCTCTCATCTTTAGATCGATGGTTTTGATGTACCATTCGCTGTTAGTAAGAATGGATATCAGGCCGTTGTGCGCCCTCGTATTGGCACTCTTCAGAACAACCAGCGTGTTAGGGCTTCTTGCGTGAAGTCTTTCCACCGCCGCCCTGATGTCCTTAATTCTCTGCAGGTACATTTCGAGTGAGTAGATTGTGTAGTGAGTTCCGACGCAGATCAGAACGACCGTGCGATCGTTTGCCTCTTGGCTGTCCAACCTGTTGACGATGTAGTCCAGTGAGTTGCGGCGCAAGAAGGAAGACGGCCGTGCAGGAAACCCTTGGAAGTTATAGTGGACAGTGATGTTGTTGGTGGTGTCTGCTGCCACCTTAGGACCTGCTTGGGTTTCCGTCTTGTCCCTTGGTCTCTTTCCTATCAGTGTTGGTCCATACGCACTTGCCAAGAAGTCGTAGTACTGTCGCACAGTGGAATCCCCATAGATGTAGATGTCCCTATTTCGCATGCACGCCAGGGCTTCCGCTTTATCAGGGCGTTGTATTTCGCACTGGTCCGAGTACCACACGTCGTTGAAAAAGAATCCCGAAGGGATGGCGTTCTTGAGATGTTGACCGGGAAGACACGGCGGCAAAGACTTCTGGTACTTCGTCATATCACCCAACCAATCTGAGATAAAGTGAAAGTGAATAAAAGGACTCGAATACGCCTTATAAAATTACCTGAATATAACATGCCAGCTATTCAAAGTACGATATTGGCTGATTGGTATGATATACATGTAGGCCTACATTCATTTATCTCTGTATCAATTATTTTAAACATGTACTTTTTTTGGTCAAAAAAGTTTACATACAACTGGAAGAAAACAATTTCCCTCAGATTTTAACAACTTCTTTTAATCCTTTCAAAATATATTTTAATGGGGACAGACAATTTTTAGATATATGCGTAACATATTTTCATGATACATGATTTATCAAAAACACCCAATGGCATATGCATGGTTCAAAATAGTCCTTAGCTGAAGATCAGGGGGGCGTTTCATGAAGGAACTTGTCGGATAAAATGTCCGACAAGTCAATTATATCCGACAAGTTCAGAGAAATCAACCAATCAGACTAAAGAATTTCTCAAAACTTGTCGGATATAATTGACTTGTCAGATATTTTATCCGACAAGTTCCTTCATGAAACGCCCCCCCTGGAGGTCAAAAGTTTCCATACATCAATCCTAAATATTTGTGTTAATCCTTCTAGTTTCTTTCGCTGCCCTTAGTACCGGAAGTCTGGACCATTAATCCTGTTAACAGATCATTTACAGTTCAGTCACATTTTTTTTTTTTTTTGCCTTTCTAGTTTGAACATTTTTTTTTTTTGCTTTGTCTGCAGGTTCTCTACGGTTTTCACTGTATCTAATTCACATTGCTCTTCTGCAATTTTCATAAGTCACCTTTGATGAATGTTCTTGGCCATTAATGTCATGCTGCAAGACTGGATTCCAAACCAGAGCCAGGTTCAAAACTGAGCTTTTAAAGGCAGTCATGTTTTCATATACGATGCCATCAAACTTTTCCATTCCAAAGAGCCAGTACTTTACACATACAACAAAGCAGACGCATTACATGCCATGGTGCTGCTACCAGACGTTTCAAGACGAGTACATGGCGCCATGAATAAAAAGATGACTGTCTGGAAATCTCACGCGACACCCTGAAAAGCTCAACTTCGGACTTTAATCTGGATCGGAATCGAGTGTTCAAGCATGAACTGAGCATGATCCCTACTATTATATCTACACAGTGTGTATAATTATATTTGTAACATTTTATAGGTGATAAACTAAACAGTTTTATAAGACACGTTTTATCCTTCACCTTATTGTCTGCCTGTAGGGTTTTATGCTGGACGAACGCAATAAAACTGTTTGCTCTGAAGTGCGTAGTTTGATGTGTGCTACTTCATCGTGAATAAATATGTAGACAGTGCATGGTATGTCTAAACCCGAAACAGAAACAAGCGAAGAAACTAATATATCTTTCTTCTCAGAACAACTGCCGGTTTAATCTAATTAATCCACACCTCAAGTACCACTGTGTTGGTGAAGTTCAGAATGCTTTCTTCGATGTTCTATATAGGAAAAGATATTGTGCGACAGAAAGGAATCTTTTCAATTTATACATTATAAAAACAAGGCGACATTTCAACAACAAAGGCTTTGTTTCTTATACGTCATACCTAGAATGGCTTTGTGCTCATTTGATTTTAGCCGAGTTTTATCCCCTTCCTTATCTGAATTTGGTTACTGACATAATTTATATTCTCTCAGTTGTAAACAATGATAAAAGCAGAATCTGGCTGTTATGAACTTGAATCTATGAAGGTTAAGTAAGTATTTAGCGTTTAGAAGACGACCATGCCAAATTAAATAAGTAGAAAGACTTTATGGCAGTACATTCAGTACACAAGATGACAAAAGCAAGAGTCGTTTGAAGTATCATATGTCATCAATGTGTGTTTTATATATATATATATATATATATATATATATATATATAGATATATACAGGGTAAATATTATAAGGTTATTTCATATACATTTTCGTATCACTTCATTGTATTATCTAATTATTTGGCGTTTCATATGCTTGTTAGAATTAATTAGAGTTGTTACTTTGTAAAATGTAAGCTGGAGACAACATATGACTAACACAGAACTGTATAGGGATTTACCTAAAATAAGCCAGAAGATTAAGATAAGGAGGCTTCGCTTTGCCGGCCACTGCTTCATGAGCAATGAATGTGTTTCTAAACTGATACACTGGATGCCCAAGCATGGGAGCAGGAAACCAAGCAGACCAGCGATCAACTTTGTTGACATGCTTAAGAGATACACTGGTCTAGACACCAACGAGATAATAACTGCAATGCTGGACAGACAAACTTGGAGTGCCATTGTGGATCGAGAACACCACTCGAATTAAGCAAGTGATTTTTGTATCAATTGATATGGAAAATAAATGAATTAATTTGAATAATGAAATTTCATCATGCGATCATGGTCTACTTACCGTTGCTGTTATTGTTTACGTTGAAAACAATTGGAGAACCTTTAATGGGTACTTTGTGCCTGCGAAAGAGATATACATTTCATTCATTGTTATAATACTCCAGAAAGTTGCTTATTTTTCATCTAAAGATGTTTGCTGGTAGTTGAAACAACAAGGGGAAATATCAGTGACAACTGATTTTTTCAATCTAATTCTTTTTGATCTTGGATAAACAATTCTATGAAATGTACTGTATAGTATTTTGCTTTTGTTCCATATAATCTCCTAAAAAGAATTAATTTTGTTCAAAATGATGTGTCCCACTGAATTCTTCTATCCGAAGTAATTAATAGTTGATTTCCATACAAATACTGTTACATAACACAATAACAATTTTGTTCAAACATTGCAATGAATGTGTATCTCGCAGAGTACCTATTCCCCCGAGTAAAACATGCATCAAGCAAGTGAAGTAAATAAATCGAAACAACAACAGGGGCGGATCCAGGGAGGACAGCAACCGGCGTACGCCCCCCTTTATTTTTTGTTGAAACAAAAGAAATAAAAAGAAAAAAAAATGGGGGAGGGGTGCGTGCGCCCCCCTTTATTTTTGTAAACACGCCCCCTCACGGAATTCCTGGATCCGCCCCTGAACAAAAACGAAGGAATAATTATACCAGATTGTGCGAGGATATTTATCAATTGATGAACCCTTTCCGTAGCCCCAGAGGGGAATACAATAATGTTCTGATGGCATTTACACAAGAAAATTTCCTAGTCTTTAAGTCTTTAACTAACAACAACCCTGTATGAACCACAAGACAAGCAATCGATGTCGGTAATGTTAATATCAGTTTTACAAAGTATCTTCCATTTCCTTTCCATAAGACATTTTTTCTTACTCCAACAGATGATGAAGAAATACTTCAAATTGTTAGAGATCTTAAGTCTAGTAAGTCAACCGGCCATGACGGACTTAGTATGTGCCTACTGAAGAAAAAATAATTTTCAGTATAGTTAAACCTCTTACGTATTGTTTTTTTTTATTTATATATTGTACCGGCAAATGTCCTAATTCTTTATAAATAGCCAAAGTGATTCCGATTTTTAAGAAAGATGATCCTTCACTTTTGACAAATTACCGACCGATCTTCATATTATCCTGTATGTCTAAAATTCGTGAGAAAGTTATTCATAAACATTTGTATATTTTCCTAAATACCAATCCTTTGCTTGTCGCTAATCAATACGGATTTAGAAAAAAAAAAAAACAAACGAAACGACACTCTGGTACTTATACTATTGTCCAGTCATTAAATAAGGTGACAGAATGTTTTGCGAATAAAGAGCATACAATTTTGCTTTTTATGGATCTGTCAAAGGCATTCGACACCATCAACCATGACATTTTGATTAATATACTGATGAGATATGGTATTCAAGGTATAGCCCTATTCTGGATTACATGTGGTGTCCCCCAAGGATCCGTATTGGGTCTTCTACTTTTTCTGACTTATATTAATTTTATTATAAATTCATCATCGTTTCTTATTTTAATGCCTTTGCTGATGCAAATATTTTCTATTCTCCTAAAGTATTTGGAAGTCTTATCACCACATTAAATATGGAGATAAGTAAAGTATCCCAATGGATTTTAGGTAATAAGATGTCACTTAGTATTTCTAAGACAAATTTTGTTAGATCTAAGCTTCATAATTCTTTAAATGTTAATTATACAGCCAATTGTTGAAAAGACATCTAAATTCTTAGGTATTACCTTTGACTCAAATTTGTCTTGGAATGATCATTTACACAATGTTCATACTTCAGTTTCTATACTTAGAGGCATCTGAATTTTATACCACCTGATAAATTTGGTTTCTCAGAAATCTTTGCTTATATCTTATAATGTTTTAATATATTACGTATTGTAATATTATGTGGGGAAATTGTGGTACAACTATAACATACTCAATATTTCTTTTACAAAAAATCCCACTATTTATCTCCCTCGGATCCGTTGTTTTCTCAATCAAAAACATTGAAGATTAATGAGATTCATACTTTCCAAAACGGCAATTTTTATGCAAAAATACACGTTCAACCAACTTCCCTTGGTGTTCAATGATTTCCAGATTCCTAATTTTAATATTCATTCCTACCCAACTCGCCGTTCCTGTGATTATCATCTTGAAAACCCAGGAATTGTTATAGCACAAAAAAAAAAAAGAATCTTAAAACATGGCCCTGATGTTTGGATTTTTTTACCCGATAACCTTAAGCGATGTAGATCTATTCATTTATTCAAAAGACATCTTAAAGGTATGTTGTTATTTCAATATGTATCCGAATATTAGAGCATGTTGCTATTTATCTGTGCTATTTTTTCACTTCAATAATTAAAGTAAGGGCTCCGAACTAAACGTACACCACAAACACGAACAAATAACAAATATTAACAACTCATTTCCACGGACACTCTATAGTTATGTCTCGCACAATGCACCGCCTCACTTTTCCCCCTCATTCTTCCCTCCTTTTCTCTTTATCGCCACTCGGTGAGTGGTGACTTGTATATTATTTTCTTACAATGTTGTATTGTATAGACAATCATTTCTGAGGCCATTGTCCTCGTCAAGGGTTTGCTTATGATGGTCTCCTGAATTTCTGTACATCAAGAGTTGTCTAATTTGTCTTTGAACGATAAATATATTGTAACATAATGTTTGCATAATTAAATGTATGCACAAAATAGTTCGTTTGTTTTGCATTATGTCAGAAAAAAAGTTGGATATTTCAATTAATCATTCATTTGCTTTAACTGTCAGATTCAAATTATACTGTGCTCAATTAGTTCGTTCAATTGACTTTGTATTTCTTTTATGTATGAAAAAGAAATTCAGAAATAAAATCAAAATTAATCCATCAATCATCAATTCACACAGTGTAACGTGTCCTTTATATAGAATGAAATAAAGCATGGATTGAAGTATGCAATATTGACATGCACAAAATTGCTTTCATTTGTCGAAAAAAAGCAGATAAAGAGAAGTGAGTCGACGTTGGGCGCAGAAAAAAAGAAAACTTACCTTTTAGCACACACACACGCACACACAAACATACACACACAAACTGACAGATACCTGATACACAGACATAAGTCTGAAATTATGGATAAGAAGCAAAACGGGGGGGGGGGGGGAGGGATTTCATGAAGCGTTTTTGTCGGATATTTTTTTCTGACAAATTTGCTCTCAGACAATCAGATGCAAGGATTTCAGTTTAGCTTATATCAGAAAAAAAATTTAACAAAACGCATTATGAAATGACCCCCATAGATATCCCGTACAGTGAAGTATCAATGGTGAAGAATTCAAGACATTCAATTCAATTCAACATTTTTGCACCAACCAAAGGACAATCCACATTACGTTTGAAGTGTGAACATAGAAGTAAGACATTACGACGAGGTTCAAAGTCTACAAGGATTATCCAGACCACTGACTTCCCATGCAAGTACTAACCTGTCCAAAGATATATGACCCATTATCAACTTTTTGATACCACTTTATTGGTTTTGCATATTAACTATGGATTGACCGTCTAACCTCTGTACAACGCAAATATTTTCCAGTCTATTTATATCCTTTACTGGAAATAATTGGACTAGCTCCCATAGTATAACTGACCAAAAAAAAAAAAAAAAAATGACATTTAAGCAAAACTTAAGTCACCTGGGACATTTAGACACTGTTATTTTTGGTGACTATTTACAAAATAATGTATGACTATATTACAATTTACGTTGTGGTCTTGAAGGGGTCGAATCCACCGATAAGACCAACATCAACCACCTCTATATAGGCGAGAGCAATCGGTTACAGGTAACTTAGAAGAGAAGCGAGTTATTATGAAAGGAGACCTCCATGGGTAAGATACGTTTGAATATCTATTAATTGGCTATACTGAGTACACAGTTTCAGAACTTATAGTAATTGGATTAAAGAATAACAATAATTCCGAAATTCATAACAAATCACACTAGACTAGAACGATAACAAAGCAGAGCTTCACATAAGAATGTGTAAGTGGTTGCAGCTGAAGGAAGCAGAAACAAAGGAATTCGATAGCACGCATAAATTCTACAGAGATAAACTTGTTAAACAAGCGAGATTGAAATAGAATGGACCGTAACATTACTTGAATATGATTGTGAGCCTCTATGGCATCATCTTTTTGAGATATATACGTATACATACATATACATGACATATGAACACACACACACACATATATATATATATACATACATTCTTATTTCAGAGCGTTGGTTTATCTGCTCAGGGACCACAATAAACTCCATAAATCTATACATGGCACTATAGATTTATGTACACTAAATGATGGGAAATTATACCAAATTGTCTGGCATGCCCCATTAACGATCCGTTTATGGGCTTGACGCAGTCCAGGTGTTGTTTTCATTGTATAATGGGGGAGAACAAAGATAGTGTAATCTATAATTCACACGTTTATCACTGTGCAAAGACGTGTCGTATCAAGGATACTGACCTTAGTTGTACTACTAGCTGCCCGGAGCACGGAGTTCCTATGAATAATGGAATACAAACACGCACTTTCAGAACCACAAAGTAACGCTGCATACTATGCAGCGTTACTTTGTGGCTATAATATTATTATCGACGGAGTGTGCGCGACCATATTTTCCTACAAGTCTGATCCCACTCGTATTATTTTCTTTTTTCTTTTTTTTGGCCTTTTTCATTTATTAATTTTTGTTATTGTTGTTAATACTTGTTGTTAGTTGTTTTTATATATATTTTTAAACTTTTTATTGGATCTAAACCAACAGGTAAACAAACATATTTACAATATTTACAGAAGGTACACAAAGTCAATATCAGCAAGGCAAACATATCACATGCTAAGTATACAGAATATTAATCATACAGAAGTTTCAAATGTCGATATCTTGTGGGAATTGGGTGTTATTTATAAACTTATCAAATATTACAATATATCATCTCATGAAACGGGCATACAATCTAAAAACTACATTATGAAGGGTTAAGTTGGATTGTCCATTTATTCAAATGGTTCGGTAATTTGTCTTTCTTTTCTGCAATTCTCTTTTCGAAAATTTTGTTTCATTTTTGCAAAAACCAGAAATGCCTCAAAAGTTGGATGGCGATCTTGAAATTTACACACATATATGAAATGTTTCAAGCATAAAAACAGAAAATTAATACATGTTTTATGTTTTTATGAGTTGTTGGATGAAATTATGAAAAATCCTCATTCATACCGGTTTCTTTTGAAACCAAAAATCAAATTGTGCCAAAGTGATTTAATTTATGGCAATTGACAAACAAATGGTCCAAGGTTTCAGGATGTTCATTGCAAAAAGAGCAATTTGGTGAATTCTTTTTAATCTTAAAAAGAAAACTATTGATTCCGATTGCATTGTGAAACATTTTAAAGTAAAATGATCGTAGCTGAGTCTCGATTGTACACCTGAAATTGTTGGTATACAACCTCCTTTAAGTCCTCTCCTTCCTCTTGAAATACATCATTCTATTTATTTTCTGCCTTGCATGAATTCATAAAGCATCCCAACACACTATACGAATGACGTGGAACTTTTTTTTTAAAACCCTCAGTAATTGTGAGACAATTGTATCATACACATTTCCAATATCCTCATTCTGTTGGGGGAAGTCAAACCACTGTAAAAAAAAAAATTCATTCTTTAGGGAGTCATATTTCCTTCGATCTCTGATTGGAATATCATATTCGATTACTAATTCTTCAAAAAGCTTGACCCTAGATCCAGTGTATAACTGAGAAAGTTCAACTAAACCCTTTTCTAGCCAAATCGGATAATAAAAATACGATTTATGTTTTAAGCTGATATCTTTGTTCCACCATAAAAACTCTTGTACATGATAATTCTGCAAATTCGTATCCGTGAAGAATACACTGCTTTCTATACAAATATCAAACATTTATAGTTTCTTGTAACTGACAATTATGTAATTTATTCAATACACTGTCTGGTGCATTATTTTTCCACAACACTGATTGATCTGGAAAAAAATTTGTTAGAAAGTGTACCTCTAATGATTTCAATGGGCTGTTATATTGGGGGTCTAATAAATGGGTCACCCACACCATTTTCTGGGCATTAGCATAGGTCTCGGGATCTATCATGCGCAAGCCACACTGATCATAGTCATTACAGAGCATTGACCGTTTCACCCGGTCATTACCATCATTCCAAATGAATTTAAAAAAGATACCATTAATTAAAAAAAAATAAGATTTTGGTATAGGTAGCACAGTACACAAAATAGGTACAATAACTGAGGAAGAACGATAGATTTGATCACAGTAATCTTTCCAATAAGAGACAGGCTTCTGTGTTGCCAACAATTGAGAGTACGCTGTAGTTGCTGAAGTTTTGGTACAAAATTCAACTCATAGAGAGATTTTACGTTTAAGGAGAAAGTAATACCCAACGTTTGAAATGATTGGGTACGCCAACCCAAACTTCAGATTTAAAAGGCTGAAAGTCACTGTCTTTCATTCTGCCAATATGAATGGCTTCTTTTTTTAACATATT
Organism: Diadema setosum; assembly: GCF_964275005.1. Classification (NCBI taxonomy): domain Eukaryota; kingdom Metazoa; phylum Echinodermata; class Echinoidea; order Diadematoida; family Diadematidae; genus Diadema; species Diadema setosum. The sequence goes on from NC_092690.1 coordinate 29,729,630, forward strand.
AAGTTTACATCCAGAGAATTCTGAAAATGTTTGTCATCAGCAAATTGGCTGATTTTTTTTTTTTTAAACCGAACCATCCAAAGAAATACCTTCAATATTTTCATTATTCCGTATAGATATAGCTGAAGGTTCTATTGCTAATAAGAAGAGCAGAGGAGAAATTGGACATCCCTGAAAAATTCCCCTTGATAAAGACAGTGGCTTTGATAAATTGCAAACATAACTCGTCCTCAGATTATAGAAATCTTTACCCACTGAATAAAGTTATCCCCATAAGATTGAAGCGTTTCAAAACTTCAAACAGATAATTATGCTCCACTCTGTCGAAAGCTTTTTGAAAATCAAGCAACAAAATTGTTCCATCAATATAATTCAATAATCAATCAATAATAATCATAATGGAATCAGTATATTCAATTACATCAATAATTGTTCGAATATTGCAACTGATATTTCTGCCTCTCATAAATCCTTGCTGATCAGAGTGTTAATTTTCCAACACCTTTTTCAAACGGTTGCTATAATCTTAGCTATTAATTTATAGTCAGTTGTCAATAATGAAATAGGTCGATGATTTTTAACAAATAAAGGATCCTTATCTTTCTTGGGAATTAATGTGATTATCTCGTTTCTTTGTGAAGGTGACAAAAGTCCATTTTCAAAAGAGTAATTTTAAGAATCTAGCAACATATCTATTACTTCATGAAAAAATACAACATAAAACTCAATTGGTAGACAATCTAATCCAGGTGTCTTATTTTTACTCATGGTCTTCAACGTATTCAACACTTCAGCTTTCGTAATTGGATCATTCAACATGGGTTTAAGATCATTAGATCACATTAGACAGGAATGTCCACATTGTCAAGAAAATCTAAAGCCTTTTGTTTTGAAAAACAAATTCGATTCATCCAAAATTTGTTTGATTATTTATAATATTTCCTGTGTCAACCTTTATTTAACGAATATTCTTTTTCTCAAAATTTCTTTTCTCCAGATTGCAGAAATGCTTAAAACTTTTCTCTCCATATTCTGCCCACTTTATTCTAGACCCTGTGATTGCATCGGCAGTTTCATTGTCCAAAATCTTATTTAATTTAGATTGTAGTGGTTCTTCTAACTTACTCAATAAATCATGGGAGGTGTCATTAGAACCACCATTTTGATGGGTCATACACTGAGAAGCAATTCTTCCCTCACTTTACCAATTGCAGCTTCGAGATTACTCTTTTCATTGCGAATATCTCTTTTTCTTTCTTATGGTGTATTCCATACAATTTCCTTTTATAGTGCATTTGAATGCATCCCAAATCACATTCGCGTTTTGGGTACAACCCTCATGGTTACTTTTAAAATCATCTATTTGACTCTTAATAAACAAGCAAAACTCTGAATCATGTCTTAAATATGCACAATTTAGTTTCCAATAACCTGGGCCCCGAGGGGTATTATCACATGCTAATTTCAACCCAACCACATTATGGTCAGAGTCTATACCGACACAAATTTCTGGATCCTTAGCACTGCTAGCAAGATCATTACATATCACAATATAATCTGGTCGAGAATAAACTTCGGGGTTTTTCTGGTATGTGGTAAAATTTGGTGTATTAGGATCATTCCTTCTCTATAAATCTACCAAGATGTATTCCTCCATAAGTGTATGTAGTTGTTGTTTAGCAAATTTATTAGAATGACATTTACTGGAGCCTTTATAGTCTAAATGGCCTAGAGTGACATTGAGGTCACCCGCAACCACAGAATTGGCGGTACCAATTTGCTCTATTTGTCCAAAAAGGTCAGCAAAAAACTCAGGCGAGTCCCTATTTGGACTATACACATTAACCAATATATATGAAGTGTTCTCAATAATCACTTCTAAAATTATGTACCGTCCTTCCGCATCTTTGCAGTATGATACTTCTGTAGCTTTTAAACCTGCCTTCAACAAAATTGCGGTTCCCCTGCTGTTGGATTCATGACTACAAAACCAAGAGTGACCCCTCCATTGGGATGACCAATATTTCTCACTTCCCTTATCGGAGTGTGTCTCTTGTAAAAATAATATATCTGTATTTTCTTTGGCAAAATGATTTTTACCTCTTAAAGCCATCTTGTAAGCCCCTACAATTTAATGATCGTATTTGTAATATCATGTTTTACCTGCTACCCAAACCAAAATGCTCAACAGCTTGTCATAAACAAGACTTGTCAATCTTGTATACCCTTAACCACCATGATGTAGAGTATCCCTCTCCTTATTTCTTCCTCTCTTTTTCTTTCTTTCTTTTTCTCTCCTTCTCTCATTTCCCTATCTATGAATCACATTATTGAATGCGCATAATACATTTTTCGTATGATGTTTATGTACATAATATGTGTACGTTATCCATACTGGACGTGTCCCAGTCAAGCTTTTCATAGCTTATGACGATCCACACAAAATGTATAATAACATGTTTCATGTACAAACTATGTACATATTTGTGAATAATGTATGTATATGCATTTTGTGAATAAATCAAAATCAAATCACATCAAATCAATCAAAAGACAAGATAATGACAAGATATTTAAACTTTTACATGAAAATTGTGGTGATTTTAACACTTGACTGACCATAGCGATATGTGTTAATTAACAAATGAACATATGCAAGCAAAAACAATGTGAAAAGTTCCGCGCGATTGTAACAGATTAAAAAAAAAAAAGGTCCATGGCTCTCATTAGTCCTTTGTGGGAAGTAAACTCCGCAATGCCAATGAAGCACCCTCAAACAATAGAACGCTAATATTCTTCATAACTTGGTCTTGAGTTCTAAATGTTTGGGCTCACAAAAAGTCAATCAAGGATCTACAATTTGCCCGGACGCATTTCTGATTTCGATAGAAGCTGGGTAGGCCTATATAAAAAAGGCCTTTTGACCCTTGGCTCTCAGCTCTTTCATCTTCAGTAGCTTCTCTTTCCTCTTTTGCTGGATCCTCTTTGAGAAATCATCGGAGACAAACATCTCCGAGGTGACCCCTTCATGGGTGTAGGACTTTGCTTTGAACGCTTCAAGAAGAGATTTTCTCGCAGCATCCTTCTGCAGGAAAGATCCAAAGCCCACGTGGATGGGCCTCGGTCTGGGCGGGGGCGATTGCTGATGGCAGCCCGTCAGTGGCGTATCTAGGAAAAACGGCGCCCGGGGCAAGCACGAAAATTACGCCCCAAATTTCTGAAAAGGTGTTCAACCCCAACCCCATCCACATGATAAGCTTTTTCAAGCACGTTTTGTTCTTATTTTTTTCTTATAAATTTTTGGCGAGCGAGTCGAAAAGTTTTGTATTTCAGCTTACAGAACATGGAATTCTTGTCATTTTTTGCTTATCAAATCTTACAATTCCAATTGACATATAGTGACGGCCTTATAGATAACGATTTATACCAACAAACTGAAGACTTGAAAAAATACCCTAAATTAGTACAAGCGAGTGAGCCGAAATTTGTTTATTTCCGCGTCATCATCACGTTTTGTTCTTATTTTTTTCTTATAAATTTTGGCGAGCGAGTCGAAAATTTTTGTATTTCAGCTTACAAAACATGGAATTCTTGTCATTTTTTGCCTATCAAATCTTACAATTCCAATTAAGATATAGTGACGGCCTTACAGATAACGATTTATACCAACAAACTGAGGACTTGAAAAAAAATACTCTAAATCAGTACGAGCGAGTGAGCCGAAATTTGTACATTTCCGCGTCATCGCGTTTTGTTCTTATCCTTTTTTTTCTTGGATAAATTTTGGCGAGCGAGCACAGCGAGCAAGCCGATTTTTTTTGCATTTCAGCTTACAAAACATGGAATTCTCGTCATTTTTTGCTTATTAAATTTTACAATTCTAATCAAGATATAGTGACGGCCTTATAGATAACGATTTATACCAACAAACTGAAGACTTGAAAAAAAATACTCTAAATTAGTACGAACGAGTGAAGTGATATTTATATGTTTCCGCGTCGTCATTACGTTTTGTTCTTATCTTGTTTGATTCAAAGGTTCTTTTGCGCACCCCCCCCCCGTATCGAAATCGTTGGCGCCCTCTTCTGATCCAACCGGCGATCGCTTCAGAACGAAAGATATTGCAGCCGCTGCTCCGTGTAACATTTTGCTTGCTAAATATGAAATGACATGTGTGAACACAATAGACATTGTCATTTTGTCCGCGTCATCATCACGTTTTATTCTTATCTTCTTCTTTTTTTGATAAATTTTGGCGAGCGAGCGAGGCGAATTTTTTTTTTTTTTTTTGCATTTTAGCTTACAAAACATGGAATTCTTGTCATGTTTTGCTTATTAAATCTTACAATTCTAATAAAGGTGTAGTGACGGCCTTATAAATAACGATTTATACCAACAAACTGAGGTCTTGAAAAAAATACTCCAAATTAGTACGAGCGAGTGAGCCGAAATTTATATGTTTCCGCGTCATTACATTTTGTTCTTATCTTGTTTGATTTTTTTTTGCGCCCCCCTCCGTATGTTCGAAACCGTTGGCGCCCTCTTTTGATCCAATCGGCGATCGCTTCAGAACGAAAGAAATTGCAGCCGCTGCTCCGTGTAACATTTTGCCTGCTAAATATAAAATGACATGTGTGAACACAATATACATTGTCATTTTGTCCGCGTCATCATCACGTTTTGGTATCTTCTTCTTCTTTTTATATAAATTTTGGCGAGCGAGCCGAAAATTTCGTATCTTAGCTCAGAAAACATGGAATTCTTGTGTGAACACAATAAACATTGTAATTTTGTCAGCGTCATCATATTTTGTTTTTATCTTGTTTGATTTAGTTTTCTGCCCCTCCCCGTCCGGGGGATTTTTTTTTTCTCTTCCTTTTTTTCCCGTTTTTTTTTTCTTTTTTGGCGCCCCCAAGGAGTGGCGCCCCCAAGGAGTGGCGCCCCCAAGGAGTGGCGCCCGGGGCACGCGCCCCCCTTGCCCCCCCCCCCCCCTCCCTCTAGATACGCCACTGCAGCCTGTCTGGCCTGCTGCCCACTTCGATGTGCTCTCTGTATAGCTTCTCTCTTCACAGACTCTCCAATCAACGATGACACAAAACTGGCAAAATCACGCCCTTCAATTCCTTCAGGTGCACCCCAGATGATGATGTTGTTTCGACGACTGCGGTTCTGTAAGTCGTCAATCTTATCCTGAGCTCCATCTAGTGCAGCTTTCAACTTTATACACCTCGTCTTTCAGATCACCCATCTCAAAACGAATAGCAGCGTGCTCCTCTCTGCACTCAGACAGCACGGCCGCAAAGCGTGCCTCCTGGCGCTCCTCGAAAGCCTGAAACCAAGCTGGAGGTGTGAGAGAGTCTTCGGGCTTTAATACCCACCCCCGAAACATCCGGCGCGCGGTGAGCTGATTGCGACGGTGGAGAGCTCTCCATTTTCTCCAACAAGAGTTTCTTTTTCGCTGGCGAGTTCTCGGTACTTGGTGGATCTCTTGACTTGGCATCCAAAGTCATCTTGAAGTTATGTTAGACGCAGACTTAAACACTGGTTTTGTTTTTAAAGGGGATGGTTAGTAACTGATCAGTGGTAATCAGTGGGAATGCTGGGGATGATTAATCCAATCCTTGTGGGATTCATTTAAGAGTACACTATAATTATATCTATTGTTGTGTGAAAATCATTTGCTTCAGAATGGTCTCATATTCAAGTAATGTGCAGTTTAATGCTTCCAGGTTAGCATGCCTGTACCGTGACGGGGTATTAAACTGCACATTACTTGAATAAGAGACCGTTCTGGAGCGAATATTTTTCACACAACAATAGATATATAATGTACTCTTAAATGATTCCCACAAGAATTGGAACAATCATCCCCAGTATTTCCACTGATTCCCACTGATTAGTTACTAGCCATCCCCTTTAAAGACTGAATCAAAAGGGTGAAAAAAAAAAATCAAATTTTGAGAGCCTGCCCATGCACACGTACGAACTTGATCACGCGGTCGCCATTTTTCTCTTCTCTCGTATTATTTTCTTTCCTGAGAGTTTTAATCACATGGAGCTAGCGTGATAACAATGTGGCTCTTGTTCGAAAAATGAAATGAACACAAAGAAAACACCACCAAAGTGGTAGAAGATAAACAACTTTCGGAAGTGCGGGCAGGATTGAAGGGGTCATATAGTTTTGGTTGAGACATAACTTCAGGTTTCTCACATTTTTTTTTTTTTTTTTTTTTAGCATAATGAGAAACCTCATATGAAATATGAAAGAGCATGTCATACCAAGAAGGATTCCACGTTTATTTGATGAAGATTGGTTTTGAAATGGCTGAGATATCCAAAATAGAGCAATCATAATAAAAGGTTGGACCCACCTTTTATTCGAATCGCTTTGTCTTACTTTGCTTTTGGATGTCTCAGCCATTCCAAAACCGATTTTCATCCAATAAACTTTGAATTCCTCTTTAAATGGTATGATATGTATTATTTCATAGGTGTTTCTTGGTATCTCGCAAAAAGTGAATAGCCAAATCTCCACCTCCACCAATATCACACCATTCCTTTAATAAATTCAGTGACATTTTAATGCCTTGTCTGTTGCCCTATCTCTCCCTATCCCCCTTACTCTTTATAGTTGCTTTTATCTATGTAGGCCTATCGTCATAAATGTACATATCAATGATGCATTATGGCTGTCTAAGTGAGTGCATACATGTACACACATTGGATTGACAGGAACTGTGATGAAGTTTCTATCTGTAAAGCTGCCAGTGCATACACGCAAAAGGAAAGAGCCCACACAGTCCAGAACATTATGAATGGTGCCTGCATAATTATGTCGCTACTGATGCAACGCAGTAGAACTGCTAGTATGTTCAAGCACACCCCTCCAGGGAAATTCCTTTCACCCATGTGTGTAGTTGTGTGTGTGTGTGTGTGTGTGTGTGTGTGTGTGTATGAATACACACCTTGAGCCGATGAATACACTGTACAGTATATGTCTCGTAGTGTGTAGCATTTCTTCAGCTAATTCTAGCTAATTTTTTGACATGCAATGCACATAATCAGACAATAAGGGTGTGTGGAAGGACCTAGAACTCACAATTACATAGCCCTAGGTTTGAGATAATTACCGAACTTTCAAGAATGGTTGAAGGGACCTAGATAGGCAACAGAAACTACGACGTATAGGCAGAGTACCCAACACTTTGCTCTGAGAGTTACGCCACTTCTGAAACTGAAACGACTAGTCAGTCCTGTGTTACCTGCTGACCTGCTATATATTTTGTGGCAATAAGGCTTGAAAGACATAATTGCCTGTGCAGAGTTGATTCACTTATGGTGGCCGACTCCATTTTCATCTATGTGGACATTGCTACATCGAAGCTGTGACTTGCTGGATGACTTGCTGGATAATAACTTGCTGGATTATCATTTGCAAGCTAACTGGACGCGGTCGTCACGACCTAGTTTGGATACTCACGTGTCACCGTGGATTTATACTTTAACATAACCTGTGATATTTGAGTTATATCTTGGATTATCATTTCTCTGTCTATCGAGGATCATTCATCTGTACTTTAAGTCTCATCTTCAAGAACATTTCCAAGGGATTGCATGGAACTTGTGATTACTGTATTCAAATGTAACATAGAGTGATTATTGTTGACTGTACTCATAGTGATTTACTTCGAAAATATTATTGTTAATGAAGCGCGTGAACATTAATTCATTGTTCTTTTGTGCGATCGTCACAATGTGCATGGTTGTAAATGCATATATACTATATCGCTTATTGTTTTGGGATGTAAAGGCGTATTTGTTCAAGGGTGAGGTACGAAATTAAGTTATACAAACAAATGTGGTCAACAGAGCATGCATGGATGTACTGAAATGTTGTACTCAATTTTATGAAAAAAAAAATCGCAGAGGGTACTTGAACATGAACTTGAACTTGACACAGGCGACTGTCCAGTCAATTACAAGCCTGTCGACTAATAGGCAGTGATGGGGAGAGATTTTGTTATACGTTGTTGTTTAACATGGTGGACAAATAATGTGGATATGGCAGCATTAATAATTTACCAAAGTGCCACATTTGCCTCTCATACACTCTAAAAACGCAAATGTTGAATCAACATTTAAAAGGGCCGAGGAGTGACAGCATTTTTGAAGTGTTGCATCCAACTTTTAAAATAACATTTTAAATGTAGAATCTAGCAGGAAAACCAACACTTTCAAAATGTTGTCACTCCTCGGCCCTTTCAAATGCTAATTTAACATTTGTGTTTTTAGAGTGGAGAATTCTATAAAATATCTTTTTTAAGTCTGTAAAAAAATGAAATAATGATGCAGATTTTCATCATTGCGAAGCAAACATATCCATCCTAAATATCAAAAAGAAAAGTGAAATTGGATCGCTTGTTAGATTGTTCAGATTTTTGTTCTTTTTTTTTTTGGGGGGGGGGGGGGGTGGAGTGAGATTGCCCAATATGCCACCCAACAATCATTTAGACTGAAACCAGATTCAATCATCTTGTATCGATGACGAACCAAACAGTTTCTAATATTGACAAAACGAACTTTAAAGGTGAAAAAATAAAAGTTGTGTCATACATGCTGAGATACTGTTTCTCCTCTTCCGTTAAGATGTCCAGGCAAAAAGACGCTGAGCTTCCATTCGTTACCCACATGGTCCAGTCGTCACACTTTAAGGCGCCATTTGTCGGACGTTGGCAGAAAAACGGATAGCCCGTCCGGTTATCCGTGAAGTCACACGCGGATTCCTAGCAATGTTAGTTACACAAACACAGACGGTAGCAGTATCTAGATATATCAATGATAACGCAATCATCTTGATTGAATGAGTATGATTGATTCAGGATGGGGGGGGGGGGGTGAGGTTCTAAATAACCGACTTAACGAACAACGTAATGACATGCCGCTGTTTGTACAATATACTCTACAGGAACATTGGCAAATGGAAACGGCTGCATTGAAACAATCAATAAACCAACAAAAGAATTCTAACGTCCTAACTGCGCGGAAGGTATGTTTCAAAATAATGTTTTGCTAGAAAAGGGTCCGTGGAGTATGGTTACTGATCGTCGACCAGTCAATCGTCTATTTTGCAAGGGCGGATAAAAACCTCGATTAAAGGGATCGCATAGTTTTGGTTTAGACCTACACGTATCTTCAGGTTTCTAACATTTTTTTTTTTGGTGAGATGATGAGAGACCTTTTATGAAATATGAAAGAACATGTAATTCCAATAGGAAATCAACGTTTATTTGATGAAAATTGGTTTTGAAATGGCTGAGATATCCAAAACAGAGCGATCCTAACAGAAGGTGGGACCCACCTTTTACTATGATTGCTTTATTTCACTTTGTTTTTGGATGTCTCAGAAATTGCAAAACCGATTTTCATCTGATAAACTTTGAATTCCTCTTAGAATGCTACATGGCCTCTACTATTTCATAAGTGGTTTTTTTTGGTATCTCGCAAAAAGTTTAAAGCCTAATTCTCATCTCCACCAATACTATATCATCCCTTTAACCTGAAGTTTTTAAAATGATACTCTATAGGAATATCTTAGGAAGATAATAAACTTGCATTTTAAAATGTAAGCTCACTTTGTTCAAGTTAAAAAAGTGTAACGATATGATTCGAGGACATTGTAAAGGAGCAGAGCAGTGAATGAAACTTTTGTTTAAATAAAAAGAATCTTGAGGGACGGACACATCACGAAAAAAAAAACCCACACACACAAAAACCCACAAAAAACATATACTCTTTCATCAAAGGTATAGAATTATATAAGGATATACGATAGCTGAGCACTCTTACAACACAGGACACAACATTGAATGGGATGAGGCACGTATCATTGACTTTGAAAGCAACTGGTTAAAAAGAAAAATAAAGGAAGCACTCTGGATCAGAAGGGTCAATCCAGCTCTCAACAGAGACTCGGGCTATACCCTTTCACCAATATATGGGCCAGTGATTAATAAAGACAGGCAACGGAAGCAAGACGACACTGCATAAGGCTTGAGAAAGTCCTCAGGAGAGGACGAAAGCTTGCCCTCTACAATTTCAAGGTTGGTTGAAGCTCAGTCATTTAATTAAGGATATACTATGTTGGACGAATGAATGTCCATACAACATACAAATCAAACCAAGAATGTAAATCAAATGAGAAAACTGAATAAAAAGAGACCTAGTATAAGTATCTTTACAACAACAACAACAACAACAACAACAACAACAACAACAACAAAAGTTTAGATGTAGTCAGTGTACTAGTCGCCCCCACATGTCAGAGTTGGTGCCCTTAAAACCCAGATTTCTAGGATAAGTAATGTTTCTTTGTCCTCTACTTACGTCAGTGATGACTTCTGGTACGCATTTGCGGTCCTCAAAAACTAGCTTCTTATCGACCGTCGTCATGTAGCGGCCGGTGAAGACCATTCTCGCCGGCTGGCCCGGCCCACGAATCCGCTCGAGCACTCGGACCGCCTCCGCGCAGTGGATCATAGACACGTGAATCTCTATCCTACCCGGCCATCGGAGGGTGACGTTTTCGACGTAGGTTCCGTTGCCGAGATCGTTCGTGACGTCAAAGCTTGTCGAAGACCTGCTCTTCGCCGTGTACAATTTAACGCGGAAGTAGTCCCCTCCATATTTCTTGGTTAGGTTCTGTTCGCTTCGCGCGTTGATACGGATCTGTATCACGTCACCGACCTTGAAAACGCCGGGATTACGGACCAGCTGTACTGTAGAATATTTATTGCTCGTGAATGAAATTTTCTGCCAAGAAATTAAAGTGAAAACAAAGTTCTGGTAAGGGCTTGAGAATCCGTCTGGCACCATTTCATATTTGCTTGCAATATATCGAAAAAGTCTACAAAGAAACTTACCTGGCTGACGCGGTTTGCCGGAATGATGAGTCGTTTTGGAGTGTTTTGAGAAAAATAATAAAAGTCGGTAGACCGACTTTTATTCCAGAAGGCTCCAGAATAACTCGGTCTCAGGGACAACTCGACCCTATTTCAGACAATTTACACACAGTTCGTGATCGCCATGTTCATCAGTACTCTATAATACTACGGGTACCAAACGAGGCCTTACTGAGCAGACAGGAAAGTGCGTGCTAATCCTGTACAAAATAAATGGATAGCGCGCAGTCCTCAAGCCTACTAGTATACGCACATCATCTTAGTTGCCGAGATGCGCGGTCTTTGAAGTTTTTGTTGTTTATCAAGCGTCTTTGATTGTTTTTAGAGGTGCTTGAGAGGCGCACACTTACTAATTTTGCATGCTCGCCAAAGAGGTTTTTGATACGCACGTTGTAACAATTCGGACCATTACTGCGAGTAACCAGGGGCCCGTTGCATAAAAGTTACAATTACGGTAACTTTGCCATCCAATGGTAACTTCCATGGAATTCTTAATTTTGATTGGCTGTTGAGTATTTTTGCCATGGTAGTTACCATTGGATGGCAAAGTTACCATAATTGTAACTTTTATGCAACGGGCCCAGAACGCTAATGTAGATTATACAGGCCGCTCCCATAATTATGCATAGTACACCACACTGTACTATCCAGAGGGACAACCAATACAACTCATCCCGCCGTCAAGCAAAGCGAGGCCGAGTTATCCCCGAGTCCGAGTCTAGCCTGGCCCCGTTCGGGTAAGACAGTTCTGAGACTGAACGTTTTTGGTTATTTCCCATTTTCGTCGTTACCCATCGAATATCTTGTTATTACAGCGTAATTCCGCATATTTCCTAGGCATACGTTCACATTTTGGAGCAAAATTTGACAACTTTTGCAGGCGTACCAGAACTTTGTTTGGGGTTTAAATTGTCAAAATTATACATAATTATATACACATATATATATATATATATATATATATACATATATACATAATGTCTGAGAAAGAGACAGCGAAAGGGAAACAGAAAGAGAGAGGGGATTTGATTGATCGTATACAAGCTGCAGTACATAAAAGATACCAGGCCCGTGCTGCACAAAAAGATGCAACCAAACATAGGTCCAAAATGATCAAATATAAGTCAGGTATTAACCAATCAGAGCCGAGTATTCAGAGACTTATATTTGATATGAACTTTTATGCAACAAACCCAGGTTTTAAAAGGGTAACTGATCTTACGATTGATGCAATTTAAACGTGTTAAATCTTAAATAAAACGTCACTATTTTAACGAGGTAAGATTATGCGACTAATATTAATCTCGATTCACTGAGCTTATAGGGTCAATGAATTGAAAATAAGATCAATCATAGCTCATGATGTGGGCCCCTTGTCTTCCATTGGGTCCAGTTGTGAATAATATGGGTGATGAGGATTTGGTGAATAATGGTGTGTCATGTTTGATTGGTGGTTGGAGAACTATTTATATCTCCCGCCTGCTGTAGGGATTTTCATTCCATTTCATTTTATGTATTTCATTCTTTCTTTCTTCCTTTAAAGTGTGACACGTTTCTATCCTCTCATTATCTACCTTAAAGGGATGGTATAGATATGGTTGAGATGGCCAACTTCGGGTTTCAAACCTTTTTCATGACATAATGAGAAAGATTTTACAGAATATGAAAGAGCATACAATGCTAAGAGGAATTCAAAGTCTATTTAAAAATTATTGGTTTTGAAGTAGCCGAGACATCCAAAGCGATTCTGATAAAAGGTGAGTCTGTTTGTTCTACTTTGAGTTTTATCGTTGATATCTCAGCCATTTCAAATCTAGTTTTCATCAAAATAAACTTTGAATTTTTCTTAGGATTGCATCCTCTTTAACATTTTATAAGTGGATTTGTAATTTTCTTGCAAAAACTTAAAAGCTGTATCCCCATGTCAATCAAAACTGTACCATCCCTTTAACCTTTTGTGTGCTTTGAAAACCGAATGGCACGGAAAACCTGGAATAGCGTAAATAGTGTTGTAAACACTGTCTAGAGTCACTGATACAGAAAGGGTTATTACGTGACAAGTTTTCAAGTATCATTGCCCCTATAGATTTGGTTGTTTTTATTCAAGTTTGATATATTTTCAAGTCCTGGTTGTAGTACGTTTTACTAGGTCAGATTTGCGGTTGAATATCAAGCCCAGTTTACGAATTGTAGCCAATCCAGAATGGCATAGCTTTGAATTTTTGGTATCCTGGATGATCGAATCTCTTGGATAATAGCGGACACATCCTGCCACCGTCAGTTGGAAGGTACTGATGTTCATTTTGAGTGAGAGGTTCTTTTGATATCGCCTTAGTTTGGAAGGCGCTATTTTGACATAGATTGTACGCAGCATTGTGACATCACTGGCTTGAGTTTTCTTATTCAAGATTCAAATTCATTTTCATTTCCATCTAATAAACAGAGAAATTATATACAATGTATAAGGAGGACGAGAGAAAATTACAAGAATAATGACTTGGCATGAGCAATATTTTAGCTAATATTTTGGTTATATTAAAAAGAAAATATATCCTAGCAGGGCTTTCAAACACGAAGACAAAAAAAAAAGAGATTTGCTAAAAGAAGAATGATTATGAAGGACGAACAATTTATAAAAAGATGAATATTCGATAGACAATGTATGCAATGTAGTAATTGATTTGTAAATGACAGATGATTTGCAAAAGGACGAACGATAGAGCAAGATATGATTGGTTTGTGAAATAGAGTAAGAGTTGGGAAACAGACCATTGCTTTATTAAGAAGCATGCATAATAATTGACAAATATGGATACTCGTAAGTGAAATACTTTCTTTCCTTGAAAGTGCAGTAAGTTTACAGATGATTTTTTTTTTTTTATCAAAAGACAAATATTGATATAATCCCTTCCCTTTTGGCCTATAATCATGTTTGGTCGTTTTCACGTTCTACTCGACAAGATGGCTGGATAGCCTATATACATATCCACTTGGTGGTATTCCATACATAAGGTTCGGTTGTAGGTACTTGGGGCGGACCATTAATTCACCGGGCTAACGTTAAGCACCCTGCTCTTTGCGATGAATGAATAAAGCGGGATCTTTTCCGTCTTTGGGTGTGACTGTCTCGCACAAGGGACCTCCATTTTACGTCCTATGCCCGAGGGACAAAGTGTTCTGCCTCTATACCAGAGAGGTATCTTTGTACACTTCCTTGCCTCTACAACCTAGAGGTGCGGCATGATAACACACACTCCACTGCTCAAGCGAGACTGAATTGGATTCGAACCCACGCTCCAAGCCGTGAGTCACTCGATTAAAGGAAACCAAAACCTAAAAGAGAAATGTGGATTGAGTGAAAGCAGCAACATTAGTATAACACTTCTGTTTATTCAGTGAAAGTCAGAGGAAAATCGGACAATCTTTGGAAAAGTTATGAAATTAGTAATTGTTTTTTAGGTGTTTTATAAAATAGTTTTTGGTGTTGAAACTGCTGGATGAGGAGACTACTAGAGATTATTACATCATGTGAGGACAATAATATCAAGAAGATATAAAGGGAATTCCACAAAGAATCATTTTTCGTGAAAATTACATAATATTATTCCATCAACTTGATACTGACATGTGTTAAGGGTAGCAAATATTCCCCTGCTTTCTGAAAGAGGTTAGTAAGTGCTCTTTCATTATGCTATAGAAAAGTGAATGACATAAAGTTCTCGCAAGAAAGGTTCAAAATTCATTTTCATGATAATCTAGAATTTGTTTGCAGGCCTCTATGCCAAGGACCTTTTACGGCTGGCGCGATTTGCCATGATAATGAATTGTTTATGAGTGTTGTGAGATCAAACGTATGAAATGCAACAAAGTCGGTGTATCCGAGTTTTATTACTGAAACCCTATCCCTGTACAGTAGTAGGTATGAAGACTGAATCGAATCGTGCCCTGTATAGGCCTAAGTATTAAATCGCATGCAGCTAACAAGCTGTTACGTTAGAATCGCGCATGATTAATACTGCTATGGTCCGATATATTATTGTAATTTGACGTAACCGAATATGAAATGTCAGGTAGAATCCACGATCGGGTATGTTCTGAGATTGCATTACTTCAGGAGGACCTTTCTGAGGAATATTTCACGTTTTCGTCGTTACCCAACTGAAATCGTGTTATCACAAGTTTATCTACATACACACATTTCTTGATATTAATTTGCCGCCATTTTCTAGCAAAATCCGACATTTTCTGCAGTTATTTAATTGCATGGAAAACTATATTTTAAGTTTTAATTCATTCAGTTGATTTGATTGTAAGTGTCTTTTGGAAATGCCTATTGTCCTGAAAACGGGCAAGTAAGCTTACCACGTTGTGACTATATTTAGGAAAGTTGGCCTACAGTTGTTAGGTAAGGCCGGAATAATATTATGTTTTTATAAATTATTGTATATAAGCAAGTGGTTTGTCGATAGTTAATGCACATGGCGGTAAATGCAGCAATTCAGGAACCAATCATGGTATTTTTCCTTTCAGAATATTTCACATTATACAGTTACACACGGAAAGGGCATCAGAAGACTACGAATTTGGTTCAATGGTTGTGAATGCAAGAGAGTGTTGACAGACGCCTTCTTGTCGACAGAGATGGTGGGAATCAGCAGGAAAAGGAAAACAATGCAAAAGCTATATTTCCACATACATGCAGAAAGCAGTTCATGACAAAAACAATAGCATCCTAAGAGTACAGAGTCCGAAGGCCAATAGAGAGACCAAAGGTAGAACAAACTTTGCTGAAACGCAGAGAACAACAATGTTGTAATATTCTTTACCTATATACCAATGATATAACATTCATGTTCGCACTGCTAATTATATCAATGACCTCACGTCTCTGCTATTGTGACCGACTTTGCTCCTCCTTTACAGGATAAAACTACAGCTTTCCGCCCGGCCAAAGATTGATGTGCGATAGCTCGCCGACGTAAAGTGCATTATGTAACTCACGGCAACTTAGCTTCACACGGGGGATAAGTAGTCCGGATTTTTCATAAAACTGGCTCTTCCTCCAATAGATATATTTGATAATACTGAAGGAAAATTTCCTCTTGACATGTATCGTGAGTTGCAAAAATTTGCAAATGCAAGATATGGCGGAAAACATTGAAAAAAAAAATTGAGGAGAATCGAAAAATCAATTCAAAAGTTGATCTTTAAAAATTTGTTTAAGATCCATGTGTCGTCTTCGATAGATAAGCACACTACAACAAGTCGTGATGTGACTGTGACAGTCTTTAGTTGAACAATTATATAGAAAGAAGAATTTTAGGGAAATCCACCTTTGAAAATATGCTTGCACAGATATTGACTTTGCTTCATTTAGTGGACTTGACAAAAAGTCTGAGTGACGTCTCAGTGCAGTAAGCAAAAGCAAAACTGATTGCTACGAACTATTGACGAAATCATACTATTGGTTCACTGTAAAATAAATTATTCTAATTCTCATTATTCTTTAAATGCAAAGTCTTAGGTAAAGCTATTGTTTCGTTTTTTTGTTTTGTTTTTTATACAGCTCCAAACTCCAAAACACGGCATACTATCCTTCTAAGTCTCTCAAAATTTTCCTATCCAGGTATCTTTTAATTTCATTTATGTCTCCTTATATTCCCTGTATCTTGTCCTCCTCGGTCAAATAATGAACATACTCAGAATTTCAGTTTGTTAACCTGTTTGTATGTGTTTTTTTTTTGTCAGTTAAAAATAAGGGAGAATTGTAATAAACCTTAATAGTGCCCTGCAAGAGGTCATTATCCAAGTCATGCAAATGTTTCTCGATAAGAGTGTCGTCCTCCTTTTTTTTTTTTTTTTTTTACATTAATGCAATGGAAGGTATGTTCCTATACTTTATACGTAATCATCTATTTCTTTCGAGTTCTCTTCTTCATATGATGTGAAAATTTTTGATTTTGATATGATAACTTCGTTTGAACATTTGTTCAAAAGTTATTAATCTTTAAAGTGTCTGCACAATCACTGCTGGATGAGAAGACTACCACAGTGTATGATGTCAGATGCGTGCAACGATATAAGGAAAATAAAAAGAGAATTTCAAAAAACTTTACTTTTTGGATAAAGTGCACATTTCTTCAACTTGTTACTGACGTATGTTAAGGGTAATACTATTTGTTTGAAAAGATTTTATTTTCTGCATTTCATATTTTCTTTCAGAATAACAAAAATAACAAAGGCAGGTTCAATTACACAAATACAATTCTGAAAATTATTGACATATTACATAGTATGTCATATTTTGTATGTAAAGACAAATGAAACGTTAAATAACATACAAAATGTTTATATGGCCCATAATGACTTAATTCACAGTACAATATATAATATATACATATGATGCAGAGGGCCGCCGTTATAAGCCGTGCTTGAGCAGACGGACAGCCAGAGTTAAATTACCATTTTTTATTGTAGTACTTGAACACTAATACAGATGGGCCATGTTAAAGTGCGTGTAAATCCAGTTTTATACAATTACTTGGTAAACAGGAGTGGTGCCTGTGAGTGCGTGTGCAGGTGATGAAGCGCGAAAGTGTTGATGGTCAGCACTTCTAAGAAAATGATTGGATATGTTATAATATGGGCGAAGGGTCAAGCAGCAAAGTAAAAGAAAAGGAAAAGGGGGTGGACCAAATATTGCCTTGTTGTTGAGTATAAGAGGTACATGTTTAATGATTACTGTACCGTATGATATTGTGCCAAGAAATATTTCTTTGTATTTGCCTTAAAGGAATAGAGAGATGTGCACTGTTTTATGTGGAGAGGGAGTGAATTCCAAATATCAGGCCCGTTATGCCGAATTGATTTTTGAGCTAATAGGAGTTTAGGGTTATTCAAATGGAAATCATTACGATGGCGCGTGGGATAAGCATGGACATCCCTGTTAAGGGAAAATGCGTTGTGGAAGAGTGGGAGTAGATTTTGCGTGTATTTGAACATAAATATTGCTGTTTGAAATTTGTGTATATCGTCAACTTTAAGAACTTTTAGTCTAAGGAATAATGGATCAGTATGTTCTAGATAATGTGAGTTGGTACATATTCTTATTGCCTTTTTCTGTAAAAGAAAAATAACATTTACTTTGGTTTTATTACAGTTTCCCCAGACAACATTACAATAATTAATGTACGGTAAGATTAATGCATTGTATAACATAATGAGTACTTTTTCCGTTACAAAATATTTTAATCTCCGAAGTATTCCAATGGCTTTGGATATTAATGTGGTTATATTGTCAATGTGGTTATTCCAATTTAAGTTGGAGTCAAGGGTTACCCCTAAGAACTTGGTTGATTTTTTTCCAATAATGGGCATACCATCAATAATAATGTCATTAGGCATTATCGGTTGCAAATGTGAAGTATTGAAGTTTATAAAACACGTTTTATCTATATTTAGTGATAATTTATTGCCCCTGCCTTCTGAAAGAGAGAAGTCAAGTGACCTTTTGTTATGCAGGAAAAGTGAAAATATGTTGAATTTTCTTTATTCTTTCTTTATAGCGTTGCACACATGTGACATCACAAGCTTTCGTAGTCTTCTCATCCAGCCATGACTGAGCAAAAACTTCAAAAATTCATAACTTTTGAATGGATTGTCCGATTTTCCTCAAACTCTCACTGATGCGTTCTGCTAATATTGCTGCATTCACTTAACCCACGTGTCTATGAAGGTGAACTTATCCTTTAAATAGTATGCCACATGCTGGACTAGCATAAGCTTTTATGTTAGTCCAGCAGAAGGGACTAATAAAATGCTAGTCCAGACGGGCACTTCTGTACTAGCATTTTGTTAGTCCGCCGATAAATGTATATATATATATTTTTTTTTCAGTGCAGAAAAGGTGTGATATATCCGAGGAAACACTGCTTTGTTGAAACTAAAAAAAAAACAAAAAAAAAAAAAACACAAACAAACCAACATAAGTACATGACCATAAACAGACTGAACGAAAGCGATCATACAAAGCAGGACTTATGGGAATTATTTAAACAAAGACTTGTTGCTGTTGTTGTTGTTTGGCACATTAAGCGTTTTGTTGCAGCTAGACCCACTAAGGCTCCTGGTCCATATGGCACTTTGTGCACCAATGATGATTATGATTCATAACATTCGTTTGGCGTCTATCATTTTTATTATCTACTATAGTACTTTAAAGCTTTAAAGCATTCGAAGTCGTATAGACTCCTTCAAAATGTGAGTCTTGAGTGAAACCTTGAAGTGCTCCGGATTGTTCATATTACGGAGAAAAGAAAATATGAGCTGGAGTTCCATAGGCAACGAATAGAGAAAAATGCATAAAACTTACATGTTTGTTATAATCTAATGAAATGTAATGCTATGATGAAATAATTCACTATGTGAAATGCAGTCGATCTACGGGGGTGTTGCAAGAAACTTGCAATTAATTGCAAGCTCCCTTCTTTCAACTGCAACTTGCGATTGATTGCAAGTTGTAATAGATCTATTGTAAAGTTTGCAATAGATATTTGCGATCAATTGCAACTTGACTTTCTTACAACACCCCCTAAGTAGAGGATTCCTTATTGTGACGCAATTCAAGCACTCAGCATACAACTTTTCTTACCTCTCCTTTGACTGCATTTTGAGATTTGACGACCTGTTTGTCCTGAGAATCATGAGGAAGATAACAAAGAAGAAGCAATATAAGGCGAGGAAACAAATGTTGATATAGATTGGCATGTGGTCCCGCTTTATAGTGGAAGCCCACTTCACGTTCAAGGTGACTTTAATACAGTAAAATGACCAAAAAAAAAAGACAACGTAACCGTTAAGGTTTTATAGAAATCAAATTTGAAATAAAGACGTTGTGGAAATTATGCAATATTAAAATAGGCTCGTTTTCACGAATCATAGCCACATACGTCAATTTGGCATTGTCGGCGCTTAACAATATTATCCTAATATAACTCAAAAGGCTATGGTAGTAATTGACGATTCAACTTTTGTCATTTTTTTCTTTCTCGCACCCATATGGTGGATGCAAAAGATGTGACTAATTTTCTTGATTTTTATATTCATAGAAGATAGAAATGTCTTGAAGATTTGTATAGAAGTCAAATTGGGATCGGTTTATGTATGACATATCTATAATATTGTTACTGTACATCATTCTATTAACAGTAATAAGACGTGGGAAGCTTTTTTTATCCGCATAGAACAAGTACGTAAGCGCAATAAAATGAAATGCTAAAATAATTTCGTCATTGTGTCTTTGACTATATAACTACGGCTAAGTACCTACGTCTGCTTTCATTCTGCTGAAGGCTTTTTGTTTTTGTTTTGCTTTTTTTTTCAGTACGGCACTTAATTGCACATGCCAAACGATCAATTCTTTCGAAAGGCTTGACCGCGTCGAATTTTAGACGTGTTGGCAAGATTGAAAAATAGAATAGATCAAAACATAAAAAAAAAAGAAGAAAAGAAAGAGAGAATGTCAGCTGGAGATAGAAAAATTGATTTAAAAGGAAACAGACAAATATTTATCAATCTTCACCTGTTCTGTAGGTACTGCTGGGAGCCATGATTTCTCATTCTCGAACTTGCAACCAGGGGTAGATTAAGGGAAAATGAAGCCATGAATCGACTTTTAGACGAGTAATCACACATTACAATGTTCTTATTTTCCCACACTTATCGATATATCTTACATGACAGTTATGTATAGGTATATATTATGACGGTATTATGTCTGTGTGTGTATAAAGTAAATATATTACACATTTGTGACTGTGCACCACAAAACAAAAAGTCGCAACCATTGATTTTACGTAAGAATTCAAAACAGGTGAAATGAGTCAGCCAAGTCAATCTTGAGTATTTCATATTTTCGAAAGAGCTGTCTTTCTTCTACAATATTCTTTAGTTTGGGATCATAACACGAATGGGAAAGTGTGTTTTCAGCAGTTTTTCTACAACCCCTTTTTGGGGGAGAGTAGAATGATCAGGTTTGTATTAGAGGCCCCTTTTCATTTCTTGAAATCGTTTGTACACTCTTCAAGTCTAATAAATTTTGAAAGGATAATGTTACTGTGTTGTAAATTAGCATTAATCAAGGACAGAATGTGTTGATAGAGCAAGCTAAATTTCAGCTTAATCTGATAATCCCTTCATTGTTGTTGCTCCAGTGGTTGACATCCTGTGTTTTGTCCCTTTCATCGCACAGCTAGCCCAGCTTGGTGAAAGATTAGCTCTTGAATAGACCCTGTACTTCAGAGCCTCTTTTCTCAGTTCACTCTTTTCCAGAGTGTGTGCTTTCTCTCTAGTATTTAGATAAGACAGGGGAGTCCATTTGAATTGAGTTATACATCATTTGAAAGCCTAGAGTCTGTTCTTTAAGAATCCGTCATTAACTAAAAAAATCATGTCTGGCGACTTTTTGTTGGTTTTGTGATGCAGGGTCACATATAATGAAAGTTTATGAGGGCAATGGACAGAATTCATGAGGTAAAAGATGAAATGATTCATTCAACTCGGCTGCGCTTCATTGAATGGATCAATGAAATAAAATATTCTGTTCATTGCACGAATGAAAATATTCATAATTGGTGTTATATAACAACTAAAAAACTGATCCTTGTCATTTGATGTTTTATGAATTTAGAAAAAAAAGAGAGAATGTGCAAGATCTGAGATCAAGAGATCAGAGAGTGCTCTCTGCATGAGCGCCATACGCTAGCGCGCTTGACCGCATGCTCACACTGCAAACGCTTGTCAAGCGTTTGTAATGTAACAGGTGGTGTTACATTTGGAATGTTATTATGAAGCAGAAATGAAGGAGCTCAGGTACAGTTTTGGTACATTTCATCGATGCAAAGTGTTTATTCACAATCGTTCAGAAATATCATGATGAAGTTCAATGACAAGTTATATGACGAGTATGTACATCAGAGTAAAATATAGAAGTATCAAGATGCAGGAGAGAGAGCAATATCAACTAGAGGTTGACTCTCTGATGTCGAAATCATGATCTCCCTTGGGGCCTTGGAAAGAACACCAAACTTGGAAATGTTCAATGGGTGATGGGTGAGAATTTTGGTAAGACAACCAATCAAAAAGGGATAACTAAAAAGAGTGACCAAAGGGGTTGTCCTAAGGAGTGATGTTTGACCAATTAAAAGAGGGGGATTCTTTTGTGGAGGAGGAAGTATTATAAGATAAGGGGCAGACAAAGAGTCTGGTGGTTCACAAGGTGTGTGTATATAATCTTTCGGTAATTAAACCAGGGACAAAGAAGGGTTGTTACAAGGGTGATTGAATGACTCCTTGATGTAAACATCAAACAAGGGTAATTAACGACAGGAAATTAATAGTAAATAATCTTGGTGTAATATTCTGAGGTGAGTTTACAAAAACAAGGGAATTTAAGTTGAGTTGTTAATGAACAGGAAGTTATCCCCAAAATATCCTAAATATACATTACATCCCCTTTTGTTAGGAAACAAGGCTGGGGGGGGGGGGGGGGTTAAAATATTACAAACAAATCAGAACAAGGAGAGGCTTCTGGAATTTCCAGAATCTGAATGTTGGAAAACAAAATGATAGATATTATAAATAAAAACAAATGAATGGTAGGTAGTGGAACTCAAATCATTACTGTCCCACTATCACTTTCACACATTCACTCTCACACATTTAAATGACATAATGATGATCTATTTACGATGAGATACAGTGAATAAAGTAACCAAAACTAATGCAATATTCTTCAACATAATTATCCTAAAATGGTCAATTTCTTCAACCATAACAATAACAACTGAGCAATGACTATAATTTATAACTTCAATATGCTCAATTATCAAACAAGGAAAATCAAACGAGCACAAAATATGCATGAATAGGAATTCATGATTAAAAGAGCAAATCAGGAAATATCAGCGAAAATTAATATATCAAATCATAATCAAGATTTTGAGTCATTCTCGCAGACGCTAATTTCCAAGCATCTAATTGAGTATCAGCGGAGAGGTAACGAGTGCGCTCGAGGTATGAGAGCTATCTGTGCGGCCTATTAGGAATTATCACTTCAGTGAAGGATGTACACAGAAGAATATGACTCTCAAACCTCACTCGATAAGAAAGTAAATTTCTCCAAATTGATAACGATAGAAGAAAGCGAAAGAACAGACACTTTCAAGTCTGTTTATTAAAAATGAGTTTACACTCAAATTTCTCCAATCAGTGTCAAGACAATTGATTTGATACAATAATATAACATGCAATTACACAGCCTTGAAAAAGGATTCCAAACCTTATATTCTCATTATTTTGGCAATGAGATTAATAATGTGAAAGTTACGTATATTACTTCAGCAACAAATACAACAAATCATAAAATGACAAAGAAATATATCATATACAGCTTTAGACTTATAAAGCTTATCAAGAAAATTATGTGTATAATCGTTTCATATATTTCTTTGGTGTTCCCGTGACAGGAATGATTCTATCAATCAGAATTTGTCTTATCAAGTTCCTTGTGTCTGTATACAGTCCTATGTTCCACCAAAATCTAACCTCTTTTGGGTTATTACCGTCAGTCGGAGTCCTAATGAATGAAGTCAGTACTTGTAATTGCCCGTTCTTAAATCGTCCTCGGTGTAGGGTCATGTCATTGTCAGAAGGCGCAGTTGTTAGAAGGTCAAATTGTCGTTCAAGGTCAGTTTGTCGTAGGGGGGTTGGGGCGGCTATTCCGTTGTTAGGGGTGATGGATGTCACATAGTCAGATGTTTGGATTGGGTCTGTCGTCTGAAAGCACATGATGTGATCAGCAGTGCATTCAGGAGGGGTGTGGTCATGCTCATCAATAAAATTTACTGATGGTTTGTCAGAGGTTTCACCGTCTCCAGGGGTCACTGTCTTTCCAAGTGCCTCTTTCAGTCGCTGGAGGTGGGTGATGGGTTTCCTCTCATCCGATGCTTTCATGAAACCGGGTTTCAACCTGTTGTAGTTACAGATATCTCGCAGAATTTCACCTTTGAGAGTGGAGAGAATGAAGTGGGTTCTATCGAGCACTTCATGCACAACTAAAGGTCCGACCCAAGCAGCTGCAATCTTTCTCGAGTTTGCAGTGAGGGAGGAAGAAGTTGGCTTGTACAAATAGACTAGCTGGCCTACTGAATAGATAGGAGTTTGCCGCAGTTTATTTGTAATGGCGACATTCTGCTTGTCTTGAGTTCTCCTTTGGAGCGAAAGCATCGTGTGAGAGATCTGGTCAAATTTCCGTTTGAGATGGGAAACATATTCGTCATAAGTCTGGGTCAGACCAGACATTGGGTTGAAGGTCAAGTTAGTCATGGTTGGGGGGTCTCGTCCAAATACAAGTTGGTAAGGGCAGTGTTCACCTAGATGAGGGGAAGAGAATGAGTTGTAGGCATAGCAAGTAGTGGGAATAAACCGAACCCAATCTGTTCCAAATTGGTTCAAGTTCACCTTGAGGAAGTCAGAGAGTGTTCGAATGTGGCGTTCAACTTGTAAGCTGCCGTGGTTTGCAACACTAATCACTTTCCTATCAATGTTCAGGGCGGTACACAGTGTAGTCAGTAGTTTGCCTGTGAGAGCGGCTGCTGCGTCAGTCACAAGGCAGGAAGGGGGTCCGAAAATGCAGATAACCTTTTGTATCAATGCCTCACAAATTGTTTCGGCATCGAGAGTGCGAAGTGGGGCACAAATAACAAAACGGGTTATCTCGTCACAAATGACCATCAAATGTCTAAAACCAGTTGCCGAGGTAGGCATGGTCTTAAAGTCAAGGCTTATTCTGTCAAAGGGTCGATAGGAGTCAGGTACACGAGTGTGAAATGGGCGTAACTTGTCTGGTTTGCCACGGAACTGTTGGCATCTCAGGCAAGCTTTGACATAGTTTTGTACCCTGTCAAACATCTGTGGCATATAGTAATTACGTCGTATTGTCAAGTAAGTGCGCATTGTTCCTTGGTGGTTGCTAAGTAGGTTGTCATGGTATTGTGAAATGATAACATCAGTCAGTGATTCTGGTACAGCAAGTTGTAGTTTAAAGTCGTCAGTCTTGTCAAAGAAAAGGCGGAATAATACACCATCACATAGGATGTTTTGCTCAGCTTTCAGCTGAATTGTTTTCGCTGCCTTTTTGTCACTAGGTAATATGTCATAGGCTAGAAAGTCATAGATCGGTTTGAAAAATGGAGATGTCTCTTGTTCTGTCTTAAGTCTTCGTATGTCAATGGGCAGGTTGTAGTCACGGATGATTTTTCTCTTTATCAAGTCTAGTACTTTGTCTATGTCATGTTGTTTGGGTATATGTGGAGCAACAATCTGCTCAACATTTGAGATCAGTGGCTTAGGGGCTGTAAACAAGTCTGGGGGTACATCCCTGTATGTTTGTGTACACGGTGACTCATTTTGTTTGTCCACCAGTCTAGGTTCTGTTTGCTTCGGAGCTTTAGGTGTTGGTTTCTGTGTGTTGGGTCTGTTATGGTCATGTGGGGCAAAGTGTGTCGTAGTTGGGGGCAGGTCAGGGGGTGTGTCTAATGCTGATCTCTGATTGGCCGGTTCATGCGAATGTGGGGTATTGTTATTGGGTGCAGGTGTGATGATTGGTTCAGGGGGTGGGGCGGTGTCAGTATCAATATTGTTGTTGTTGTTAGTTTTGGGTCTGTCGGGATAAAGATTGGGAACAGAAATACCCATCTTTTTAGCAAAGGCGCGTGTCACTGGACGATCGGCAGGTTGTATAGGATGAAGATGATCTAGGTCATGATTATCAACTAAACTAAATGAAATGGGCACTACATGATCTATTTCGGCATGTTTGTCGCTTGGTATGCGAGACAGAAAATCTGCTAGGACAAGTTCGGTACCCTTCTTGTATGCAATCTTAAAGGAGTACTCTGATAATTTCAAGATTAGTTTCTGAAGGCGGGTGGTGGATGGTTCATCTTTGGACTTTAATATCTGAACAATTGAGCTGTGATCAACAAATGCATTGAATTCACAGCCACGCAACAAGTGTTTGAAAGCAGTTATGTTTATCAAAAGGCCAAACAATTCTAGTTCTGTTACACTATACCTCTGGCAAGCGTCAGGGAGAACTTTAGAGTAATAGCCTATAACTCTTTCATGTCCGTTGATGATTTGAGTCAAGTAAGATCCAGTCGCAGTCCGTGATGTGTCACTGTAAAGTGTGAATCGTCCGGTATTCGTAGGCATGTGTAGTATAGGGGGTTTGGTCATGAGGTCTTTGATTTTGTTAAAGGCGCGTTCATGTTCGTCAGTCCATTTGAATTTCTTACTCTTTCGGGTAAGCTGGTGTATTGGCTTCAAAATAGACTGTATTTTCGGGAAGAATCCTGCAACATAATTGACAGCACCAATTAACCGTCTAACTTGTCTGGGTGTCTTGGGTTGAGTCATGTTGTGTATAGAGGCGCATCTATTGTTCAGTGGTCGAAAACAAGCCTCACCGTCCGAGTTAATAGTTATCCTATGTCCCATGTAGTCTACGTCATTGGTGAAGAGTTTACATTTCTTAGGAGAGATTTTAAGTCCATTGTCAGAGAGGGCCTGTAATACTTTGGTCAGGTGGAGTTTATGGGATGTCTTGTCGGGGCTAAATAGGATTATGTCATCATGGTGAGCAATGCAGAAATTGCGGGAGTTGGGAATGGTGCCTAGAATGTTGTCGATTTTTGCTTGGAATAGTCCGGGTGAAATGTTAAGTCCTTGGGCAAGTCGTTTATAGTAATAGTGCTTTCCTCCATGATAGGAGACAATGCCGGTATACTGTTGTGCTTGTGTAGAGAGGGGAATGCAGTGAAAGGCAGATTTGAGGTCGATGACACTCATTACTTTAGTCTTAGCATGTCCAATACGTTTAAGGGTTTCAGTCAGTAGGGGAAAGGGATGGTTGATACGTCTAATTCTAGAGTTCAGGTAACGAAAGTCGGTCACTACTCGTTATCAGTCTTGTCTTTCTTGGCAATGAGTAACACAGGCGAGGTGTATGCCTGATGTCCAACCTCAAGTATACCAAGTTTCACGAGTTTGGTCAGTTCCTTTTCGATTTGTCGTTTGTCAGGTTCAGTAGCAAAGTATGGTCGAATGAAAAATGGTTCGTCATTGGTCAAGTGAATGTCTACTTCAAAGTTTGGGCAACTAGATAGCTCACCATAGAGGGATAATGCGGGTCTGTTGTCTTTAAAGGTAGGGGATACCTTTTACAGACCTCCCAAAATGCAGCCTCAGGGGACTTGTTTAGGCCACTGCTGAGAAATTTGGAAGTCAATAGTTATCTACAATTTGAATAATGCACAAAACTCAACTCAGTAGTTCTGTGTGTCAGCCACACTTAAGCCTTTTTGTTGCAGTCTTCTGTATTCTTTTATCTATAAACACAAATCTAAAAGTATAAGAGCTGATGTAATAACATATAGAGTGTGTGGCAAGAATGTATATAGAAATGTTTGTAAGTTTTGATGAACTTTCTTCACATAATATACATGATGGACACACATGCAGTGCATGGGTCTGCAAAGGTAGCCTAGTAATGTACTGGAATTTACGGTGAGCCCCGAAAAAAATTCAATTCAAAATCTAACGGTCAATAAGAATGTACTAAATGTTACCTTCCACTTTCAATACTTTATGGGAGTTTCTAAAATGATACTCTCTTCAACATACCACTGTATTTATACAACTCTTCATTTAAGGCATGCAAATGGGATTCCCTACCTTTAAGGATCTGCATCAACTCATTCTTTTCAGAGGGAGAAAGCACACTATTCTTTAAGTCAATATGGGCTCTAATGATTTGGTCTTCAGTCATGTTAGCAATGGGGTCATTGGGATCAAGGTGGGGGTATTTGTCAAGGTTTGCTTGTCTAGTCTGGTTGTCAAGGTTACTGTCTGCGGTGTCAAGCTGGGTGGAGTAAAGTGCATGTTTGTTGTCAGTCAAGGTCATATAGTTATGTTATCTACTGGGAGGGGCTCAGTCACACCTAAGGGGTTAGTAGTGTCGAGAAAGGCAATCGCCCTACCCTCAGAGAAATGTAGAGGTCTGTCAGCAGTATTAGTCACAATGATTTGAGTCGCACCTTTTGTTAGTTTTACCACCATTGTTGATGGGCAGTGCCTACTGAGGTAGTCATTGGAAGTCAGTATGACGTCACAGTTACGTAAGTGGGCAGGTGTATGTCCCTGTAGTGTCATGAGTCTGGACCCAAATGGTTCGATTTTCACCTTTGATGTAGGGGAAAATGGTATCCTACGCCGTTTCATTTTGAACCTATGGTCCCTGAAAGTCAAAGTCCCGTCTAAGTCCGAAAGTGTGTTATTGCCTAATATCAAATCAACACCAACAAGGTTTTCAACGACTAAAGCAGAAATTTCGAATTTGTAACCTTGAATTGTGACTCTGAATTTAATCGCGGTTTGCGCTTCAAGGAACTGCCCGTTCCCTAGTTTAAATCGAGTAGGAGTCACGCTCTGCCTCTTTAGGTTGGAAAGGTGTGGAGTTGATTTAACATAGCGGTCAGAAATCAATGTCTTGGTAACACCACTGTCAAAAAGAATGAAAATGTGCTTACCACTGTCAATTCGTCCCTTAACAAAGTTATTACTAGTCAGTTGCAGGTCTACGTCCTCTGTCCCTAAGTATGTCGATTTGAGTTTTTTGTCCGTCCCTAGGCCTGGGGTGTTCATTTTGGGAGGGGGAATAGAGAGCGCTTCTATTTTCCTCCCTTAATGAAAACCCTGGGGATGTATGTCGAAGTACTGTCCTGTGTATTGTAGATGATGTTGTTGCTGTTGTCGATGATGATGTCGGTTATAGTCATTGTATTGTTGTCTGTGGGGTGGGGGTGGTCCGTAATATTGGGGTCGTCTGTCGCGTTTAATGTCTCTTAACCTATGCCGACAATCCCTCCAAAAATGGCCAGGAATGTGACTATAGTCACACTTGCCAGCGAATCGAGGTCGAGACCGTTGGTCGCGTCCTCGGCTTTGTGACCGATAACGATCACGAGAAGGAGAGCGCCGTCCAGGATGTCTGTCTCTACTTTCATGTCGTCTGTCTCTACTTAAACTACGTCTGTAGTCAGAATGATGTCGGTCCCTACTTAAACTACGTTCATGTCTGCTGTGGTCATCCCTATGTCGAGTCCTACTAGCGCTGCGGCTGGTACTGCGGTCAGAGTCATTGTGTTGGGAATGTCGATTTCGTCTTCGTCCTCGGGAGTCTTTCTGTTCGGTTTTAAATCTAAGGGAGGAAATTTCCTCACTTAGAAGGTCGACATCGTCTTGGGTTGCGAATGTCACCTCTTTTGTCGGGGTAGTGTCAGTCCTAAGATCTATGAAAAGCTGCGCTTTCGCGGCTATCTCGTCAGGGGTGGTCGTTGATGTCGGCGATGCCATAAGAATGGCGGCTCGACAGTCGGGGGTCAGTGCAGCAAGTAAACGGTCCTTTATTTGCTTCTCCCCATAGTCTATGTAGGAGGCAGTCTGTCTGAGTCGTTGGAGAAAAGTTTCGACACTCTCTCCATCAGTCATAGTCATGGTGTTAAAGTCAGTAACCCTAGCAAAAGTCGATTGGCGGGGCTAAATCGCCTAGTGAAAGCCGTCTTTAGGTCGTCATAAGTAGTGAAAGTCAATTTGTCTACCCAGAGTCTGGCCTGTCCCTCTAATGTCCGCTTGAAAGTCTTAAGTATAGTCGTCAAGTTGCCAGCTTTGTCCGAGTCAATGTCATGGGCGTCTAAATAGTCTTCAAAGGTCAAAATATGGGCAGTACAGTCATTGTAATCTAGTCGGCCGCCAGAAAATTTAGTCGGTAAAAAGTCGGTCTGTCGGAGGGTCCTACTGGTGGTCATGGTGGTATTGGTACTGTGATTGGTCATGGCGTAATATTGAGTAACACAAAGCCTATCTAATCAAATATCAAAGTCAAAGATCAGTAATAACAGTCAAACAAATATGAGTATGAAAAATTCATAAGGAAACAACTGAGGATTAAATACAAATAACCAGTCAAAATAAAATAATGCAAACTCAGTAAGCACTAATCAAAATCAACATATTCTCAAATATCTCTCACACTGGGACAGTAATAACAATTAAAGTTCCATTTACCCAATGTGAAAGGGTTCAACCAAGTCTCCAATTCCCAAAATGATTGCATAGTATAGTATTCCAAAAACAAGAAAATAATCACAATAATAAATCAAACTATCAGTCCTCCAAGTTAAGGGTCAATTATCCTTGAAAATGTTATTAGTGTTTACACTGTAAGTGTCTGGTCCTGAATCCGTCTGGTAGTCCTATCGTTGTCGAAATGTGTCAGTCATTATTCAGCAAAGCGTCCATTTTTGAAGAATTTTTCCTGGAGCTGCATCCGCGTCAACACCAGTCATGGGTCCTCCTCGTACGTCCCTCAGGTCGTAGTCGTCGTAGTCCTCGTTGCGTCGTCATCCAAGTCGGTCGTCAATCAGTCGTCATTTGCAAAGGCCATGTCACCACAAAGTTCGTTGTCTAAATAATTGTTGAAGTCCATCGCCTGATTCGTCAGCACTGCAGTTTCGAAGTCGACGAGAAATCTGTTATAGTCACATTTCAACAATTTTCAGGTCGCATGCTGCCACGGTCCTATTTATGCTCGGCCTGCATGGTCTGGTGAAAGTCTCCTTCCAAAAGCGATGTCGAGTTGTAATGATGAGGTATTCCGATATAGGATCGATATAAGGTTCTCCAACATGTAATGTAACGGGTGGTGTTACATTTGGAATGTTATTATGAAGCAGAAATGAAGGAGCTCAGGTACAGTTTTGGTACATTTCATCGATGCAAAGTGTTTATTCACAATCGTTCAGAAATATCATGATGAAGTTCAATGACAAGTTAAATGACGAGTATGTACATCAGAGTAAAATATAGAAGTATCAAGATGCAGGAGAGAGAGCAATATCAAGTAGAGGTTGACTCTCTGATGTCGAAATCATGATCTCCCTTGGGGCCTTGGAAAGAACACCAAACTTGGAAATGTTCAGTGGGTGATGGGTGAGAATTTTGGTAAGACAACCAAACAAAAAGGGATAACTAAAAAGAGTGACCAAAGGGGTTGTCCTAAGGAGTGATGTTTGACCAATTAAAAGAGGGGGATTCTTTTGTGGAGGAGGAAGTATTATAAGATAAGGGGCAGACAAAGAGTCTGGTGGTTCACAAGGTGTGTGTATATAATCTTTCGGTAATTAAACCAGGGACAAAGAAGGGTTGTTACAAGGGTGATTGAATGACTCCTTGATGTAAACATCAAACAAGGGTAATTAACGACTGGAAATTAATAGTAAATAATCTTGGTGTTATATTCTGAGGTGAGTTTACAAAAACAAGGGAATTTAAGATGAGTTGTTAATGAACAGGAAGTTATCCCCAAAATATCCTAAATATACATTACACGTTTATAGTGTGCCGGGCTCTCGGCGTGCGCGCAATGGAGCAAATCGCATGGATTCAAGATTGCACGGTAAATTGAGCCTTAAATACACGAATGATGATGTAATAGTACAATGGGATAAATGGTCAATATAAAGCAACCAATCAAATGACGAGGATCTATTTGTAGATGTTTTATATAATGTACACATACATGATGTGTGTGCGTTTGTGTGTGTGTGTGTATGCTATGTTTGTGTATCGCGACAGACCCTTAGGATTTGGATTTCGCAAAGGACTTCAAATTACTCATCAGAATTTTTTTTTTTCATATTTGCGTTTTTCATAATTTCAATAGAAAGCAAAAATATACCTTGCTATATCATTAGCTTACTTCTGGTTGGTTTCTTTTTTAACTCATATTTCGACAAAAGTGTATAATCCTCTCAATGTGAATTGACAGAAATATCAGGCAATAACGGCTCTGACGTTCATCAACAATTAACTGACGAAAGAAGCGGAGAACTGCAATGATCACACAAAGCTTCTTACCTTCCGGATGGGGGGTGCAACAAAGTTACTTCTGACTTTGACAGTTGACATTCCGTAGAAGTAGAATGAGGACAGGGTAAAGCAGGTTACCAAGAAAACAAGGTTTGCCACTTTAGAAGACACCATTTTATTTCCTAGGAATCACAGACGCTTTTCGGGAACGAACAATTCGATTCGGTGGCTGACGGTAAGAAAAATAAGAAATACACAAAAAAATGGGGGGGGGGGGAATGCATCATATTCCACAAAGGGTTAAAATGACTGGCAGTTAATGGCTGCCAAGAATATTAGACTGATCTTTCAGTAAAAATGACATAATAAGAACTTATGAAAAAAGAATTGAACATTAACACACAAGATTATCGGCAACATGATTATACTAATCTCAATAGAGATAAACAATATGTATAAACAATGTGTTATGAATATGTATAAAAATATGAATAAACAATATGTATAAAAATATGTATAAACTATATGTATAAACAATACTAGTATGTTATGAATAGTGATGATGATAATCTTTTGTTAGCTCATTTGAATATACGAAGCATAAGTAGAAATTTTGATAAATTGCGATTATTTTTAGAAAACTCTGGTAATAACTGTTCCGTTATAGGTCTGACCGAAACATGGTTCACTCCCAATATAAGTCATTTATTTTCTTTATCCGGCTTTGATTTCGTGTACAGAAATAGAAAAGAAAGAATGGGTGGTGGTGTGGGTTTATACATTCCCAACAAATTTAAATATTCTATCCACGAAGAACTGAATGTCATGACTGATGCAGTTGAATCTCTTTTTGTTGAAATGGTAAACCCGAATGGGAAAAACATATTGATTGGAGTTGTTTACAGACCCCCTGGATCGAATCCGAATGATTTTTTGTTGTATATACAAAATTTAATGCAGAACTCTATTTTTACAAATAAGCATGCATATTCAATGGGTGATTTTAACATTGATCTTATGAAATGTAACTCCCAACATATTTCGCAAGGATTTGTAGAAACCTTAATGTCTGTTTCTTTAATACCGTTAATATCTAAGCCGACCCGTGTTACTGACCGATCTGCCACTTTGATTGATAATGTTTTTTGTAATATTCTCCCAATTCCCGAGTCTGGTATTGTTTTATCTGACATCTCTGATCATTATCCTATATTTACACAAGTGCCAATTAAGCTATCTCCTAGACAAAATAATTATCAGAGACGTTGTAAGATTACGACCAATAATCTTATTAATTTGCAAAATAGTTTAAAAGATATTGATTGGTTTTTTGTATACAACAATACCGATCTTGATCTGTGTTATGATTATTTTATGAAAACTATCACTTCTCAAATTGATGAACATATTCCGTTTTGTATAAGGAAAAGTAGTTACAAAAGAACTCCAAGACTCCCGTGGATAACCCAATAGAAAAAATAATTTGTTTTATGAACACAGAAGTAACCCTACGGATAAAAATAGACAAAAATATGTGACTTATAAAAACACGCTTACTAATTCATTGCGTTTACAAAAGAGAAAATTTTATGTTAACCAGATAATGAAATATAAAAATGATATCAACAATACTTGGAAAACAATAAAAGATGTTATGAATACATCTAATGATGTATCTAGTATTTCAGAAGTACGATGGGGTAATACCTCAAGCAATGTACCTGCTGGCATGGCCGAAATTTTTAATGTTTTTTTTTTGCATCGATTGGGAAAAATTCATCACAAAGTATCCCTTCATCTAATAAAGTGTTTTATGATTTTTTTAGATATACCTAATCCTAAAACTATATTTTTGGACCCTACGTATAATGAAGAAGTTATTGATATTATTTATAATTTGAAAGAAGGGAAAAGCCCAGGTTGTGATGGAATCGATAATTATTTATTGAAAAATACAATTCTTCAAATAATAGATCCTTTAGCATATATTATTAATTTATCAATTATTACTGGGCTTGTACCAAATCAGATGAAGACTGCCAAAGTTATACCTATATATAAGAAAGGGAAGAAGAATGATGTCAATAATTACAGACCAATATCGTTATTAACTTCAATTTCTAAAATTTTCGAAAGAATAGTATATATCCGAACTGTAAAATTTTTTAATATGAGTAATATATTTACGAATTTTCAATTTGGATTCAGAGAAAATCACAACACCACCCACGCTTTACTTACCTTTGTGGAAAAGATTACACATGCACTTGATACATTTTTGCATACAATAGTCATCTTCCTGGACTTTTCCAAGGCTTTTGATACGATTAATCACGGTATACTTCTCTCTATCCCATAATGGTATTCGCGGAAAAGCCTTGCAATGGTTTACGAGTTATTTATCTGACAGATTTCAACATGTTTTGATTCTTCTATGAAGAAAATAGAATGTGGTGTTCCGCAAGGAAGTTTGTTAGGCCCACTCTTATTTATAGTTTACATTAATGATTTTTACAGATCTTCAAATAAACTCTTTTTCATATTATTTGCGGATGATTCCAATCTTTTTTATTCCCACCCTGACCCTAATACTTTAATTAGTACAATGAATTATGAATTGAAGAATGTCTCACAATGGATATATGCAAATAAATTATCACTGAATATTGAGAAGACAAAGTATATGTTTTTCAGTAATTCCTTAGATAGATTACCAGGCAATGTTATATTTGACACTACTCCCCTGGAAGCGGTTTCGTCTATTAAATTCTTAGGTGTTTGTGTTGATAATAAGTTATCATGGAAGTGTCACATAAACAATATTTGTAATGTAATTGCACGTAACATAGGCATAATGAATAGATTGAAATATTATCTTCCTTCTTCGGCTTTGATTACGCTTCATTCAAGTTTGGTATTGCCGTACTTGAATTACGGAATTTTTGCTTGGGGGAATACATACTCGACATTCCTAGATAAACTTTTTCTTCTGCAAAATATGGCGCTCAGAATTGGTTTTAACCTTTATATCCGAGCACATCCTGACAAGCTCTTCTTTGAACACAAAATTCTGAAAATAAAAGAGCTGTATTTGTTTCAACTTGGTCAATTCATGTTTAATTACAACTGCAACCATCTACCCAAGATATTTTACTCTTTATTTCACTGTAACAGCCACATACATAATTATCCCACGAGACAATCTAAAGAATTTCATCTTCCCTTAGTGAGAACTGTACACACTCAAAATACATTTGTTTATACCGGACCCAGATTTTGGAATAGTTTAGATAACGATCTAAAAGAATCTGTGAAGTTAATTACATTTAAGTATAAACTCAAAAAATATTTGTTTTCTAAATATACCAGTTAATTCTGTTTAATGAAAAAACCCGTCATGTTTCACTTTTCCTTGATATTTTGTAGTGTGTCCACAGACCTTTTCCATCCCTCTCCTTTTCCCTCTCCTTTTCCTTCTCTATTCTTCCTTGCTCCTCTTTCCTCGTTCTTCGTTGTCCAGTATCTGTCTTATCGTAGTGCATTTCCTCAAGTTCTGTTATTTCTGTGTTTTGTGTTATTGCTTTTGTTGTCGTTATGTTTTTTTGTGGCCGTTGCATATCTTCCTTTCCGTTCAATTTTCCTGGCATACCTGGCCCCATAGTGTCTGTGCCACAAATGTGATATGTTATATAGTTTATACGTTTGCATTCTAAAATCCTAGTAAGTATTGTTCATAGTATCAGCATCATTATATCAATGCGTAAATGTACAATAGTATATAGAAGAATTTAAAATGAATATGTTTTATTGGTATAACAAATTGGTGCTGTTGTTGTTTTGTTCCAGTGTTCCACGTCTTACAAGCTTGGCTTTTTTAGTGGAACACTGTTTTCAATCGTTGTGATTATTTACTATTTTTGTTGCAATGGCAAAGTGCATTGTTTCTTTTTTATGACATCATTCGTGCATATACTTTATATTGTATTTGAAGAAAAAAAAAACCTTTATCAGACGAGTGTAAGAAAAATGAAATTTAATGGATTATGTCAACTTTTTCTTTTCTTTTCTTTTTGATGATGGAAATAAATAAACTATTGAATTGAATTGAATTGAATTGAATAGACGGAACCATGGCAGCGTTTGTTTCTATTGAGCAGTGATTGTGCATCGTTAAATTTTGCACCAGTCACAATACACGAAACACCAGTCATTCAGAGTGTGCCTTTAGTGCGTCTGCTTGAATCCATTTTATTCCATATGCTATGATTGGAGTGCCGTAATAAGCCTATAGATAAATTCACACTGTCGATTTCTAACAAGTAGCTCGAGAGCTATTACTGCATTATTAAAACGAGCCCATCCTTGGGTTGCGTTACTATAGTAGTATCGTTACGAAGGGGCGGCGGAAAATTGTTCATTTTTTTTTCATCACAATCATCATAATTATACTAATATACGTAAAGCAAACTGTAATACACGCCATCTCTACACACTGGAGTTGACTATGATGTACTCCGCGCACTATAACGTTGCTTCGGTGTAAAATGGCGTTTGCTTTCGTCAGGTTGTCGTCAGTGACAAAGAAAAATATACGAAATGTTGTTGACTCAAACATTAATACTTAAATTCGACATCAATTTGGACAAATATCACGTTCGCATTGCCAGTTTTATTGAACTGACATCCGAGGAAAAAACAACAACAACAAAAACTGGCAATACTGCCTACTTGCAACAAATTCAATGATAGTCACAAAACATGTCACCGCGAATAAAAATAAAAGCAACCATTACCAGTCGTCAGTGCAATATACTTAGGTGCAAGATAAAGCGATAATGTGATCAAAATTAGAGCGTTTACCTCCACGACATGAAAATTAATAGTTAGATCCTGATGATATAATCCAGTTGCAGGGGTTCCTTGACCGGTACTCTTGCAATTTCCTGCTCAGTTGTGTATCTCACTCATTAGAGCACGATTGCTAGCAGTCGGTCATTAATGTTTGGCATATCTACGCCCGAAACTGCCGAAGGCGGTCTTTGCGTCTTTCTATCGGCGGTTTCTGCCGCCTAATTCGGTACGACGAGTAGCGCCATCCAACTGACGGCCACACGGACCGTTTTTGACAACTGCGCGAAACAACCGCCGAACCATGGAGCACAAAACCAATGATATCACATACTAAGTATACTTCAAACCAGTAATCACATCGTTTCAACACCGAAACAATCGTGTGAAATGCTGCCATGCGGTTGTGTTTATGTTGTTGTTATGTAAATGGCAAAGATGATAATATATGAAGAGTTTGTTCGCAAAACCCGATAAGTCCAAAATTGTTAAATGCAGATATTTGCGATTAAAGGTCAAGAAAAATATAGAGAATAATAAGAAAATGTTTGCATCTTTTGACAATAACTTCAAAAATGTACCTTTATATGTGGTGACCAATATATCATTTAAAAGGTATTATTTTGTACTTTATGACAGAGACTGTACTTCAAAATCTTCAAAAATGGACTTATCGGTTTTTGCAAACAAACTCTTCATATAGATATTATAACATGGCATCCTGTGACTTTGCAGCCCTAGAGAATGATGTTCTCGATGTTAAAGACCAATGCAATCGGCAAAAAAAAAAAAAGAAAAAAAGACGAAATTCAAGAACCTGGAACAACGTGTTCCTTTACGCACGTTATATGCATCAGTTGTATGATAGGAAGAACAATATGCCAAGGTAATTATGCGATATCTCAGCGGCACTTCAATTACCTTATAAATAAGTTTGCAGATCGAGGTGATTAAATGGTGCTCGAACCCGCCACCTAAATTATAAGGATAATCTCATAATTGAGGTGCCAGATCGAGAGGAAATATTATTGTGATAGCTTTCATACATTTGTTATCTCCTTCGAACATAATTTATATCATGATCTATTCTATTCTATTATCAGCTGGGCCTGTCTTATAAAGACTTGTGATAGAAATCAATCACAAGTTTTGTGTGTGCTGCAATGCAAGTTGCGATTGATTTGGGGACTTGTGATTGACTTGAAGGCTTTATAAGACGGGGCCCTGGATACTATTAACTATTAAATTTGCTATGATCATATATTTCCCCTGAAATCGACATTTGAATGGGATTTATGAAAAATTTAATCAATTTAATCAGTACAATTTGCTTATAATGACTTGACACTTTAAACTTTTTCTTGCTCTCTCTTGTCAATGTCCGACAGGACAAATAGGCACCACACATGCATTTCTTCTTTCCCCCTCATGTTCCCACGCTCTTTTTGTAAATACCCCCCCCCCCAACTCCTATCAAGTATCATTTAAACTATTTGCAAGCATATAGATTGTGTGCACGGGGGTTTCAACGATTTTCAAGCTTTAAGCTTATGTTGCAATTCCTTTGCGTGTTCGTTACCTTGAATAATGTAGCTCTCTTAGTGGAGTTGTATACTATCCTGTAACTGCTTCTTATCAATGTATACTTATTGTATATATTCTGTCTTGGCTATATGAGATGTACTTGCATACATTTGTATGCATTCCTATTTTGTGAACACGCATGAAATCTTGAATAAATAAATAAATAAATAAATAAATCTATGTTAGAGAGAGCTTACAAAGGTATTGACACTGATGGAGGTCATTCCGGCAAGGCTATTTTATTTTTAGCGTAGGTTATGCACTGTCGCCTTATGGTGAATAGGGACGATGATCTGATGATAGCGACGTTACCTATAAGCATTAATACCGAACTTGAAATGACTAATTTGATGAGGCTCGTATTAGCGAATGGTGAAATAACACTTAATATCCAACCAGAATAGTGAAGCTCGGTTCAGCAAGCAATGTTCGAAATTTTGAATTGAATTTAAATTGCATTGAACAACAGCAATGACAACAACAACAAAATAATTTCAAACACAATTAAGACTACTACAAAACTCAATTTACCTATGCTATTCCCAACATAAACGTTATAACAGAAGAAAAGTACTGTTGTAGTGTACATTGACAACGTATGATAGCACCACTGTGTCAGCAGCCTGTACAAATAGGCCTACTGAGAACTTGTATTCACATGTTTACATAAACATCGTTTCTCCCAAATCCGGCCAGATAATCGTTTATCTGGCCGGTCCCGACATGGCTCGACAACATAGGTCGGACTGTATATATATATATATATATATATATATATATATATATATATATATATACATACATATGAAGAGTTTGTTCGCAAAAACCGATAAGTCCATTTTTGAAGATTTTGAAGTACGGTATCTGTCATAAAGTACAAAATAATCCTTTTAAATGATATATTGATCAGTACATATGAAGGTACATTTTTGAAATTATGGTCAAAAGAAGCAAAAATTTTCTTATTATTCTCTTTGTTTTTCTTGACCTTTAATCGCAAATATGGACTTATCGGTTTTTGCGAACAAACTGTTCATATATATATATATATATACATATATATATATATATATTTATATTGATATTTAGGAAAGGCATATTGAAAATGAAATGTATGACATCATACTTTTGTTTATGTTTATGGTGACCGTGCACCACAAAACAAACAAAAAGTCGCACCCCTTGATTTTACGTGAGGACTCATAAAAAGTGAAATGGGTCAACCGATTTATCTTGATTTTTTTCATATGTTCTAAAAGAGCTATCCTTCTTCTACATCATTCTTAAATTTGGGATCATAACATGAATGGGAAAATGTGTTTTCAGCATTTTTTCTACAACCAACTTTGGGGGGAGAGTAGAATGATCAAGTTCCTGAAATCCTTTGCACACTCTTCACTTTCAAGACTAATAACTTTTGAAAAGGTAAAGCTACTGCTTTGAAATTTGGCGTTAATCACTTACAGAGTATGTTACTAGAACATATTCAATTTCAGCTTAATCTGATAATCCCTTCATTGTTGTTGCTCCGGTGGTTTACATCCTGTGTTTTGTCCCTTTCATCGCGCAGCAAGCACGGCTTGGAAAAGATTAAGCGCTTCTCGGTTCACACTTTTCCAGAGTGTGTGTTTTCTTTCCAATATTTAGATAGGTTAAGAGAGTCTATTTCAGTTGAGCTATACATCATTTTAAAGCTTAGAGTCTGCTCTTTCAGAATCTGCCCTTAACTGAAAATCTATGTCTGCCGACTTTTTGTTGGCTTTGTGACGCAGGGTCGCATATTTCATATTTATCGAAATTAGTATTCTGCACTTTTTTGATCACATTTCCGTTATTTTCCATCGTTTATTTTACACAATTTGAATTGATAATAATTCATATTCTATTGATGCCATATTGAATTGTACTTGTTTTGAATGAGCTTGTATGTTATCTTGATTATGTAATTTTACATTTTTATATCTATGTGATACTGTATATGTATAATGTTTTATTTTTGTAAAATAATTTGCAACTCAGCCTCCTGGGCTGAACGATTTGAGAATGATTTGAGGAAATAGAGACACCATTAATAATGATAATAATAATAATAATAATAATAATAATAATAATAATAATAATAATAATAACTATATATATATATATATATATATATATGTATATATATAAATGTTGAGAATTCACGTATTGGCTCAAATATAACGAAGAAAGAAATAAACTAGTAATGCATTTCTTTTTTGCCAATAAAGAGTCGAATAAACTCACTCTTTATTGCCCCCAAGAAAAGTTTATTTCTTGATTCTTCGTTTTATGAATATATATATATATATATATATATATATATATATATAAAGAAATTAGACTGAGGCGGACGTTGCTCTCGATCTTGAGTCTCCCTTTTAATCAGTCGAGCTTTCGGCCTTTCATCAGGTCTTCATTAGGATCTACCAACAGAATAGTTAGTATCTAAATAATCTGATGTGTCATAATACAATGCAATAACATACAATCTTCTGAAATATTACCTTTATATACGCAAATCAATCATTCAATCCAATACAAAAATCCATTCTAACATCATCTCATCAACAAAAATACATCATTGATAAAAAAAAAAAAACATATACAAATAAATTCTTATATCAAACTAATGAAATACAACAATCATATTTTCTCATCATTTAAAGCATAACAATTACTAGCAAAATAACATTATAGATATAGACATATACATGTATACATAACATAATATGTTCATATGTCTATTTGCATTGAATATGTATGTATACATACACACATGCA
Organism: Diadema setosum; assembly: GCF_964275005.1. Classification (NCBI taxonomy): domain Eukaryota; kingdom Metazoa; phylum Echinodermata; class Echinoidea; order Diadematoida; family Diadematidae; genus Diadema; species Diadema setosum. The sequence continues at coordinate 29,770,810 of NC_092690.1, forward strand.
TTCACACACCCACATACATAAACACACACATTCACACACACACACACACACACCCACACACACACATAACTACAGTTGATATAACACTATCTAAGTCAACATACCATATATTTAATTATTACCGTAATATAATAACCTTAACTATCTCTCGCACTATATGTATATAAGAGAAATGATCAGCAGCCAACTTATTTGCCCATTGATAACTTATGCAGGCCCGAGGCAACCTGGGGGGGGGGGGGGGCACTTTCAATGTACTATAATGGGCCTTTTTATACATAGGAATACGTGTATGCTCCATTGTGGTATATAGAAATATTTATTATTATTATTGTTATTATTATTATTATCTTTTTTTACAATTGTTTTCACAGTAAGAGAAATATCCAGCACTGGCCCAGGAGTTAATAATCATAGAACTAGTAACAAAAATCGTAATATGTCTCTTTAGATTTAAATAATGCAAGAGGTTATACTGCCAACACTTTCCAATTCTCTACACGTCACTCCATGATACATAAATCCTAACCCGTTCCATACTGAATTCTGAAATCCTCATAGCCTTAATACACAGGTCAACAGGTTCCCGTATGTAGGGAACCACTTTTGAATTTGTTCGTACTTTTTTTTTTTAGAGCGACCATTCAAAGAAGAAACAAATGATGTTACGAATACCAGTAACGGCCGATAATAAAGATGAGTGTCTACCATAAAGTTTCTATCAATTTTGTATGCTTTAGGGCTGTATCTAATTTCACAAAAAAAAAGTGGTGAAGAATGGAGATAAAACTTCGGTCATGTTCGTGCTCATATCTATATCGATGTCAAAATACCTATATAAAAGCAGTGACCTGAAAAGGAAGTTCCATGAAGTATGAATGCTTTGATATAGTGAACTCAGAAAGATTTAGTATTGAAACATCCAGGAAAGTTTGAGGAAATCATGCAAAATGTCTAAAAGTTATACATTCTTTTTTTGAAAACCCTAGTAAATTGATGGGAACGCTACAAGCATTAAATGTGAATGCCCCTTAGTAAATCTTCAAGTCGTTTTTTTCTCTCCCAGTGTCTGTTTACAAGCTTTAAATTAGGGACTGCTATAATACAGTTAGCAGAGGTCCGTCAAAAGCCTACTTTCGATGACATTTTGTGTACAACCAACCATTTTTCGAATTGTTATTCTCAGTTTACTTTGTTATGTTTATGAAAACCTTACTCTCTGTTACCAAACAAAGTGAAATGTCTATGTTCTTTTCGAAAACTGAAATGAAATTTGAATTGAATTGAACCGATGAGATTGTCTTAGTATCATTATGTATGTGGTCGTGCCAAAAAGACGCTTTTGGGAAAATTTGAAAAAAAAAAACCAAACCTCTAAGTTTCATAGTTGTCTTCCTTTTTTCAAACTTTCATGAAACTTCTCTCATTTTGTTGATTTAATTTCTATCTTATCTATAAAAGTAAACTTGAAAACATTTTTGAACATTACGTGAATTTGCACATTACGCAACAAAGTTGCATCTATCTAAAAATCAAAGTGTAACGGATGTAACAAATGCTGCTTCCAATTTACGCAATCAGTGAAAGTAATACCACACACCCTGCATTCTGGTAATGTATTTCTGATGTTCAGAGAAATGGAGGGGGGGGGGGGAGATTGGGAAGTTCGAGCTAAAATAAAGAATTTGATAAATGATATCATTTTTGGTATAAACAAGAAAAATTGACTCGTGACTGTCATGGATTTCGATTATGACCTCAGCCAGTTTAAACACACCCTTGATCATCTGAAAATTAGAGAATAGGCCCCTACCGCTGATTAAGAGTTAAGGAATGCACGGGATGGCGGAGTTTTGACGGGTGCTGGAAATGCCTTGGAAAGGATATAGTATAATCATGTATATCTGCTTAATTTGTTTTCATCACCAGGGGCTAGCTGGCAGAACACTTTAAGGATTCATAGCCCTGCATCCATGATGCAGTGAACAGCGCCACAAGTCTAACCTGAGTGTTTATCGTGTTTCTTTCAGCCGGTATCTTCTGCGTTAAGGCTCGTTCATAATCACTTTAAGAACAATGTTCCCCTTCATTAGAAAGCACTTGTTAACATGTGTTCTGTCTATAACTCGTCTTTCTCCCTTTCCATTAAGCCGTTGCCATCATGTTACCTAGTTACTGCACGTCGTGGAAGAAAAACAAGCAAAACGAAACAATCTACAGGCTCCTTCACGCACTTATGCATAATTCAAGACTCACGATTCAAGATTCAAATTTATTTTCACATCCATCAAATAAAAAAAAGAAATAATATACACTGCATATGTACAGGATATTTGTAATAATTGCAGAATGTGATTTAACAAAGTACATATGAAAATGAGTAGCAGATAAAAAAAAAAACACGCAATTATATCTTTGTTAAAATATACATAAAGCGTATGATACAAGTTAACTAAGGATGGGGATGGAAATGGAGAGTCCCACTAAGAAGCAAAGCTTGTACGATATGGGACTCTCAGAAAATACACAAGACAGCAATACAAAACAAAATAAAACAAACCGATGTCAACTAACATGAAATCAAAATAATTGGGAAGGGAAAAGAAAGAAAAAAGAAAAAGAAAGGAAAAAAGGAACTACATCACGTGGCATCGTGGACGTAAGCAAGCTGGATTCCATGATGTAAAATTAGTGATAAAATACAACCTGGATTGAATAAAACGTATTTTTTTTTTATACGTAATTATACCGGTAAAAATGCAGGAGGAGGAGAGAATAGACACATCGGTATACGGACCACTAACAGGAACATGTAAGGAGGACTTGTGTTAAAAAGAATAAATCCATATTTGTATAATGTTCAAAGAAATGATGACTTGACCGAGATGGTAAAACGAACCTAACTTGGATGTTGTAAGATTTCAATAAAAACAATTTTGATTTATTCTTGAAGGAGTTCAAAGATTGAGCTGCTGTAATATTGTTATGAAGTGAATTCCAATACTTTGGCCCATCGTAAATGCATGTGTTCTGAGCCAACAAAATTCTCAGATATGGCAAATGGAAATCATTCGATCGCCTTGTTGGATAATTGTGAACAGATTGATTTCTTTGAAACATTGTTTCAAATATATTTGGAAGATTATTTTTATTATAGTTATACATAAATTGTCGTAAATTAAACAGATACAAATCATTAATTTTCAATATTTTATGCTCAAAAAAATAGCGGGTCAGTATGGGACAAAAATGCAGTATGACATATGAAACGGAGTGATTTCTTTTGTTATAAAAGTAATATATTTAAAAGTGTTTTATATGTATTTCCCCACGCGAGAATACCGTAATTCAAATATGGCAATATTAAGGATGAATATAATGTGAGCAGCGACGATAAAGGAAAACAAAATTTAAGCTTATCAATTACGCCAATATTACGTGAAATAATTTTACATATACTGTCAATATGAAATTTCCATGAAAGCTTACTAGCAACTGTTATTCCAAGAAATTTTATATGGGAAACATTTTCGAATGGAGTACCATCTAAAACAATGTCAACAGGTAATGCCTCATTAGAATTGCTAAAACTAGTGTTTTTGAAGATTAAGAGATAACTTATTTGCTTTTATCCACAGGGCAACATTTTCTAATTCTGAATTTATTGTATTTACAAGGGTAAGAGGATTATTGTGCGAAAAAAAAATTGAGTCATCTGCAAAGAGAACAAAAGATGATCTACAAAAATCATTTATGTAAACATTAAACAAAAGTGGACCTAATAAACTTCCTTGCGGAACCCCACATTTAATACTTGACATTTGCGAATTACAACCATTAAAAAAAAATATTGCTTCCTATTCATGAGGTAGCTCCTGAACCACTCCAAGGCCTTCCCACGCACTCCATAATGATGTAATTTGTTAAGAAAAATATCATGATTAATGGTGTCGAAGGCCTTGGAGAAGTCCAGGAACAAACCTATCAGATGAGAAGATTTGTCGATAGCATGTGCCACTTTTTCTATAAAACTCAATAATGCATGTGTAGTGCTCAGTTTCCCCCTAAATCCTAACTGAGAATTTGAAAATATATTATTGGATTTAAAGAAATTAATAGTTCTTTTATAAATAATTTTTCAAGAATTTTTGACAATGTACTTAACAAAGAAATTGGTCGGTAATTATTTACGTCTAATTTGTTACCTTTTTAACCAAAGGGATGCCTTTTGCTGTTTTCATACTTTCGGGGACGGTGCCGTTAAAGAGGAATAAATTAAATGTATGAGCTAAAAGGATCCGCAATTGACGATATTACCCCCTTTAAAAGAAAATTGCTGATGTCATCATGTCCAGCATTTTTTTTTTTTGGAACTAAAATCAGAAACAATATTAATTATCTCCTGATTGTATGTTGGACTAAAAAATATTGAACTAGAATTTGGTGGACCCAAAAATTCGGAAAAATGTTTTGTGGAGGGAGAAATATTACTTGCCAAATTTTACCCAATTGAAGAAATATGATCATTCAAAATATTACAAATTTGATGAGGGTCTTCAAAAATTTCACCATCGAATCTAATTTTTGTAATATTTTATTTGACATTTGATATATTCATGGCTTGCTTTAAAACTTTCCATGTATTTTGCATATCATGCCTGTAAAGTTGTATTAACTGGTTAGTATAATATTTTTTCTTTTCTATACGTATAATTTTCGTCAAATATTCTTATAACTAGTATATATATATATATATATATATATATATATATTGCTCAGTACGTTTCATTTTAAATCGATAATATAAATTATTCTTTCTATTTATTGAACGCAAAAGCGATTTAGAAATCCATGGGAGCCTAGGTATTTTTTTTTTGGTAATTAGCTGATTTTTCTCTTTGTTTTGGAATACAAATGTCCAAATGTTGGATAAAAATCTTCATAAAATATTCAAAAGACAAATCAACATCATTTGTATCAAAAATACAGGACCAGTCTGCAGTGTCTAAACTATCACATAGCCTGGCTATATTTTCATGTGTGATTCTTCGTTTAGATAAACGGTTGTATTTAGTCTCATTTAAAGAAAAACCAGTCGAAATGGGGAAATGATCGGTGATATCTGAGAGTACTACAAAAGAATCGGGAGGAGGAAGAATGTTACAAAAATATTATCAATGAGAGAAGCGGATTCATTAACTATACGTGTGGGTTTAGATATTAAGGGTAAGAAAGAAGCAGATAAAAATATTTCCAAAACATCTTGTGACATATTCTGTTTTAATAAACCTATATTGAAATCACCAATTATAAAACATTTTTTAATGATAAAAAGTGGGTTTTAACCAAATCCGAAAGATAATCTAAAATGATTTAATATTTGCGCTTGGTGGTCTATATACTACACCTTTAATTATAGTTTTACTGCCAGGAACTGTGATTTCAACAAATAAACACTCAAAGGAATCATTCATACTGTTAAACTCTTCACGAACCACATAATCATAATGTTGTGAAACATATATGGCAACATGTTGATGAAAGTTATTATTCATCCAGTCGATGTAGATTTGAGACGAATTATGAATCGAAGAACTGGAATTTAACTTACGTTTTTGGCAACGTTTCGCTGATTAATCACAATCAGCTTCATCTGGCATCCTTCCAGAAGAAGGCTGGTCGTTATATACGTGAAGCTGTGTAGGAACGTCTAAAAGAGAAAGGCCACTCATTTAACACAAAAGACGTGGTCATTCTAGACAGGGAAGCCAATTGGTTCAAGCGCGGTGTTAAAGAGGCCATTTGGGAACGAGTGGAGGAACCTAAACTGAACAAGAAGGGGGGCTTACGGTTCAACTTGTCACATACGTGGGACCGGGCAGTCCGTGAGATTCCAAGTCGTCTGTCACGCACGGGTAGTGCACCCTTGCGTGACGTTCCTACACAGCTTCACGTATATAACGACCAGCCTTCTTCTGGAAGGATGCCAGATGAAGCTGATTGTGATTAATCAGCGAAACGTTGCCAAAAACGTAAGTTAAATTCCAGTTCTTCGATTCATAATTCGTCTCAAATATATGGCAACACCTTCACCTACCCTATTTTGTCTGTTATTAACCACAAAATCATACCCGTCAAGAGCGAATGGAAGACTTGAGTCATGAGAAAGTCAGGTTTCGGTTAAATCTACTGCCAAGATATTTTACATAATGGGACTATTTAAAAGTAACCTCAACTCTTCAAAATGTTTATTAATGCTCCTAATATTAAAATGTATAAGAGAAAAAGTAGTATTATTATACTCCTTGACAACATTATTGAATTGGTTTTGAGTAAGATATTCAGAAGATGGACTTTGTAATTGGTTCTCTGTGTCAAAATCATAATCTAGTTCTTGTGGTGATGAATTAAAACTGTCGGAAACATAATTATCAAAGAAAATGTCATTTTGATTGATATTTGATTCGTTTTGTACAAAAGAAGGTCCTACCAAATCAAAAAAAAAAAAAAAAATCATCAACATTAATGGAATTGAATGCTGTGTCTATTGAATTGCGTATTAAAGGATGAGCGTGATGTCCGTTGCCTGAGTCCACGAAGGCACCTGTAGAGGGCAATAGAGAACAATTTGACTGTGGAGATTGTTGCAATATTCCAGTTGACCATGTTGACATAACGTTATCTACAGAAGGAAATAGGGTGGTCCTATACATAACATCAATGCGATCTTGATTAGCACAAACATAAAGAAAACACTTTATCATAAGCATACTAATATAAACAAAATAAGTTATAATAAAACCCCGGAAATTATTCTTCATCCATGCAGTAGAAGGAATATATGAAATAACATTACATGTATCTATACGTATTACATGTATGTTATAAAAGAAGAGGAGACATCTCACGCAGGGACCGCCAACCGCCACTATATAGGGCAAGTACACGGTTGCCAAGGGCAACTCTAGCGATCAAGACACACACCAAATTCGAACAAAATGCAGGTTAACATAATAATACACTGTGGATGAATATTGTGCTCGACTGATACTGTATTTAGTTTAGATGGCACCCATTTGCAGATGCCATCCTGAACAAAAAGAGCAGACTATACAATATTCACCCTGAGTTACAATACAACCTGCATAACATGCTAAAGCATCGTGCATTAATGATGATGAAATGTATATAGCTTGCGTACGTTGACTGCCAATAGGTTGGGTAATTTGGGAGTATACCTCGATATTCAAACCATCAGCTGTTGGAGTTCTGAATTGGGATGCCAATTGATCAGAAAATTATATCGATCAAGAGAGAGGAAAAAAACCGAAAACATTTTTTTGAAAACGTGTCATTATTATATAAAAAAAAAGGTATATATCAAAATAACAACAAAAACATTAATTGTAGGTAGATTTAGCATAGGTTTTCCCGGTCACTTTCATACTTTTGTCATTCAATTTCCTATTCCGAGCATTCCATTTCACGCATTCCACGCTCGCAGCACTGAATCAGCAATAAAATTCAAAATCCGGTCATTCGAATTCACTATCTGAGCATTCAAATTCACTCTCGGAGCATCCAAATTCACCATCGGAACATTCAAATTCACTATCGGAGCATTCGAATTTAAAAGAGGAGCACGCATTTCATCAATGAGCATTCAAATTCATGTCAAGCTGGCGACGGAATCTCGTCGGTCATTGAAATTCGTGAATAGGCAACCATATTCCAAATAACTGCATTCAATTTAAAAGAAGTCCTGAATTTAGTTATTTTGGGGCCGTGTATGCATGTGTTTCTCATTTGGCTTTGAATATATTGGGACTTATGATAATTATCTATTTTGCAGTAGAGGTCCACCTGTTCATTGACAGTTTTCAACTCGCGCTTAGCAAAAAGGAATATACAGGCACATGTCCCTCGGACTGGACGTAAAATGGAGGTCCCACGTGTAAGAGAGTCACAACTCGTGCACGTAAAAGATCCCACTTCATTTATTCATCGCAAAGAGCAAAACATCTAACAGGACCCCATATTGAAGACCAGCTTTTGCAGCTGAATATGGGTTATCCAGCCATCTTCTTTGATAGAAAATGAAACAAACAAACACAAATTAGGCACTGTATAGGCCTATAGAGGAGCATAATACGGAGGGTTGGTTGACACTTTCGAGAAAAAAACAAACAAACAATAATTTCGACTATATTGAAACTGATATATTAACATTTTATACGTGTTGTTTGTTGTGTATTGCTGTCTTATTGATTTACTTTTGCGGGACTATGTGAGATCATTGTGTGTCAGTTTATCTTAAATTGATGAATTGTCATTATGTGGTTGGTGTTGGGGGTTGTCAGCATGCAGTATCATCAAGAAATAATTATGATTAGTAGTCGTTGTTTTGTTTGGATGCACTGCAGATTGGACATTGCAATTTGAAATTTATTGAGATGAAAAACTAAGAATACATGAACAGAGAACAATGTAGAACATGTAAATAATCCTAATTACACTATATATGGAAGCATTCATTGGTTGTGTTGGCCTCCAAGTCTCCTCCATTTTCCTCGTTGATTGCACCAAGTAGGAACTTGATCGCCTAAAAATGAATTTGAACGCTCCAAACAAGCTCATTCGGACTAGCACGTGACTATCGCATGAATTTGAATGCACGAGTAGGAAAGTTGGTGCTCGCATTTTGAAATTGAATGCCCAATCGTGAATTTGATTTCACGAAAACGAAATAGAACGCTCATAAATGAAATTGATCGCTCGGATTTTGAATTTGAATGCCCGAATATTTTCGCGTGCGTGCGCTGCGTGAATTTGAATGCACATTAATGAATTTGAGTGACAAAAGTATGAAATTGACCGGGAAAACCTATAAATACCAATTCAGTCATAACAACGTATTAATCACATGGATTATGTATAGACATTGATTTGGTTGCAATGGACCATAACCCCGTGCAGGCTCTAATCACAATAAAGTGACCCGACAACCATCATGCCCGCCGGGTACAAATCTCAAACAGCTACAGTCTAAGGGAACCCTTGCCCGAGGAATCGATTTGGAGGGAACCAGCAATGGGCTTGTTCACAAGGAACATCTATGAATAAACCGTTTTTATCATTCATTCTATACGGATGTCTCCTCTCCCATAGCTGCAAAGCAAAAGATCACCCCATCCCTATGCCCCAACAAGATCCACATGCAGGGACCGCCAACCGCCAGTAAAAAGGGCAAGTACGCGGTTGCCAAGGGCAACTCTATAGCGAGCAAGGCATACACCAAATTCGAACAAGTTACAAGTTAAAGGCATAATTTACCATTTGCAGATGAAAGCATTAGTGCTTTAAAATAGTTCTAAAATGTGAGTTAGGGATAGAAACAGCCACTGTCGAAATTTGAATCCGTATAATCGATGTTAAGTGTTGTTAAATACACAAAATGTGAACAATAGTTATAATAAAACTGTTTCCAGACTAAACCGTGTACAGTTACGGTTTATTGAGAAAAACCCTGAGATCTCCTTATATTTTAGGTTTTATGGCAAATATTTCATATGGTAGGATGTTTTATGATACAACAGACCTACACATATGCATCAAATGTAATATCTTGAACATTTTTGAAATCACTGCTCCCAAAGGTAAACTGGACCTTTAAATATTGTAATACACTGTAGAGCCGGTCCACTGCGTGAGTGGAGATGAATATAGTGCTCGGCTGATACTGTATTCAGTTCAGATGGCACCCTTTTGCAGATGCCGTCCTGAACAAAAAACAAAACAAAACAAAAAACAACAACAACAAACAGACTATAGAATTTAATCACCCTGAGTGACAATACAACCTGCATACTATGCTTAAGCGTGTTGATAATGAAATGTATACAGCTTGCGTACTTTGACTGCTAATAGATTGGGTAATTTGGGAGCATACCTCGATTTAAAAAAAAAACAACAACAAAACCAAAAAAAAAACACAAAAAAACACAAAAACCAAACAAAACAAAACAGACTATACAATTCACCCTGAGTAACAATACAACCTGCATACTATGCTTAAGCGTGTTGATAATGAAATGTATACAGCTTGCGTACTTTGACTGCTAATAGATTGGGTAATTTGGGAGCATATACCTCGATTTTAATATAGACCTATATGCTCCAATATTAGAAGACAAGCCTTTTGCTCTTGGCAAACACGCAGACAATTTAGCATGTAAGTCAGATATCGGGTAATAAAAGCATTGTCTGTTCTCAAGGGGGGAAATGGATCACATTAGTACTGGCTTGCCGCAGACAAACGACATCTTCGACAGGTTTGATGTGACATTTTATGCATCGCAATGCATGCATTCTCTGGTGATACAAAAGCATAGTAGAGTAGCACAGTTATACAGTCGGCAAAATAATCATATAATCGTAACAATCAACCCTGTGTTTTCATTCCAGTACTATATACCTTTGAACCGTTATTCTCTACAACGGTCAACCCATCGCATCTATTACATATTCCATTGTTGCCTGCATCGACTTGATTCTAATCTCACTTGATTTTTTACCTTGTTCTCATCATTCTTTGTTTGCATTTTTTATTTCGCTTTTTCGCTCTTCAGTAACCATTGATCTTTCCTTCTCTTGTTTTCTATCAGGTCAGTCTATTGTTTATGAGGTCATTAAAGGGGATGCTAGTAACTGATCAGTGGGAATCAGTGGGAATGCTGGGGGATGATTGTTCCAACGATCGCCCCGACACTGTACAGCCATGCTAACCTGGAAACATTGAACTGCACATTACTTGAATATGAGACCATTCTGAAGCAAATAATTTTCACACAGCAATAGATTATAATGTACTCTTGAATGAATCCCACAAGGATTGGAACAATCATCCCTCAGCATTCCCACTGATTCCCACTTATCAGTTACTATCCATCCCCTTTAGATTATTTGTTTCATCTAAACTGCAGTTTTTCTTCTTTTTTTTTTCATGATAGGGGAATCTGAATCTTCGTTGTCCTGGCTTCTTGCTGGCTTTAAAACACGACAGATTCGATGTGGCATTTTTTTTTTCATCTCAATGCGTGCATTCTCTGGTGGTATAATACAAGCATAATAGAGTAGCACAATGAGGCAATAGGCAAAATAATCATCACAATCATCACTGTGTTTTTTTTTTGTTGTTGTTATTTCGCTGCAGCAATATAATTAACGCATCGTTGCAGTCTTTTTTCATTGTTGCATGCATTCCAGTCTCCCATTGTTTTCTTCTTCTTCTTCTTCTTCTTCTTTAAATTTCTCTCTTCATTATTAACTGATCACATCCTCACTTGACTTCTATCAAGTCTAATCGTGGGCTCGGCCCTTTGTTTCATGTAAACCGCCGTTTTTCTTTCTATTCTTCGGTAATCCGATAAGTTAGACCTGAAACATCCGTTCATTGTTCACAAGTGCGCTAGTGTGGAACAATAGAACACAATGCAATACGATAGCATTTGTATAGTTTTCCTTACGAACTATTATTTTTTATGGTTGTTTCACATGGCTGCGTTTCCCACCACATCAGCCATGTTACCGTATAGAGTGGTGTCTGTTCCCAGGAAAGACCAAAACTTCACTGACGTTGACGTGGGAGACTCTTCATACCTGCAGATCCCCATGTCGACAGAACAAGTGAAGAGTTTGTTTGCAAAAACCGATAAGTCCATATTTGCCAAATGGAGATATTTGCGATTAAAGGTCAAGAAAAATAAAGAGAATAATAAGACATTTTTTGCTTCTTTTAACCATAACTTCAAAAATGTACCTTTATATGTAGTGACCAATGTATCATTTAAAAGGTATTATTTTGTACTTTATGACAGACATCGTACTTCAAAATCTTCAAAAATGGACTTATCGGTTTTTGCAAACAAACTCTTCAAGTGTGTCCCTTTATACACTGCGGTACGGGTGCTGGTATGTGAGGGGTTACTGTTTCCTATGAGGTCTCTTTGATGCACTCTATGTGTTTTGTATAATGGTGTAGCATTATTTAAAGGGGAAATCCAGAGATGTCGGAACTAGGGTTGGGTATTGGTATAGCAGAGAGTAGATTGGTGAACTGGTAAGAAGATATGCTTTCAAGTTTCCAACAAAGCGCTTTGAGTACACCTCATTAGTTTGCGTCTTGGCTCTTGGCTCAATTGTGGCACAATAATTTTGAGTTGAGTGGGCATTTAAATGACTATGAAATTTCATGAGAATGATTATTGGGCCAAAGGTACAGACAGTTGAATTGCATTAGTGAAGTTCCATCCTGATATTGCTAGAAAGTGAAAGGTAATAATATATCCCTTGTGGAAATGAGTTTTAAATAATCAAATGCCAGTGAGAAATCTCCTGTCTTTGGTGGTCATAGATGCTGTCATTTCTTTATGTTGTCTAAAAAAAACATGTATGCTCTGAATGAGCACTTTACATGAGACATGCACAGTTCGTCGGTTGCCCTGCAGAAGGGCCTTAGCTTAGGTAAATGTTCCTGGCAGAAAGGTCTTAGCATAAAAGTGAGTGTAGCGTAGAAACTATCATAAGATTATTGATTCAAATTCTGAAGAACAGTGTACAACAATATTGACTAAATGGAGATAAATTTCTAGCCCAGAAGATTAAGAACTCCATTTTACAGAGACATTCGAACATCAAAAATGTGATTATCTAAAAAAAAGTACTTTTTTGTGTGAATAACGCATTAGGCAAGGCCCTTCTCCAGGGCAATTGACGAGTTGTATGCCAGAATCATGCAAAAAAAAAGTTATAAAATTGAACAAATTGAATTTAAATTGAGGTATTGGATTCAAATGAATATGTCATGAGTGCACAAGATGAATGTTGCAGTGGACTTTGAGGTAGAGTGAAACTTGCTATGATGTAGTTAAAACTTTCACAGAATGTGGGAATGTTTCTTTTCGACAATATATAAAAATTGGAAACATGGGGATGCCTATGTTCCTGGTTGTTTGGAGGTGAGAGGATGCATTACCTAAGGGAAATGCACCCTCTCACCTATTGACTTCAAATTTGAAATGATTGGATATTTGCAAATGTGTACATGAGCATTGTAAATGCTGCCCAAAGGAAATGCATCCTTTCATCTATTGACTTGAAACTTGATATTATTGGAAACAGTAAAGCTGCGATTATAAGCGGATGTGGACACATTGTTCTATAGGGTATTTTTTAAGAGTAACCAGATTCTGGTAACGAATAATACAGCAACAGCACAGATTCCTTTTGTGGGAGCCGCCCAGATATATTACTAAGTTCAAAGTGAAATTCTAATGTGGGGATGATTAGAACATAGTGTGGATGAGAGGGATGAGTTTGAAGGGACCTGAATATCCATTTAACATTTTTGAGCAGCAGAGAAGGCTCCCGCATAAAGAACTCATTAAAAAATACCTTTTTCGTATTCATACCTATAATGTTTTTGATTCGAAATGGTGTATTCCTGGACATTTTAAAAAGTTTTTATTATGCCAATGTATAGCCAACAGGGTGGCAGGGAAGCAAAAAGCCAACAGTAATTGCTTGGATTCTTTTATAAAAAACCAGACAAGTCTGGTATCACTGGATAGCTCCTGCCTAGAGAAAGACAATGGATCAGCTACATCGATAAAAAACTTGGTAAAGTTACAATCTTTTAACTTAAAAATTACATTTAAAAATTCTGCTGCAAAATCGGACTCTCTAGAACAAGACTAGCATTAAAATAAATGATCAGAAAATGATCCCCATACTTCAAGCTTTCATGTGATACCACTTCCATATGGGTTTTTTAAGGTCCTTCATATCCCATTTCAAATTTGACAAAAACTAGAAAATTGTTCAATAGGACATTTTTGTGTACTGACAGATATGCTTTCAAAATAACCAGATTTCACTGTCCTCCCTACCAACAAGCATCTATTTTGGGCCCCCTAATTAAGTATTTTAATTTCTAAATTGACATTTTTTCTGTGAAGTTAAACTTATTTTTTTAACCTGAAGAATATTTGGAACTCGTATCATTTATGCCCCCTATATAAGCTGGAGATAGTTTGAAGGTACCCAAAAATCCATTTAAAAGTACTATCTGCAGCAATGCTGAAGAAAATACACCTGTACGCAACTCTTTCCCAAGCCTGGCCCTAGCCTTCGCGAGGGAGGTAAACTCTGCAAGTGGTGCAGAGCGGCTACAGCTACGACGTAACACAAATTTTTACCTTGAATTTTATTGAAGGCCACACCTACATGTAGTCGTTCTTGGCGATATGATATCATCTATAAACACTAAATGTAGCACGGTGTGGCAGGGTTAAGGGGGTCCCATGGGGCCCATGTAAAAACCCAAGTGGGATAGTTGCTTCTTGACGTTAATGAGTGTGGGGGCGTCAACAGCTGATTATGGAAGCTTAATTGTTCCACTCGTTTACTAGGCCTATTCTCTTTGGCTATACAAGTTTTGTTTTTTTCCTGATGTCCAGGCGACTCCTTGCTTTGGCTAGTTTCATGGAATGGCCTCTTGTTCTATGATAACCACGACTCACGAGTGCGAGTGGCAAGTTCAAAATAGTTCTCAATCTCAGGTTTTGAATTGTCAATGACAATGTTTTTGAATATTCTGCCATGTTCTGCATGTTCGGTGTTCTGTACGATTGGAGTAGACCAGGGAGGTGGACCACCTCCCTGAGTAGACTACATATACATGTATGTCTTCATCTTCTCTCTTCTTTTTTGAAAAGTGTTCAGCCTTAGTCTTTCTTCGGCAGGCCTATATATAACTTTAGAGTGAAGTAGAAATACTATCTAGGCTATTTATAATAATGAACGTGTTGATTTGGCTTAAAATCGTGGTTTAGGCCTTGCTTGGATGGGCCGCCCTCATTCACCTCGCACACGTAACACTAACAAACTATCGCTATACAATACAGTCAGTGTACGCAATGAGCCAATGGGGACTTCAATCGGTACCCTTCAATCCACCTCTAATTGACTTTGCGTTAGCCATGCTTCACGAAGAATAGTTGATAATACAATACAGTTAGGTCTAGAACCACCGTGCAGCGGTACGCATGTTGAAAGATTTGAACGCTAACTATAGGCAACACAGATGTTTATGTATGGGACAACAATCCAGTAGTAGAGTACGCGGCACAAATTGTAAATAAAAGGAATGCGTGCGCTCTCACGTTCAGCGAGTGGGGGCCTAAACCACGAAATCGCCGTTGATTTTGTACTGTATGTGCGACAGCGTGACATTACAAATAATAAAAAAAACTTCAGCTTACTTACAAACACACCAGATTACTTTCATTTCTCACTTCTCATGAACTTTGTATTTGATGGGTGCTGTCGAATGCAACACATGTACATGCGATGATGATCAACACCGTACCACAGAAGAGTTCTGTGATCAACACCCGATGCATCGATGGCGTTCAAGTCGTTCGTTTGCGTTATAAATCGCCAAAAAATCGCACAAAAGATAATGGTTTATAAATAGGCAGTGGCTTACAAGTCGCTTATAAATCGCCATTAACGTCATCAAATCACACCAAATGCTTGAGAGAACTATCATTTGGGATATAACTCGCCAAAAAATCGCACACGGGATACTGGCTTATAAACAGACAATGGCTTATACATTGCTTATAAATTGCCGATAACGTTATCAAATCAGGCCAAATCGCAAACAGTCATTTCCTTATGAAAGCATTTGCAGTGTTCCGATAGAGTTTTCGACGAATGGGGGCGCCTTCGGCGTACCGGGAACTTTGGGTCCAGTCCAAATACAAGTTAGTCTGATAAGAAAGAGTAAAATATTACGAGTTCAAAGGTATAATTTTCATCGAAATCTGATGAAAAAAATAGGAAGTTATGACATTTTGAAGTTTCACTATTTTGGGGGGCCACAGTAATTCTTGAACAGTGAATATGAATATGAATATGCAAATGTAAGAGTGAGCATGTCATTCCCTCACAACTTGCCATATAGTTTGTACATACAATTTTGAAATTTCTAGTTTTTCATTCAAACGCACTTATGCCCAAGGCTCAGTGATCACTATTCTGAAGTTATTCAACCAGGGATAACATCATGTTTCAGACTTCAATGACAAAAACATTGATTTTTCTTCATTTTTTTTTTGTACACGATCTATGGAAAATTGTGAGGGTATGACATGGTTAGCTCACTCATTTCAATATTCATTATCCACTGTACAAGAACTGTTTTATAGAAATTAGCAAAACCTCAAAATGTCATAACTTCCGTATTTTTCATCCGATTTCAGTCAAATTTCTACTGTTGAACTCGTAAGATTGTATTCTTTTTTATCAAACTAACTCATATTTGGACTGGATTTCCCCTTTAATAAGTTTTAAGTCTTGACGAAGCACAGAGCAGGAACAGCAACGAGTTGTTCCACGTGGCACTTTGTGTGAAGTACAACGAGTGCAAATTGTACAATCACACTTGCTTAGAAAAAAATGATGAGAAAACTGGCTGGAAGGAACAAAGAGCAAAGAGGCAGCAAAGTGTAAAAAATGTATACAGTAAAAATCGTTGTTCTATGTTTGATTCCATTATGCTAAGAACAAAGGCACAATTAGTCAACGTCTTTTATTCGTTTCATCTGATGTAACTCTGTAAATGAGTCCAGTGAATGCAGCACTCTGAATAGAACATTATCACATCGTTCCACAGCGAGGAGCTGTGATGTTTATGATCATTGATGTTTCAACAATTTTGGCAGAAAGTTTATAGCTTTCAATTATCACAGTTTTGGTTACATTTTCTGCATCATGGATGGTCAAGCTCCAGCAATAGGAATGTCACAACAGTACAGCGATATAACGGAGACATACTGATATGAGAATTCTACAAAATGTCAATTGCCACTGGGGGAACGTGTGTGTTTGGGGGGGGGGGGTGTTTTTGGTGTGTTCAAGCGGGTATTGTGTGAATTTGATTGTAAAATATATTTTTATTAAACAAAAAAAAAAAAATACAAATCACGGACCCCATGGAAGAGCAGTCTGTGATGTATACATAGATCTGAAAAAGGATACCCTTTACTTGCTTCATTACTTGCTACCCAACAAGGAGATTTGAATATTCATCATGTTTTGATATTATTCTGATATGAGAATTGTACAAAATGTCAATTGCCACTGGGGGAACGTGTGTGTTTGGGGGGGGGGGGTGTTTTTGGTGTGTTCAAGCGGGTATTGTGTGAATTTGATTGTAAAATATATTTTTATTAAACAGAAAAAAGCTTACAAATCCCGGACCCCATGGAAAAGCAGTCTGTGATGTATACATACATCTGAAAAGGCTACCCTTTACTTGCTTCATTACTTGCTACCCAACAAGGAGATTTGAATATTCATCATATTTTGATATTATTCTGATATGAGAATTCTACAAGATGTCATTTGCCACTGGGGGAACGTGTGTGTTTTTTTTTTGTTTTGTTTTGTTTTGTTTTTGTTTTGTTTTTTTTGGGGGGGGTATGGGTGTTTTTGGTGTGTTCAAGCGGGCATTGTGTGAATATGATTGTAAAATATATTTTCATTAAACTGAAAAAGCTTACAAATCACGGACCCCATGGAAGAACAGTCTGTGATGTATACATAGATCTGAAAAGGCTACCCTTTACTTGCTTCATTACTTGATACCCAACAAGGAGATTTAAATATTCATCATATTTTGATATTATTTACCTTCGATTCATTTTCGTAATTAAGGCATGTTCAATACTATCAACTCAAATGATTTTATTGTTTTGGAAATGCAAAAAAAAAAAAAACAAAAAACAAAAAACAAACAAACACAGTACGCACGGACATATCAGCTCTAATCTCGCAGACCTGCGTATCTCAATTTTTTTTTTTTACATTAAATTTTCTTTAGTCTCTTTGGTCAAAAGCATCATTATGTGTCCATGATTACGGGCTTTTAAAGGAGTAATTGACATTCAACTCTGAATGGCGCGCAACAACAAGGAACGTTCAAAAGGCCTTTCATCGGCGCGCCCATGCAGAGCAATAGTCCAGGCTAGGCTCCATAGAAAGTGCACCTGACCTTGTTTTTTAATATATACAATGTTTTTTGATGGTTTCTTGTCAATTCGAGTGTGCTGATTCCAAATTCGATTGATGCCACTCTCGTAACCTTGAGCATTTTCGGCAAAATGCAAAAATCCAAAATGGCCTCCAGATGTGCTAATTTGGCCATTATAATCCCAGTTATGTCAATTTTATGACCAATTATTCCATCAAAGTTTTTAAAATTTTTGTTCCTTGAGTAATTCTACTCGCACATGCACGAAATTTTTCATTTGAAGAGGTACATTTAATATTTCAAGCTTACTTTCAATTCAAAATAACCGCCACTCCTACACTCATGTACTATATGAATGGCAAAAAATATGCATAGAAATAGAAGACGAATTTTCAGTCACATACCTACGCTTTTATCAAGTGTTGCATGTGCAATGCAAATCTGATGAGTGCCACTAGCAAAACAAGCAAACAAACAGAAAATTTATTGTTTTTAGGCTTATTATATTCTTCTTTATACAAAACTTCAAAATGGATCCCACTCATATACCTTTGCACAATATGAACGGCAAAGTGTACATGGAAACAAACAAATTGTCTTTTATTTCTGTCACTCAGGTACGCTGTTTATCAATTTGTGTGCTGATTATAAATCAGAGGGTTGTTAGTAGCAAAAACTTTTTTATTTTTTGATGCAAACATCCAAATTTGCTACCTAAATCTGAATTTTTCCCTAGGAATTTGGAAAAGTCCACCAAAGCTTGAATTGACGCCAACATCAAAACTGTTTATCAGGAATCATTACATATTATGAACATTTGATACCTACTTGCCTTGAGATAACAACATAATATTCACTCTGATTTACTGAATTAAAAGGCTGAATCCTGAATGATAACACAAATGAAATTTCCAATTACCTGTCCTGTTCTACATTATCTAAAAGCGATATTATACACACATTTCAGTCCCCTCATCCGAGAAGGAACATGAGGCAGATGAAAGTGGAAAAAAGGGACCACCTCACTTCCTGTCGTCAAATCTTTGAGATGAAAACAATGCCCAAAAGTTTTTCATGTTAACCCAGATGAATTATATATGGTACATGAATTTTACCACCGTCTTATTTCGGAGTGAATGTGTTTGCGTATAATTATGATGTCAAGGGAGACTCTGAGATCTGTACAGTGCTGCCTCATTCTGAAAGCAGTGGTATAACAATTTCACACTGCTTGTCTTTAATCTTCAGCACTTGCAGATTCAGGATTGCCTTACATGTAGGTAACTAGACCAGCTGTGTTAGGACTCTATGATGGCCTCCTTAATGGTGGCTGTAAACTAACTCCACTAGAGCTCTTTTTACATGGTGACATAACATTCACTTCACGTAGGAAGTTTGCAGATGATCTTGACTTTACGTCTCATAGAAAGTCCTTGGATGACATCAGCCGAGTACTGACCCATCTAAAGACAACAGAGGAGTACTTCACGTTCTGGAGACTTTGCCCCAACCTTCATAAGATTATCATCAGACCCATGCCTTCCATCTTACCAACGCTATGTTCAAGGTAGCCTTCTGTGGCAAGCCTTCCAAGCATAGGCTAAGGAAGTCTACCCTCCTTCATTGGCACTCGATCACTCTCCCTCACGCTGGAAGGAAAGGATGGCAAGTGTCACCAGTGCCGTCAACAAATACCCTGACTTTCTAAACACGATAGCATGGGGGCATTCATGAAGCGTTTTGTCTGACAAATTTGTCTGACAAAGTTTCTCTCAGCCAATCAGATGCATGAATTTTAGTAGCTTATAACAGTTTGTCAAAAAGAAAAGATCTGACCAAACGCTCCATGAAATGCTCCCTTGAACAACCTGCCATCAATGCGTCTGAAATCCCACAAGCCTAGATTTCCCTCCCGTAACTTCAAAGCTTTGACCCCAGAACAGGTTGGTGCAGATGCTGGTCGGATGTCATCTCTGATACCATCCAAGTTACCTACAACTGTCTCTGGCCTGGCAACAAAGCCATAGGTCTTCAACGGGTGGTGATCAAGCAAGTCTTCATGTCTTCATTCTGTTTCTATGGCAAATAATCGTCCTCTGACCCCTGAGGAAGTGCTGAACATCACCAGATGTGGTTGCAATTAAAGCAATTGCAGGACTAATATATGCATCACTGCATCAGGTGGTCTGTAGCCTGAGAATTCTGCAAATTTGGGGCTGATGTCGCCTTCTGCCAAACATCCAATTAAAGGGTTCTTTAAAGACAATAAAAATAACAGTTTTAGTTTTAAGACAAGACTGAATGAGATCATGATGTCAAAGTGTATATTATCAACACCTGGGAACTGTGAGAGAACTGAAAGAGGTATCTCACATTGCTGCTTGGTTGATGTTTAATGAATAGTTTGTACGGTATTGCGTTTGGACAGTTTCGTTTAGGCCTTCACCGGTTTTTGTTGTTTTAATTCAAGAAGAAAATCAAGTTTGCTCGATAATATCAAGGCGGTACTTCTAAATTATATCATATCAAAGTGATGGAGGTTATGATCCATTTCAAACTCGCCTCAGGACTCCTCCCTCCCTCCCCCCCCCCCCCACTCCTTGCTGGGAAAAAAATACATTGAAGGGGTTTTTTAGTTACGTCATTAATGTCTGATGTGTTTTTGTCTGCAACCATGTATCTCTGCACTTACTGTGTAGGATTTTCTGTACTTTGTTGATATGGTTTTATGGGAATGCATATTAGAAGCTTTGCTTTCTAGCTTCCCCTCCATTTTCAACATTATTTGATAAATACCATGCATCTATTCTTCTTAATATATTGTGTTAGTATAACATTTTATATTCAACCTCCATGTAGAATATGATGGTATATTGATTTCTTGCGAGACGTTTAGTGAACTTATAGTTGTTGTTGAGACAAAATGAAATATATAAGAAATTGTGTTAAACATCGTAAGGTTTATGAATATTAAATGCTCAAATATACATGTACGCCCTCTATATTGTTAGTGACACCCAACATATTTGTATTACACTTGCAACACGTCATGACAGCGTAGGTACGGGACTAGAAATACAGTAAATTTGTTCTATATTTCCATGCATATGTTTTGCCATTCATATAGTACATAAGCATAGGAATGGCGGCCATTTTGAATAAAAAATGAGCTTTAAATACTAAATGAACCTAGATGAAATGAAAATTCTCTTGTGAATGCAGATGGAGTAACTCTAGGAACAGAAATGTACAAAGTTTGGTGGAATTATTTATCATATGATGTACATTATTGTGTTTATCACGGCCGAATTAGCATATCAGGCGGCCATTTTGAATTTTTGCATTTTGCCGAAAATGCTCAAGGTTACGCGAGTGGCATCAATCGGATTTGGAATCAGCACCCTCGAATTGATAAGAAACCATCAAAAAACATTGCATATATCAAAAAAACAAGGTTGGGTGCCTTCTAGCCTGGACTACAACACCCCAGCAAGTAGGCTACTTTGCCAAAGTGACTTACTTGAAAAATACAGCTTCGCTTTTTGTTAGAAAATGGTACTTCGTCTTTTAAATAATGCAAATGAATATATAAAAACAGCAAGCTTTTCAACTTCAAACGTAGGTATATCTAAGTCACCAAAAACGTGATATGTAGCATTGCCAGGTCTTGTCCGATATGAAAGCATGTCCCAGTTTTCTCAACGTAGGCCTACATATAGCTGAAAAGCAAAACTATGAATTCATCTTCTGATGCATTTCCGGTCTTATTTTGTGGCCAATTACCTTATAGGTAGTGTTTCTTTGACAAGCATGGCTGCACGCACATTCACACAAATTATACGGTCAGATTATCATGAACAGTCTGATTGCAAGACGGATTAAAGGGATAGTACAGTATTGGTGGAGATGAGAATTGGGCTTTTAACTTTTTGCGAGATACCAAGAAAACACTTATGATTATAGTACAGAACATACCATTTTAAGAGGAATTCAAAATTTATTTGATGAAAATCTGGTTTGGAATGACAGAAACATCTAAAAACAAAGTATAACAGAACGGTCGTAATAAAGTGTGGGTCCCACACTTTATTAGAATCGCTCTTTTTGGATATCTCAGCCATTTCAAAACCAATTTTCATCAAATAAACATTGAATTCCTCATAGAATTACATGCTCTTTCATATTTCATAAGAGATTTCTCATTCTCTCACCAAAAAATGTTAGAAACCTGAAATTAGGTGTCAACCAAAACTGTACGGTCCTTTTAAGCGCCATTTTTGAACATTAAATTTCAACATCAGGTAGAGCATAATAAAACATTTCCAGTAATACCGTGCTTAATATGCTGATTAGAGTAACCCATATCTTTTTTTTTTCATTTGTTTTTGCAGCTTTAATTGCGAAATCTCAAATTAACAAGAACGGAGTTAAATCATTTCGCAATGAACTCTTCATATTAGCATATACAAATGAACAAAAAACT
The DNA here is from genome assembly GCF_964275005.1 of Diadema setosum. Classification (NCBI taxonomy): domain Eukaryota; kingdom Metazoa; phylum Echinodermata; class Echinoidea; order Diadematoida; family Diadematidae; genus Diadema; species Diadema setosum. Next base: position 29,793,390 of record NC_092690.1, read on the forward strand.
ACTAGAATAGCATAAAATTAGTATGATGATAATTTAGGCGTCGCTTTAGTGTCATTTCCTCGAGGCTCCGAATAACCTCACACCATTTCGTGAAAGGAGGCACAAGAACACGAACAAGAAAAAAAAAATGATTTCCTTTGACACATCAGCATTTCAAAGATACCTGGACGACTGATACCAAACTGTTATGACAGCCGTTTATGCCCCTCCCATCTGTAAGAGGCCTGCGCTTTGTCGGTCCAAAACAATGTACATCTGTTTTTTAATGATTATTATGAAAATTACGTCACACCCATAAACACAACAGTCTACTTTGACGTATCAAAAGTGCTATTATATGATGGAAAGTAGCAAACAAGATTTGACATAGAGAAGGCTACTTTTCCAGAGAGTCCAAGACAAATTAATAGCTTAACACAAGAAGGCAAGATTGCATCTTTAGATGATAAACATTGCGTACTCCTCTTGTCTATCACATTCTATGTCACACTTTTTCGTCTTAAATGTGTACTTAGGCGTCTGGGTGAATCTCAATAACAATTACTAGTTACGTTCAGACGGCAGGCCCTAACCTCGAGGTTAGGAAACCTCGAGGTTTAGCTCTTGCCCCCTAACTACGACGTGTGTCCACACGACAAATCTTAACCTCGAGGTTACGAAACCTCGAGGTTAAGCTTCTGCCCCCCGTAACTACGAGTGGGTTCCACTCGATGTTAAAACCACAAAACCGGAAGTTTCAGCCCACACTAAGGCGTCTATTTATTCTTTAGTCCAACCCTGTCGGACTCGCTTTAATACAGGTACTCTTTTTCTCTGTCATGGTATGCAGAGATAGCACTGCACTGATGACTTTTTGCCTTTATGAAGATATTCGTCGAATACATTTTTTTTTTTTTTTTTTGCGTCGGAGAAGAATATAGAATACAGTAGCGAGTTCGACGTGTTCAGTTTCAGAGATCAAGCGCATGGGAAGAAAAGATGATGTTGTTGTGTCGTGCGTCATAGGCATTTCACGTGTAGTGTATTTGTGATGTACGTTTGGGAGGTTGACCCGGAAGCAGAGGGAAATTGTGGGGGCTGGAGTTTACGGCGAGGTCACTCTTAACTTCGAGTTCGTTGTTTTTTGTGTCCACACGGTGCTTAACTACGAGTGGGGACCCCCCGCGGCTCGTGGTTAGAGCGCTAACCATAAGATTTCTCGTGGCTCGAAACATCGAGCAAACCTCGAGGTTTGCTAACTACGAGTGCGTCTTCACGGTCCCTAACTACAAGCTCTAACCTCGAAGTTTCCTAACTTCGAGGTTAAGGGCTCCCGTCTGAACGTAACTATTTTCTCGCCTCTAGCCCTACACAAGGAAGTCGTCCTCTCCAATTTTCCATTTAAAGTAAAGTGCCTTAGAGAATAGACACATTTCATTATCTCGTCTTTTCGCTCTAAACAAGAAGCCAGAACTCTTCTCCAGTATTGTGCAGCTTTCAGTCATGATACCACCGTACGGGTCCGCCTCCAAGAAATAATAAAATAGTTCTGTGGTCCGACTCCATTGGAGCCATAGAGCAAAGCAATTTCGCCCTCTTTTGTTCACTGTGCGTAGAGTTTTTGTTTGTTCGTATATTTGTGTGTGTGCCAGTTTGTGTGTTGTCAATTTCTATTCATGAGAATGCCAAAAAGTAGATGCAATTTTGAATTTAAAGTTAAATTTAGAAATACTAAACATAAGATTATAATGAAAAGCAGTGTCGGAGGAGCTGTGGGATGTGCGTTGTACTGTGATTGGCTAGGTAAGTAGAGCGGCTGCCTCACAATCGGGAGGTCGTGGGTTCGAACCCCGGCCGCGTCATACCAAAAAACGTTAAAAGATGGGAGTTGCTGCTACCTTGTTTGCCGTTCAACAGTTGAAAAGGTTAGAGCAACGTCGATCTGGCGCTGCTCAGTGGCTGCCGGGCCCACGATCAATTGGGCAAAAAAGAATTTCCATTTTCGGACAATATTTGGAGTTTATATCCAAAACAATTATGATTATGTTAATCTGTAAAAATGTGTTCACTACACTACACTACACTACACTATATATACTATGTATGTTAGTGTTATGTGGACAACTATTATCGTATCATCGCCTTAAACTCGTTGTTTAGAACAAGTAAAAAAAAACAATGATGGTATGAATTTACTTATAGACGGGAGAATATTGGGATAGAGATTGTATATGGATATCTTTTAATCTTGTTTATGCGCTGTTGTAGATTTAGAGGCAGATAAATCCAGACGTCTGGCCCATGATGTTTTAACGTTTTTTTGAGCAATGATGATTCTAGGTGAGTTTTCGATATGATAATCGGATTATTGAGGAGGTGAATTTGAATGAACTGTTCAGTGTTGAATTTGTAGTGGAAAACCATCAAAACTTTTAGGAAGACGGTTACATGTATATTCTTGTATTTTAAATAATGTAGTCTGAAAAGTATGTATTATTATCAACTTTCATCACTTTCAATATTGATGAAATAAGGGATCGGAGAGGATTAAATAAGGGGAATTAGTGATTAATCGCACAGCGCGTCTCTGAAGAATGAAAATCGAATTTATTCTACTTGATGGATATCTTTTAATCTTGTTTATGCGCTGTTGTAGATTTAGAGGCAGATAAATCCAGACGTCTGGCCCATGATGTTTTAACGTTTTTTTGAGCAATGATGATTCTAGGTGAGTTTTCGATATGATAATCGGATTATTGAGGAGGTGAATTTGAATGAACTGTTCAGTGTTGAATTTGTAGTGGAAAACCATCAAAACTTTTAGGAAGACGGTTACATGTATATTCTTGTATTTTAAATAATGTAGTCTGAAAAGTATGTATTATTATCAACTTTCATCACTTTCAATATTGATGAAATAAGGGATCGGAGAGGATTAAATAAGGGGAATTAGTGATTAATCGCACAGCGCGTCTCTGAAGAATGAAAATCGAATTTATTCTACTTGAGCCACGGTTTCCCGTGCATGCGATACTATACGGCACTCTATAAGGTAAAAAATTGAGCATTATAATAATAAGGAATTTGGGGATATGGGGTTTTTCAGAATTTTCAAAATAGAATCCTCGTCGCTTCTGGGCCTATTTTCTAAAACTATGTTCTCAAAACTGTCCCTGGATTAACTGCTGCTTTTATTTCCATTTTTTCTTTTGTAATAGCTTCTCATATATGACATGGAACAAAGTTCAAATATATACCTTATATCCAAAGAAGAAGAAGAAGAAGAAGAAAATCATCACCAACAACAGCAACAACATATGTAAATCACGAATCGACGACTTTATCGGGCTTGCACAGTGACATGTCACATAATAAGATAGTTGGATAATGAATATGACACTTTTATTTCGTTTTGAGGACTAAAAGTTGTTCCTATGGTCGCGACGTGTAATAGTGTTTCCAGGCAGAACGGAAGGACAATCTGTTGCCAACTCTTAACCATGGATACTATCTAATGACAATGAACCATAAAAGTTTTCTCCTCCTGAAACTGACGTCATATCAGTTCTTTACTCATGCTATGTATATCTGTTGTAGCTGTGTCGGTGAAGTTGGGAAAAAAATCACAATATTTATCTTACTGTCGCATTTCTCCATAAGAATATGCTATGGATAGAATTACACTCAACAATTTCTGTAATGTTTTCTTTCGATATTTCTCTCTATCTTTCTCTCATTTTTTTTTTTTTTTCAAGCGAGCTCTGATGCCATTAGACCGAGGTTACTCAAGCTTCGTTGCCATGGGAACCGAAGCATCGTCCGTGGCCTCCGTGCGTAAGGCGGATGAATAGCCAGCGAATGGCTTCCTCATCTGCCCGCCGCCATCTGCGAATTAATCGCACGCTGAGTAGATACGCATCGCGCGTACACACTGGGGGAAATGAAAGATGCAAACAACTCTTTTGAACTTCACCTTCAGAAGACAGCTATCATGGTACAAGCAGGGGGCGGTCTCTAGGATGACGCATTTGAGGTAAACGTTACAATCGCCTGCATGGCGGTGCAATTCAGCAGTAAAGCTTTGCATCGAATCTCGCAAGAAGATCGTGAAAAAAAAAAAGAAAAAAAGATGTCATTGACGACTTATCTGTTAGTTTATCTGCCTGTCCGTCTGTCATTACAGCAACGATATGCATCATACACACTTTCTATTCTGCTGACCGTGACTTCCTATTTCACACACACACACACTCTCTCTCTCTCTTAGCAGTTGGGTTACGTATGATCGAAATTCTAGAAGGCAATGTATACTGTTATTCTCGGCCTTTAATCAAGATTAACTGTATCACCACTTTGCTTTTCCTGTCCTTCCGTCCCTCTGACGTCGTGTAAGTGCTTGTATTCAGAAATGATGACGCATGATATTTGATCCCAAGGCTCGGGTGACAATAAAAGCAAGATGCTCAAAAACTGAGCGTTAGATCATTTGTATAGGTCGCAGGAAGTCCGCTATAGTGTGTTGACCTTCCATCAACTCCATGGACGTCTTCACACCATTTCGACGATCTCCAGCCTCGAATTTCAATCATTAATTATGACTGTTTGTCATGAATAATTACAGTGTTTATAGTTTTCTCAAATGCTCGAAATCTTAGTCGATGCAGCATTTCATTCATCTTGACAGCTGATGTTTCATAATCATTATGAAGATATCAATGTCTTCCAGTTGAAATACACGCGTCACTTCATATGTAATGAAAGTTAAAAATGTATAAATGCATTACTTTATTTTATTGTTTTCTTTATTTAATCCTGCAGGGTATTTAAAAAAAAAATCCCATAACGTCACGTCTTGTATTTGTACTTAACAATTATATACGTTTCGACATAAAGTGTGATTACACTTTCGTGACATTAAAACAAAGGCAATCTCCCTGGGCAATATTAAAGTTCGACGCCTGACTGCTAGAGGGCGTCCTACTCAGCAGGCCACTGGTAGGTGGAGCTGAATAGTAATAATACGACGGACTTAACTCTTTTTGAGAGAGACTCTAATATAGTAATAGTACACCTGCAGTCCACATTAAAGACATGGCACAGTAATGGCGGAGATGAGAGCTGAGCTTTTAACTTTTTGCGAGATACAAAGAAAACACTTACGAAATAGTACAGAGCATACCATTCTAACAGGAATTCAAAGTTTATTTGATGAAAATCGGGTTTGGAATGACTGAAACATCCAAAAACAAAGTAAACCAAAGCGATTGTAAAAAAGTGTGGGTCCTACACTTTATTAGAATTGCTCTGTTTTGGAAATCTCAGCCATTTCAAAACCAATTTTCATCAAATAAACATGAATTCCTCATAGAATTACATGCTCTTTCATATTTCATAAGAGGTTTCTCATTAACTCACCAAAAATGTTAGAAATTTGAAATTAGGTCTCAACCAAAACTATACGATCCCTTTAAGTATTATACAAGCATCATCTGCCCTATACAAATATCAGTGTGCATGATGAACCTTGGAAATGACGAAATGGAATTTCGAAAGAAGAAAACATAAGAGAATTAAGAAATAAACAATCAGAAAGTTTTGTCAGCCTGCGTAGATATTTTCTTTGCAATACAATGGACATCATAAAAACAAACAAAACAAACGAGAAGAGTGATTTTAGTGGCTATCCGTAAATTCCAAGTTAGAAACATGACGGTTGCATTCAAATTCATGATTTTTTTTTATTGCAATTGATGACAAAGATTGCTCTACATAAGCATTGACTTGATCATTTAATTGTTTTCGTAGTAACCATGACAAAGGAAATCGTGGGCATACATACATACTCGAGCAGGATTCGAAGCTACGATCTCCTGATCACCGTACAGGCAATCCTATCCACTAGTCGACAGAGCTAAATATAGGGCAATTTGTCAATTAGTTGCTTAAAAAACAAACAAACAAACAAAGCACAAAAACAAAACAAAACAAAAAACAACTCGATACAAGAATTTTATGAAATTGAATATTGCGCAGTACCTGAGCTGCTGTCGGGCGGAATCCTGAATAGTATAGAGTATGTATGCCCAGTTTCATGGCTGCTACTGAAACACTGATCAATTCAGTTATCTACTTTGATGTAATAAGGTTATTTGTAAATCAGCTGCAATAAAAAAAAAAATGATTCTTGTATGTAGGTGGTGCTAAATAGGTATCTTATGAGCTCAAAAATGGAGACGTATTTATGAGCGTCGTGACATAAATATGGAGACATTAATTCATTTTATGAGTTCTAAGACTGTATTATCAAATGATATCCCACATGTTTATCGGAGTCCCGGAGAAAATTATTTTATCATCGCTCGAGGCAATTAGACGTTTTTAGAATATTGCTTGCATAAAACAGAGAAGGAGTTATATATTCGCGACCTCACATTTACATGACAAAGGCAATACTCTGTTTGATGATTATAAACAATAACTATCTGTACAGAGGTTAGATATCTGGCTGTTCTTCACTGCTCTGTTTCGTTTATTTACTTGCTTATTTATCTATGCATGTTTTTATTTATTCATTTATTTATTTTATTTTATTTTCATTCTTTCTTACCTCAATGCCAAATACTTTTAAGACGTACTACATTCCATTATCTTTGAGAAAAGCAGAATTTCTGGACATCACGTTTAGTAGAATAATAATAATAATAATAATAATAATAATAATAATAATAATAATAATAATAATAATAATAATAATAATAATAATAATAATAATAATAATAATGGTGTGATTTCCTAGAAGTCCATACAAGATAAACCTCCGCTTGATCATTGGAAAGCTTCTAATACGACATAACTGGAGTACAGAATGATTGAGACTTTCCTGGAAAAAAAGTGGTCATCTATTGCCACATTCTTGTTTCCCCCTTCGTTAAAGGGATCATATAGTTTTGGTTGAGACCTAATTTCAAGTTTCTAACAATTTTGGTGATATAATGAGAAACTTCTTATGAAATATGAAAGAGCATGTAATTTCATGAGGAATTCAACGTTTATTTGATGAAAATTGGTTTTGAAATGGCTGAGATATCCAAAGCAGGTCGATTCTAATAAAGTGTGGGACCCACCTTTTATTGTGATCGCTTTGTTTTACTTTGTTTTAGGATGTTTCAGTCATTCCACACCCGATTTTCATCAAATAAACTTTGAATTCATCTTAAAATGGTATGCTCTGTACTATTTCATAAGTGTTTTCTTGGTATCTCGCAAAAAGTTAAGGGCCCAATTTTCATCTCCACCAGTGCTGTACCCATCCCTTTAAATAACAATCTAGCATACGACAAATCAATAGATTAAGCAAGTACAACACGTACATCAAGCAACAGCTGATAGTATACCCTCTGTCATGACAATTCTTGGTTCATCAAAGCCTGCTTTTGTTTCTTCTCCATTTTGCCCATAGCCTTAGAATGTAACTTACTACAAAGGTAGGTCCTGCTGTGTATACAAGTAATCGAGAATGAATTGATGCCATTGTATACTACAATCGTTGGAGGAGGGTGTTTTTGCTTCACAGAACGGAACGAATTACCTCAACTACCAGTCACCGCTAGGTGGCGGTATATCAATGGTTGGGCCAAGTTAGTGTCCGAGCGCTTTCAGGATATTTACTGCGCTTATCGGGGCTATAAAACTGGGAGATGGGGTCACGTTTTCCGCGCCAGAAGTCTGCTGTACTTTAGACATCACCATCACTACAGCACGGTTTGCAACACAGACGATGTGGATTAAACTTGAGAGCGGGAGAAAACAAAATCAGCAGTCTGACGTCATCTCATCAAACGAGGTTGATGTGAGTGTATCATCCGTGTAATGAAAAGACAAGACGAATATCGTACAGTGTCTCCCGTAAAATCTGGCACCATTTAATTAGTTTACTTCACAAAACATGTCGAAGTTTGTTTATTGTCCAGACAAAACAAATGATCAAAATGAATTTAAAAAAAAAAAGAAATTATAAGACTAATTGCAGAAAGTAATGTAAGTAAACCCTACGTAACCCAGGAGACACATCACTTGCAAATTTCATGACTTGCATAACAGAATCTGTCTAAGGTCTAAATCCGTTATGATGGATTTAATAATTTCAGTCATTTCCAAAGCACAACAAATAAAGAACTGTCAAGAGGAAAACATTTATTGCTAGTTTGTGTGAGTCCTAACCATCAGGATATATCTTACATAACTCTCCGTGACCCAGGCCAGTACGATGGAGCTCACAACAATGGTCAGCTAATACCCTCTCGTCGCTTAGTAACGGAATTTCCCCTGCTTTCTCGCCTCAGGTGCTCGCCAATTTTAACTTAATTTACCGCCTGTAGAACGTTATGAATACGCGCGTGCGTACACCCTGCGCTACCATGCGTTTCCCGTGTGATCTCTAAGGGGCATCGAGAATACATATCGATCAAGGAAAAATCAATCGGTCACGCATGTAGAATCGAATTGCACCTGCCGCCCGCCAATAGAAAGGCGCCGTTAGTGTCGGCCTTCGTATGACGTGTTAATGATGTCATCCGAATTCCCGAGTAACGTGATTTTGACGTCATTCGATCAAACTGCGTAAGTGGATTTTATGCAGGTAGATGGAAAGAGGGGGGGGGGGGGCAAAAGAGAAAGAAAAGAACAGAGAAAGCGAAAACACACACACAGTCTGATAAACAAGTGCAGAGTGCAGAGAAAAGGTGAGATGAAAAGAGGGAAGAGAAATCGGGAGTGGAAAAGAGAAGAAAGGAGGAGAGAGTAGAGATGAAAAGAGAAGAGAAACGTCTTCTTAGACAGTGAGGCATGGGGGGGGGGGGGTGAGGTGTTGAGAGAGCGAGAGAGAGAGACAAGGTTGTTTCGCAACAGCTGTTGTTACCATACATTTGCATATTTGCGCCAGCGCGACTTGTTTTTATTCGAAGCCGGTAGAGACGATGAAAATATCTCCTGAAGGATAAATATAACGCGTCTATAAGGAAGGCTTCCTCGCCCGTGCAAGGACACGGAAAAGTCTGAATATATCTTTGGTTAATTATGGTAAACCTCTCACTCGCCCGCGGTTGTTATTGTTGTTTCTAATCCCTTTTGCGGAAGTTGTGATTTCAGAAAAGTGAAATATGCGTAGAAGCGAATACGATTAAAGGAATTACAAAATCTATATCAACAACATTGATGACTTCAAGAGATAAACGCTGATTACCTATAAAACGCCAATTCCGCTTGATCTTAAGTGCCCGTCGTCAGACAGAAAAATAAACAAACAAACAAACAAACAAACACAAGACACTGGAAGAAATGCATGAATTGACACGGTCATAATGAACTTGGAGGCTTTCGCGTATGCGTATTATACGGAGGGATCATACCGAGTAGGGCACCAAGGATTGAATAATTGAGAGCAGTAAGAAAAGTCATAAAAATAAAATTAATAATCCAATTTCCATGTGATGCCTTATATACAATTGTCATAAAGTATAACATATATTATTGTATTATTATTTTCATTATTGTTATTATCATTATTATTATCATTATGATATAATGATATATTTACACATAACAGACTAGTTAACGCACATTATTATATCTATACACATTACCAAAAGAGATGACAGAGAGATATTATATAATTATATATATGTATATATATATATATATATATATATATATATGTGTGTGTGTGTGTGTGTGTGTGTGTGTGTGTGTGAGTGAGTGAGTGAGTGTAATTATATCATATGGTAAAGGTTATTCATTATTGTGCTCGAATAACGCCATATTCCCAGCCAATCATTTCTTTGATATACTCAGCATTCGGCTTATCATGATCATTGTGTATGTTCTGCACAATAATATTTTCCGCCCCCTCTCCCCATCAGGTCCTCATACAGTCATTCACTTTCAATTCTCGAAACCATTACACTTCAGTTCAATTCAGTTTGATTGATTTCTGCATTTTGCCGTAAAAATCATACACAATTCTACATGTAAAGTGTATTTTGCACGAAAATGTACATGACAAATGAACAGTAATCACGATAATCTTTAGATCATGCCCTGCATTTTTACAAATACGATGAAATCAAAGAAATCTGCGGTACACTTATTTCCGGATAAAGAGAAAACAAAATGTAGGTGTCTGTCTGCTTAAGCAGATGATTATAACGGCAGCCCCAGGGGAAAAATAAAATAGAAAAATGGATAATTTGCCATTGAAACTTGAATTGTACTGATTCATTTTTTTTTTTTCAATTCGGACTTATTAGACTAATGATGTGAGTTTACATAGTGGTGACATTAAAAACTACAACAACAACAACAACAACAATATTCAGAGTGTATTTTGAACAGGATTGCAAAGTTGCAAAGCATATGATGATTTACAAATATATACATACAGTTAAAAGTCACAACCAAAACAAATTTGAAAATTACATTAAAAATTAGCAACAACAATATCATGGAAGCGAGTGGGGAAGGAGACAAAAAAAAAAAAAGGGCGTGAGAGGCTAAGACTATTTAAATATGCAGATTGGTAATTTAAGTAAATTGGGTACAATATTTAAGATGCGTTTATATTGATAATGAAGATCATGGTCATTGACGATCGTGCACTTACGCGTGTACTCGTGTCCCTGAACGTATACGTATGTGAGTGTGCATGTGTTACTAGATTGAGTGTGTGTCAGTGTGTGTGCGTGTGTCTAGCACCTTGGTGTGTGCGCGTATGTTTTGTTTTGTTTTGCTTGCTTGTATGTTTTGTACGTATTACACAGACAAATCCTACACATTGTTACCGCTTACAAACACCTTGAAACAAAAACAAGGAAAAAAAAAGAGGGGGGGGGGGAGAAAGAAGTGCACTTTGCGGACAAGACGAAATGAGGAATTTTAAGGTGGGGAGTCTTAAACTGATCCATCGCAGATTGTTTATGACGTCATTAGGAGTCTGAGAGCTTGTAAACATTGGCGAAAACACGGCAATTATTCCACAAATAAAAAAAAAAGGTTTTCCAAAACGAGGGAGTCTAAAAGTGGTCATTCGGGAAGAGAACATTAACTTTCTCTTAGACTATAAACAGCCTTCAACTCAACATCCAATCGATCCAACTGCCTTCCGTTTCACCGCAGGAAATCACAAATTGACTTGAAGAAAAAAAAAAGAAAAAAAAATCCTGAGGAAGAATTTTTTAAACCATATCTCATCATCTTACCCGAAATCGATGCAATGTAGATTAAAGAAAAAAAAATGGACATACTAGTAGTATATTGCTCAATCGTCTGCGCTCAAAATCGTGTAAACAGGGAGCGTGGGAGTTCATTGGAAGTAGAGCACTAACGCCTTTAGTCAGCCGTGATCAACCGCAGTGGGAAGATAAACAACATTGGACGTATAGTGATCATCTTCACGGCTGGAAATACGTCAAACCGAATGGATTTTTCAGAAATTCATACACAGCTTTTGTGTATCAGCGGTTTGTGGGGAAGCATTGATATGCATGATTATGCTAATCTATCGGCCTACATTGCAGGAACACTCATTATACATCGCAGCAATAATAGAAAAGATAGCTTACCTGTTATCATACCCATATCCTTACGATTCCCTTACCAGAGGTAAGGTAGTATATTATTTCTTTATTGACTCAATTAGTGTTTGAACTGCATTAGCACTGCAACTTAATTTCATTTCGTTATTTTTAATTTTCATTTCAAATATCAAAACAAAAGCAATTTTAGACATCAGACTGAATACCGACTGCAATCTCCGAATTTCACTGAGAAAAACCAAAGCCGCGTGAGGATAAATGTCGATATCTCATCAACACCAGCCTATCTCAAATCAAAGTGTCACCATCCTTACCGAAAAGAAATGAAAAGAATCCTCACTACAAACTATAAGCAAAAGCAAAATGTTTTTATCGTTTTTCTTTTTACCTTCCTTATTAATGTCATGCATCAAAATTTCCCTTATTATACTTTGTTATATCAAAATAATTAAATTAATCACTTATCTTGAGGAATCTGCAGAAAAAAATCGTATTTAAATGTTTTCTTGGAGTTGTAAACTGAATGAATGAATGAATGAATGAATGAATGAATGAATGCATGCATGATGAATGATTGATTGAATGGATGAATGAATGAATGAATGAATAAATGAATGAATGAATGAATGAAAGGAAAACAAAAGTGTTTCCAAGCTTCCTGACCAACGGGATTGGTCGTGGACAAAATCTATTTCTATAGGAGTCATCGTTTTTGCTTTTGATATTTGCTGCTCCCTTTCATGCTGGCTGGACACAAGGTCCCGCATGTTCACATCTGACTGATAATCAATGTTGAGTCTTGAATAATTATAGCTGATGCGCGTGCCACCTTATTTTCATAGGTCTAGGTTTATTACGTATATTAACTTCTTTACGTGATACTGCATGGCAGATAGATATAACTGAACATGATTTATGTGACATGTTAAGCAACGATTCGTCTCAATTATGTTTCATCATTTTTTTTGAATAAATAATCATAAGTATTGCATGAGTAAGTCAATGACGTTGCACAAACTAACCCGAATCCTTACGTTCTTCAGCAGACACTAAATCAATGTACCAAAGTCAAACTTCCATGGATGGATTGAACTTTTTCTGTAACAAGTTCAAAACTTAGGAACGATCTCCCCAAGACTCTTCACTACATTTCGACAACAGACAATTAGTTTGAATACAAAGTGAAAACGAATCTATCAATATTTTATTCATCCGTTACTTACTTGTGTATCTGATTGTTGTTTGATAACGATTGCTCCTTTACTCTTGTGCTTCAAGCCATGTGTACATAGTTGTTTGTTTGTTTGTTTTGAGCCTGTGTGCTGCATGACGAGCCATCATTATCATAACCATTACAACTGTTGTCAGTGCAAGGGAAATCGCCAACGTAAAAAGCCGTGTGAGTTACACTTCAAGAGCAAAACGCATTCAGTACAGATGTACGTCATAGCGGGAAATTGCAGCAAGAAGTGTCAGCCTTGAGCGAAAACTTGATATTGACAGTCGCCAATAGGCTCATGTATTATAGTACGGGATATTGGCTCCTCCCCGGGTAAACAAACATGCTGTGACGATGGGAATTCAATCTCTAACAGTTGATTTAGACGTGTAAGTCACACGCCCATTGAACTCTTTTGAGCTGTGTATAGAATGTCATATAAATAGACTCATCTCAATATATGCACTACGATTACGTGGGGCGTCCTCATGACCGTGATAAGATCGGGAGATTCCGCTGCTGCAATTCCTTGGCCGTTGGCGGCGCCCTCACAGACAAGTGTACGTCTTGCATCCGCTCTTCACATCCCATTGCTCTGACTTCACATGTATTCTTCCTATTTCTTTACTCACCTGTAACTCATTGTGTAAGCTCTTAACCCTTTGTGAGCTCTGAGTGCTAACTGGCACAGAAAACCTCATTGATTTTATACACACTGTCCAAAATCTTATACACACTGTCCCAATTCTTATACACACTGTCCAAAATCTTATACACACTGTCCAAAATCATTGACACAATGTATAGTCGTCCATAATGGTTGCTTCCTTGGTTGGTTCTATCTCCCTCCTCTCTCTTCGTGTCATTTTTTTTTCTCAGATAATTATTGTTAGGTATATCTTAATATAATTGGGAAAATGAGCAAAGAAAATGGGATCCTGATCGAATCCCATTTTCTTTGCTCATTTTTCCACTAATAATTTATAATGAATTCTGGTCAGTTTTCTTCTGTTTGCGTTTGTTATATCTTAAAGGGATCATACAGTTTTGGTTGAGACCTAATTTCAGGTTTCTAACATTTTTTGGTGAGATAATGAGAAACCTCTTATGAAATATGAAAGAGCATGTAATTCTATGAGGAATTCAACATTTATGTGATGAAAATTGGTTTTGAAATGGCTGAGATATCCAAAAAAAGAGCAATTCTAATAAAGTGTGGGACCCACACTTTATTACTATCGGTTTGTTTTACTTTGTTTTTGGATGTTTCAGTCATTCATAACCTGATTTTCATCAAATAAACTTTGAATTCCTCTTAAAATGGTATACTCTGTACTATATCATAAGCATTTTCTTGGTATCTCGCAAAAAGTTAAAAGCCCAATTCTCATCTCCACCAATACTGTACCATCCCTTTAATATTGTGACTTATGAGACAAATCACTTTCCCCGAGACGTCTTGAATTTCGAATATGTACTGCTTTTCATAAGGATGATTTGGTCTAATTTCCCTCTCACTGTTATTTCCTGCACACCAATTATTTTGAATTAGCTTGACATTTTGTGCATCTAAAGTTTTATTGTTTTCTTTTCTCTGTTCTTAGTGTACACACCATCATTTACTTATAATATTATGCCCCAGTGTTCATGTTACATACGTATATCTCCATTATCATTGTACAAATGAAATGAACATTGAAAAAATCAATGAAACGAAAACGGAGCATTGTCTGTATATAGATTCCCTTACATTCGGAGAGTCTGATCGCAGAATGGATGAAGCGCCATTTTTAAACATTTTTATGTAAGTCAATGATCAGATAGAGCAAAACAAAACCTTTCCAATGATCCCTTCAGTTTTTGTATACCAACTGTGTTGCATGTCAAGGAATATTTTTCAAGTTACGATAAAGATACCATATATTTTTTCATGTTCTTTGTTTTTCTTTTCGCAGGTTTAACCTAAAAAGATCTTTAATATAACCATCTTTAATTGACAAAAATGGAGTTAACTCGGTTTTTTGTTTTGATCAAATTCTTAATTCCTATGAGGATCTGTAGAGGTCACGGGGTACGTCGTGCTATAGCTGAGATTCCATTTTTTTTTAACCGCCTTTACCGAAGCTCTCCATGCATCTGGCCATTGGAAACCAAGCACGGACAAAAGACCATATAGAGGACATGCTTCCCGAGCCATTATTCAACGTGTTTTAAACCAAACGATTAACTTTGTGTGTCATTACTAGCATGTATACCTATAGCTAAATACATTGTACAAGTGGTTGACACGCACCCAATAGACATTGTATTCTTATACGGAAAAGGGGTGGTGTTTGGGTCCCGATGCACAAGCCCCCACCCCCCCCCCCACAAAACACATTAGAGAAAGAGAAAATAAATATCAAAGAGCCGAAAAGATTCTAGAGATGATAGTCAGATTGGAGTGCATCTGTCCTGCTCTCGGCAAGGCGTATCTCAGCATTGATACTCGACTTATTTGACGCAAGCAAAACCGCCACGTTCACAAACGAATAAGTGAGAAGTTCGAAACACATGGATTGACCATGATAACCCTTTTACGTAATTCGATGACATCTGGTTTTTAATGTGCGTAAGAAGAAAGTGGGCGGAGCCTCCCATCATTTTCAGCTGTTGCATTCCGCGGAGTCAATACGTTGTCTGATTTTGTTTTTGTATTTTTTTTGGTTTGTTTTTGTTTACCCTGACACTCTGTGCTCCTCTTCTATAACATGGAAAATATTTCATTCTGCCAAGAGAGAAACACATTAAAAATTCGTCTCTTTCTTTACTTGCATTCCATCCGGTCTATTATATCAAAATATATTTCATTCTGCCAACAGAGAAACACATTAGAAATTCGTCTCTCTCTTTTCTTGCACTCCATAAGGTCGATTACATAAAATATATTCATTCTGCCAACAAAGAAACACATTAGAAATTCGTCTCTCTTTTGCTTGCATTCCATAAGGTCGATTATAATATATGAAATATATTCACTCTGCGAGGAGAGAAACACATAGAAATGTATATCTTTCTCGACTGGCATATATCCATCCGGTCAACTTTTGAGCGAGTCTTGGCGACAGGTGATAAATCTAGCTGGCGGAAGACAAAGACGTCAGGTTCTATTCAGATAGAAAAACAAATATCGGTTTTCATTGCCCTACACAATTTATTCTTCTCTAGAATATCTAGCAGAAATTCTACAATCTCTATCTTCCAAGTTTAACTTGGAAAACGCGCTCTGCCACGGATACCTATATACGGTACTCCAGTCACCGCATGTAAAAATGATAGTTGTTCAGCGTATCTAGTTTCTCATTTTATGGGCCATCAGCATGGAATACTTTGCCAAAGGAACTACGCCCACTATCCTTAGTGTAAATTTTCAAAAAGAATCTAAAAAGAAAATCCTTATATTCTTTTTGACCTCGCGTCATTGAGACGATTTTGACCATGTAAAAGCGCTGAGATCAGTTTGATTGGAAATAATATGAACAGTTACTGTACAAAGGACTGTTCATACTTCTTCTTCTTCTTGTTATGATTATTATCATCATTATTATAAGAATATGAATATAGGTATTAACCTATTATTATTATTATTATTATTATTATTATTATTATTATTATTATTATTATCATCATCATCATCATCATCATTATCATCATCATCATTATCATTATCGTTACTCTTTGTCATATTAATGTTTCAGTCTCGTGAATCCACAAACCTTTCTTTTAGACCATTTCATTCTGCTTAAAATAAAGGAGCGATGGAAGGAAATTCTAAAGCTAGTAAAATCCTCTTATCGGCGTTAAACCTCTGCGTGCCAAATCAATTACTGTATCCATAGTACCTGTTCATAGGTTTGTGTGTATAATTTGAGCATATTAGTCTCATTGGCTCAGAAAGGGTTAAGATACACCCAACTCTGGTGATTACCATACTGAAATAAAATTTAAAGGGATCGTATAGGTTTGGTTGAGACCTAACTTCAGGTTTCTCACATTTTTTTTTTTTTTGGTGAGATAATGAGAAACCTCTTATAAAATATGAAAGAGCATGTACTTCTATGAGAAATTCAACATTTATTTGATAAAAATTGGTTTTGAAATGGCTGAGATATCCAAAAAAGTGTGATTCTAATAAAGTGTGGGACCCACACTTTATTACGATCGCTTTGTTTTACTTTGTTTTTGGATGTTTCAATACTTCCAAACCCGATTTTCATCAAATAAACTTTGAATTCCTCCTAAAATGGTATGCTTTGTACTATATCATGAGTGTTTTCTTGGTATCTCGCAAAAAGTTAAAAGCCCAATTCTCATCTCCACCAATACTGTACCATCCCTTTAATGTAGGCCTACAAGAAAAACACTCAAGGACAATTGGGAGTTTATAATTGCAATTGTTGTTATCTTAATTAGTATCATTATTGTTATTACTCTAATCATGATTGTAGTCATTATCATTATGACATAGCTTGATTATCATGACCCTTTGATAATAATGGCAATGTTGATTTCAACCAACATATTTAATCAAGGTCACATCGGCAATGGCGATCACACACTTACATGCACAGAACGCAGATGGATAATATCTTATTATCAATCACTACTACAACGTACTACTATTACTATGTAGTGGAAGTAGTAGTAGTATAGTAGTAGTAGTAGTAGTAGTAGTAGTAGTAGTAGTAGTAGTAGTAGTAGTAGTAGTAGTAGTAGTAATAGTAGTAGTAGTAGTAGGAGGAGGAGGAGGAGGAGGATGTATAGTAGTAGTAGTAGCAGCAGTATAGCAACAGTAGCAGCAGCAGTTTATAGCACTAGTGTTGCTGGCAGTATGATCGTTTCTATATAACTGATAGTGATTGGATATACAATATTGAAGCGGTATATGGCAGTCTTCAGCACTTCGGCGAACATACATTTTTAATCGAGGTTACATCGGCAACAGCGATCACAGACTCACATAGACAGAAGGATAGATAATAATTTATTGCATTAATGAAGATCGTCAGGTAGTTATAGGACCCACATTTCCATAGGAGAGAACTATACAATAACGATATCCTCACAACAATATCTATATTAACAACAATGACACTGACAAATAGTATTATCAGTATTAAATTTTATCACAACACAGTTGAATTTCTAGACAATCATTATCTTATGATTACTATCATTATAATTAGATTATATCAATTGTGGTGAGAAAAATGATATGAATGATATAACATCATGATGACATAATGGTGATTATAATAATGTAGTTAGTATTAGGCAAATAATAAGCATGAAAAAGAATTGTACGTGTTTGTGGTACTTGTAGTAATCAAATTCATGATTATTCCAGTTGTTGTTATAGCGTTACCAGACTTATATCAACCGATTGTTTCTGTCGCCGTTACACATATGCTGCATTCAAACATATCACCATAGCTTTATAGTAACATGCTGCTTTATAGCCTTAACAATTTCTCTCTCTCTCTCCCCCACGCTGTTTTCCCATTTTTCTTCTTGGGAATATGTATGGTATGTCGCATTCGATTACGTCTTAAATGCATTTGAGTCCATGCAATTCCTAGCTCAGAGAACTGAAGTATGATATTGCGTATGTACATGATGCTGTTAGCCATACATAGCCTTATACAATAGCCGTCATCATTTAATAGCCAATCGACTGTACAATGGGGGGAAAAGCCCCCCCCCCTCCCTCGATTCGAAGCGGGATCTAAACATGCATCATTTCCAGATAAAGTGGTCTATCATGATGTAACGGAAATAGTGTAGCCTCAAGAGCTGTCGCAAGCAGGATGAATTCGAGATTGGGATTTGTAGTGTTCGTGTGTAGGCATTTCATTTGCAGCCGCTCGTGGCTTCATCAATAATATAGCAGCCGTTTGGCCATGTCTACAGATGTTCATTGCGTAATGGGAAGCTGTCGCGATGCAGAAGAGCTTTTCAGCCTTGCAGAAATAACGCGCAGCTTCGCTCTCGTGCTATATTCCTCCGTTATTTTACTCATCATTATTACGTTGTCCGGGCACCGACTTGCGTCACACTTCGCACCGTTGCCATGGATACTAATAGGGCGCGCCACGCGAAGCTCCGCCTCTGCCAGGAAAAAGTGAGGAGCTACGAAGAATGACGTCACAAAATTTTGACGTACGCACAATATAGCGAAGCATTAGTTAGTCACACGAAATTGGTGCTGTAGCACGCGCGCGTACATCTATCTCGGGGGAGAAGAAGTATGGCACGATATGAAATATACTCACTCCGGAATATATGGATGTATTTCGCTGGGCTGGCCCTAGCGAAGAGTGTTAACTACGTTTTTCTCGTAATTTTGGCATGATTTGGACTTTTTAGGAGCTTTGTAGCTCGAGAGTTGAACACCAAGGTCATTGGATGCTCGCTCCACACTTCACATGCTACGGTAGTTAGTTCGTTTGGACACTGCATTGTTTTGTTCTCGTCACAGCGAGTTCAGCTGTTTGTAGTTGTGGACTCACGTATGTGTACACATGTGATCATTGTACTGTGTGGTTGTAACGCCTATTATGGGTTTATCGGTGAAGTAAGTGAATTTACTGACTGAACTGGAGGTGCGTCTTTTACGGAAAGCTTGCATGGGACGTATCAACATCGCGGTAGAATGTGCGAAAAATCGAGGTAACAGGAGGGCTTTTTCGTTATTTGCATACGGGGAAATGTTAAGGAGAGCAGCCGCACCACGTCAGCCGCAGCAAGCTGAAGCCAGCAGCCAACGTAGCAGAACAGTGGGTGAGTGAGCACCAGTATTTGAAAGAGGAGACATACGACCCACCATTTCAGCCAAGCAGCCAGCACCGCTGCGTCCTCTTTTTTTACGCTATTTTTGTTTTGTTTCAATCTCAGAAACCCACACGACCGCTTGGCGTGAATGATGAACATCTGCCCATTGCATGTGCCAGGGAATATAACTCGACATCAGCTTGGAGCAGCTATTGCCCACCACTCGTCCCTCCCATTGCGGGTAGCCTTGCGTGAAGATGGTCGTAATGGAAACGGTGGAATCCCCGACACAGCATTCGCCGAAGCCTCGTCGAGGCCATATCCGCCGTGTCGGGTTCTACGACATCGATCGCACCATCGGCAAGGGAAACTTTGCCGTCGTGAAGCTGGCTCAGCACCGAATTACTAAATCGCAGGTTCGTATATCCGTGATTACATAATAACCAAAGAACATCAGTATTGATCGGCAGTATGAATGCGCCTAAATACAGTCCGGTCTTCCCCTATTGAGTAACCGACACACACGCACCCTCAGTTCACCGAAATTGACGTGCGAGCTAGCTAGAGGTTATTGATGGTATTACTTCACCATCTGTATACATTTGGGTGCCAGCAATAGGGTCACGGAAGTGGTTATCCTTTCGTGGAAGAGTGTGTATAACCTGTTCATGCATTTCTGATCTGTTCTTCTTCTTTTTTAAAGGTTTCGATCATCAATAACATTCAATTTTCATCTAATCATGATGATTATACCTTGTTGACACAGGCAGCTGGTCTGGATAAGGGCTTAAGAAATAGTGATCATATCAACCTGCAACTTTTATTGCCATGAATCATATATATCTCCACATCATGTCTCTTCCTCTGTAGGCCCTACATGTAAATTTCCTACCAAATTAAATACCCCCCCCCCCCCAAAAAAAAAACAACAACAACAAAATCCCAAAACATCCCAAACAACCAAAGCATGTCCATTGGCATTGCTTCAAATCACTTTTAGAGAGCTATACTTGTTTTGTTTGTTCTTTATTTTCATAACAGTAGGTTGATAAACCTGCTTGGTTTTGGCTTTGTGAATGAATGCCAAATATGTATATTGACATGGCAAAGTCCACTACAATCTACCCCAGTATGATATCATTTCATTTAACACGGGCAATAAAATGCACATGTACAATTGTACTTTAGTACTCGTGTGCTAAATGTCGTCGCAAAGTTCAAGATGCGAATTTGCGTGATGATGACAGGAAGGTTTTGAAATGCTGAGCAAACTCAGAGAGGTAATTAACCTTTGATGTGTTTCACTGCAGGAAACTATAAATTGTAATTCTCAGATATCAGATAGTGCATACAAGTACACATTGTAGGTACACCATGTGTAACATGTCTGTTTAATATCTTCTGTTTGCTGAATGGATGAATAGTAAACACAAGATGTGACAGTGCTATAAAAGATTATAGCTTTTACTCTGGAGTATATTCAATCCGGGCTTTTTCTGCCCTGATCCTGATGACTATATTTGGAATATATATAGAATGAACCATGTGAACACAGTTTCTGTGGCAGGAGTAGAGCAATGTCTAATAATCGGCTCTGTATAGGGTTTTTTCAGATTAATTGCTACTCACAGAGTAAAGATTGTTGTAACTTCTTTGTGTAATGTTTTACCCCTCCAACTGCCTCTGGAAGGGAAGGAGTTGTACATAAAAGCTATCAGTAATTGGTTTTGAACACTGCTCTCCACTATGAATCCAGCAAACAATGACAAAGTGTTTTCTTTCTAGACCTTTTAAATTATAATACCATGTACAAATGTATGGAAACATACAACTTCAGACCCCACCCCTTCCTAAAGAATCCAATGATCTTGATATAAACTGTAGAAAACAAAGAAAAAGCATTCTTCTCACAGGCATTGTGTCTAAAGAGAAAGAGAAATCATGTGTCTTCCAAATGTTCAGAGTTAGTGATATGACATCTCTTCCAAGAGATAAGTTTATATGCTATGGACTTCATGTTATGGATTTTGTGTGTATGCTCCATGGCATTTATTGTCCAAAGCAAACATTTTCCAATGATTCTATAGCGCAGATCAAGATTGTGCTGGGTTTCTGCACAGATGAATTTTCTAACTTTGGTAATTTGTGAGGTTTTGTTGTTTTTTCCATGGATACATTTCTTGATGGCAGGTTTGGTTTATATATTCAACTACTGGGTCACGTGATAGGGAAGTGTTGTAGTTTTTCTCTATAAAATTGCACTTGTTCTGCATTGCATTTTTTTTTTTTTTACTCCAATGAGAAGAATGATGAGTGCTGTTTGGTCTCACATGAAGTCACAACAAGTTTTAATACGATCTACTAATAGCCATTAATGGACAGTAATCACCATTTTGTGTGTGACAGTACCACAATATTGTCAGGGTCATATGTTTTCCACAAAGCTTTTTTTTTTTTTTTTTTTTTTTTTAATGTACATCTTTATCATAAGAGCGATGGCATTACCAGGTCCTGGCTTTTAATGGCTACATGCCCAGAATATTTGTTTGTTTCTATATTTAGATGGAAGATGTTGCATGCTTCATTTCTTATGACAGATACAGATGCCAACAGACAGTATATTTGTCATGCATTTCTATTGCAGTGAGATGAGACTTGCTCAATTGTGTACCAGTGTACATGTAGGCCTGAAATGTATTGTAGGAACCTACAGTGTACATGTTCATGTACATGTATATATTGATGTGGTAAAAAATAGCAAATTACAATGTACTACACAGTTTCCACTCACTGTATGCTGAATTGTTGATGCCAGTATATGCAAAATTGAAAGAAAACTTGTCAGAAATGTACATGTACAATGTACTAAAGATTGTTCTGGCAAAAAAGAAAAAAGAAAAAAAAAAGAATACAAGTCTATAGGAAACCATATTACACAAGTAGGGCCTTGCATTATTGTATTTACAGTAGAGAATGATGTCCAATGTTTGAAATTTTGTTAGAGTGCAAGGTTTTTTCCTGTATTTACTGTCCCTTTAAAATGCTTTGTGTTGACATCATCTTTGAGCAATATCTGAAGTTGTGCGAAGTAGAAGACCTGGTGCATTTCCTGAACTGTGCTTGGGGCTTGTCAGGGCAGCAAAGCTAAGCTTGAATGTATTATGAGGATGAATTCCAGCATCCCCAAGAGTAGAGTCCAAGCATGGAGGTGCGTTTTATCTCCCTGGACCAAGCAAACATTAGAATGAGAACCCTTTGTGCGCTTTAAGTGTCAATTACGCCTATAGCACAGAAAACCCAATGACATTGTACATTCTCTCTGTAGTTCCTGACAGAGAAACAGTTGAAGGTACTGTTTACCATTGGGAGCAGTGATTTAAAAATGTTCAAGATACCACATTTGATGCATATGTAGGCCTATAGGCCAGTTGTATTGATCACAAAACATCCTACATTGTACCAACAATATAAAAATTTTGCAATAAAGCCTAAAATATACAGAAGATATCACTGTTTTTCTCAATAAACCATAATTGTAGATGGTTTATTCAAGAAACAATTTTACATGTAACTATTCTTCACATTTTGTATACAATACAGAATACCTAACATTGATTATACTAATTTTTATACTGATTTTTTTATATTGGTTGTTTCTATCCCTAACTCACATTTTAGAACTATTTTTAAGCACTGAAGTTGGATGTTTGTTTAAAACTGCAAAATAATGATAATGATACCTTTAAGTTCCTCCTCTTCTGTAACCACCACCACCACCACCACCACCACCACCCCCTCATCACCACCAGTGCCACCAGGACTCTTTTAGGGGCCTGGATCTGTGACCTTTGCCTTCTGAAGGATCCAAGGTCCTCCTGGTAGGAGGGAAAGGGGGGGGGGGGGGGAGGAGGGAGGGGCAGGGCTGGTTAGCGCATGACGTCAAACGAATGAATGCGAGCACCTTCAGGATTGCATTTGGGCATTCATGCAGCTTGCGTCCTCCCAATAAGGGTAGTGCATGACTCTGTGTTTGTGTGTGTTGTGTGTGTATACACCATGTTCACTGCCACCACTGATGTTGTGGAGCTGCAATGGTACGCTGGCTGACAGCCGCCCATCCTGGCCTAAAGATCAAAGTGTCACTCAGTCAGTGATTGCTGGATCTTGAAGTCCTGGTTTTGGCACATTATGTAGGCCCTACATTGCAGAATATGTGTATTTGTATCTGCATTGTAGCTCAGGGCATTTTGTACCATATACAATACATGTACACTGTAGAGATATCTTATACATTGTGAAAAACAAGTCATCATACTGGGATATATGTACATATATTTATATTTTTCTTTTTTAAAACAAATTTTCTTGTCTTCTATGGAATGGACACCAATTACGGTACATTGTAGGTGTACAGGGAAGGACGCACTGGTAGTAAAATGATTGAACTACAGTTGTAATAATAAGTGACTTCAGTGATCAGGGTTGTTGTTGTTGTTGTTGTGGCCGATAATACAACTTGTAGCATACTTTTCAAGAAATCTCTGCTATTTAAATACAATGGTTGAAGCCAAATCTGTTTTTAGTTGCAACCACCTGTGTATGAAACCAGTTTGTACTTTTTGTATGTTATCAACGCTCACTTGATTTGGGTTCACTTGATGAACCCACATAATACCAAATCTCCTCAGAGGGTGCATCCTCAAAATTCTTACCATGTAGTACTCAGTGGTAGATCAGATCAGGGAGGTGGGCAGTGTTCCACCTCCCTGCATGGTCACAGTACTGGCGGGTATGATATACAAGTACGCAGTTTGTATGGCTACATGTAGGCCTGTGTACACCATCTCGTAAACACAGACAATATATTGTATACGCCATATATTTTGTGAGTCTAAATTTTCGCGAATCGGGAATTCCCAACGATTTCGCGAGTGGTTAAATTCGCGACCGTGGAATCCTGTAATGAACGGAGGAGTGTATACACATACGTCGCATTCACAGCGGAATCAGAGTCAATATTTTTGCGTGTCTTTAATTTCGCAGTAGCACCTGACTCGTGAAATTTGTGAAAATAAAAACCTTGCAAAATATTCGCCGTATACAGTATTGCACTATGACTTATGAAATTGTTGAGGAATGTTCACCCTCTGACTGCTTTCTACAGTGAAAAAAGGTCCTTTCTTACAACTAGATACAGCAGCTGAAAATGGAATGGCTTGGTCTTCGAGCTAAACTTGGAGATCTTATCAAGCCAATACACAGGCCTTATTGCATTGATCACTCAATGCAATATTCTTCTATGTCATTTCCCGTGAATTATGTAAACTATATGTCTTTATGTTATACAACATACAATTGTAGGCCTATTCTTCTGAGTAGATTGTACATTACTGGTGTTCGCAGCTAAGAAGATGCATCCTGTGAGGAAAAAGTAATGTTTGTCTCGCCGCTAAAGAGGACCGTGGCGAATATAAACTGCCCGTCGGTCATGTGATGAGTCACAGCCCCTTAGGCACCTTTTGTTGTATCCCTGGAATCTCCAATAAAGAAAGGATCCGCCTGGAGGTCCCACCCCAGGAGGTCCATACTTAAACGGTGATTAAGAAGTTTATCGAAGCAGGACGGTCACAAAGGTGGAGCTAAAGCTCACAGGGATGTCAGTGGGGGAGGCGGATTTACCCCTGCAATAGTCAATTTCTTGTTCACTCAACCAAAAGGAAGATAAAGTAAAAGACCAAACTCATCATAGAAGCTAAATCAAAGTATCCATTTATGCTTTCAACTATCCCAGTGTTCACCAACTGCTAACCCTGGATCAAGAGAACATTGCAGTGGTTGGTACACGTACCAGAGTATACAGTACATAAACTGTCAAATGCGTGAAGCTCCACTTGCCAATCTCAAAGTTTTACTAATAATAGCACTTGAGAAAATGCTGTAGAACAGACCAGACAGATTCTTGATTAATTATGAAGCTCACATTCAGAGATGTTCAATGTACATGCTGTATGTAAAGAGCAATATATCTACATTGTACATGTAGCTCTTGGTTTTTGACGTGCACTGTACATGGATTGGGCCCTAGTTACATTTTGACATTCTACACAAATGTGTTGATGTGTGGGCAGTAAAGGATGATTTGAGAAAACCTTTATGGTATTTGGGTGAGTGGGTTGTCATCTTAGTGAGGATAAATCTTGACAAAGTGCAGGAATTTGCTAAAACCCTTCGTTTGATAACATACTCCTACAATCTTATTGTCAATATTTCCTGGAATCTTTGAAGGTTTATTGACAGCGAGGAATAAACATATATTGTAGGCCTATAGATCTTGAGGGCGTACGGGTACAACTGAGCAAGAAGAATGAAGTTTCTAAGACAGGGCTCTGCTGTGAAAAAGGTTGACTGCACAACAGTGTGTGTACATGTATTAAGGGGGCAAAATACTGTAATTATTCCATTCTCAGTTGGTATAGCGGCTGTGTGTTGAAAGGTTTGGACAGAAACACATAACATCCTGTCTGAGTCTGATAGTGGTTGTGTGTGCTCAGGGTTTGACTAGTAACACCTCACTATCACTTTTAGCAATTACCCAACGAAAGCACACTCTCGATGTCTTGTGGAAAAGGGCTTCTTTTGTCGATTTACAGTGGACAACTGACAGTCTCCTAAACTGAAAGCTGTTGTAGTTTGCCCAGGATTTTACAGGAAGGTTTTAAGGTGCCAGAGTCCATGCATTTGCAATTTATCTAGGCCCTTAATGAATTCTGCGCAGTATCGGATTTCATGATTACTAATTATGTTTCCCTACAATTGTATTTTCTCTCTCTAGAAACATTTGATTAAAGGAAGTTTTGTGGTATTTGATCTTACCTTTAAAAGTACAAATGTACAGTAAGTGCCACCTGCTAAAAGGCTGTCTTTTCTTCCCAACCTTACAAGAAAACCATGCTTTAGATTGGAGGGCATGCAGTACATGTACGCCATATTGTCCATGACACATACACATACAGTAATTATAAGCTGTTATTTTTGCAAGGGTTTAATTTTCGCGAATTTCATGAATCACTGATGCCAATTTAACAAAATGCAAAAATATTGTCATGCGCTACAATATATTGTGACCTTGGTGTCGATTCATGAAAACAACACCTCTTGAAAATGTGTGTGATCTCCTCATTTGTCAAAATATCTGCATGCTAAAATAACAGCTTATATAATTGTATATTGAGGGAATTTATCCTGGATAAGAGAAATACAGAGTGGTAGATTGAGAGAGAGAGAGAAATAAAGTGTAGAGGGAGAGGGGAAGAATGGTGGGATGGGAATTGTGGGTTTATGTGTGTAAGTGTGTGTGTGTATTCTAATGTGCTGAGAGATAGATGGACAGATAGAAAGATAGTAAGATATAGGTGAATAAATGGGTGAAGAAAGGAAAACATTTAAATGGAGGAAGAAGTTCAGAAAGAGTATACAGCATATTGTATAGTAATATATGTTTGTATATAGACTTTTAAATACGCCGTAGATACAGATATATAATGAGAAAGAGAGAAATAAAGGCCGGGGGGGGGGGGGGGGGAGGGGGTAGAGGGAGGCAGAAGGAGGAATGTGTGTGTGTGTGTGTGTGTGTGTGTGTGTGTGTGATAATTATATAGTTTGAGAGAGAGAAGAGAGAAGACTGACAGAAAGATAATTGGGAGGTAGTAGGAGGTACAATATGTAGTAGGAGGGGAAAAGAATGCACATAGTGTGTAGGCCTATATGATGGTATGACAAATAGAAGGATGGATAGATAGATACGTGTAGGCAAGAAAAGAGAAAGGAAAAAGAAAGGGACAGGGAGTAACATGGTTTTGCTATCATCAGGTTGAAGAGGGGAATGTGTGACGTCAGGCAGATGGCCAATTTAGGCCCAGCCCATTCTTGTGGCACCCACACCAGGCCAGTGCCTGCGACCTCTAACCTCTGCGCAATGAAATCTGTTGGGGTCTGTGATGATGGTCCGGTAGAATTCTTCCCGGTGCGTGCTTCAGTTCGTTTGTCTCCGTAGAGATAGTTTCGTGTCGTCCTGTGTTACATTGTAGTTACAGACTGACATTAGGACATAGGCCTATATGTCAACAATGTCTAGTTTTCTTGACCAGTTTAACTCGTTAAGGACGGGCTGATTTTGCTACAACGCACATTTTCCATATATACAATGTACACCTGCATCAGTATGCTCGGGGCTCATCCTCAACGGGTTAAAAGTGCTGAATATCTGTCCACTGGTCATTGGTCGTGCTCATTGGATGTAATGAACGTCTGTGCAGCTATTTGTTCTTGCTGATCAGAATGTGAAATATGGGAGACTCTGAACTTTGCACCCAATTATTTACACTTTTAATCAAGTCTTGTCTATTGTTGTCATGGTGATGTGGTAGATTAGACTAAAAATGCTAATAGGCCTATGGTCTACTTTTGCTGGTCAAAGCACTTCAGTGCATGCAAAAGGTCGACTGAGGGCACAGAGGCCCTTCTGACAGATAATCCCTTCCATTCCAAGGAGGATAATTTTGTTAGATGAAATCTTGAGCATTCCCTTGGGGTAGTGATGAGTCTGGAGGAGGGAGAATGGCCCTCTATGGGGGAGAGATCCAGTCTTTAGTTTAAATCACTTGATTTGATTTGATTTAATTCATTTGATTCATTTGAATATTCTCTCTGTGGCATCGCTGTTCAATTCCTTATTTTCTGTATCATGACTCGTTATATAATGTATGGTTATTTTTCATACAGTTTCAACATTGTATTGTCATTACACATACACGTAATGCTTTGACATAATCACATGTGCCAGTCTTTGGTATTTTTTTTTTGTGTGTTATCTTCAGTGAGATTAGGATCCTGTTTGAGTGTTTTACACAATGACCAGTAATGATTATGCAGGTTGCGTGCGCGGACATTGATTCCTCCCCTTTTTTTTCAACTCATACCCTCCTCCTCCTCCTCCTCCTCTTCCTCCCCCCCCCCCAAAAAAAAACAACAACCCCAAATAAACAAACTGAAAGGTTGATGGACCCTTATGCTGAACTGTGGTCAGATCTGACAAACATGTTTACAAGCAGACTGAGAGGACGGAGGAGTGAGCGTCATTCATATTTCTAAGGAACGAATGTCCCTGTGAGCTAATGCATTCTGAACAGCCTGTGCATGATAGTCTTCTTTCCAGACTATTACAGATTTTTTTTTTTGTTGTTGCCAATACTCCCCCCCCCCATAAAAATCCCCACATGTACTGGACATCAGATAGCAAGAGATAGAGAGGGAGAGAGGGAGAGAGAGCTGAGTGAAAATATAGAAGCTCCCTGTCTTGAGCCCTCTGCTAGAAAGTTATTTAAAAAGGAGGCAATTTGCGTCAGAGCGTGTCAAATTTTAGCTCAAGCTTCCTCCCTGTGTGGCAGTCAGTATCAGGCATTGGTTTCCTTTATTCTCTTTGGATGCCTATGGCTTCTTCTACGCACCTATAAAAAGACAGATTTTTTTTTTTTTCAGGTAGATAGGTAGATGCTATGTCTGCACCAAGAAAGTGGATGTTTTGATGTGAAATTGATTGTTTTGAAACGTGATCACAACATGGACTGTCATTTATTTAGCTTCACTAAATCTTTTTCTTTCTTCACCTACAGACAGAGAGATGTCCTTAGTCGCGTGATGTCTTGCCAGAAGGATTTCTTCTGTGTAAACCTTAGTCTTCATTCCAGGCTATCACCTTTTGGGAAAAGATTTAAATACTGTACCCTTCAGATGAAGAAACTTGAACTCAGACTGTGATATTGATTCATAGATCTTAGGGACGGACTGAATTGCTACAACACGCATTTCCCATAGACACTGGGCTGATTATACTCAGGACTCATCCTGAATGGGTTAATGGTGCATTCATACCCCAGATGTTGATAAGCTACACTTTCATGAAAGATTAACCAATTATGCATAGGAAGAAAAAAAAAAGGTATGAAAGAAAATATGAAGGAAGCAAGGAAGGAATATGAAATAGAAAAGAAGGAGAAGGTGAAAAAAAAAGGAAGAAATGAGAGAGATGAAGAAATGAAGCAGTATTAGTAGAATTTATAGTGATGAGAAGAAGCAAAAACACACACACACAAAATAGTCCAAGCCTGAGACTGAGGCTACAGCTGCGATGATTATGCTTGTCCATGTATGAACCTATCCAAGGTTTTCAAGACATTGTTCCAGGCCGTATTGTATGATGAGCAATGACGTCAGGCCTGCCACAGGCATGACCCTCCGTGAGGTCAACTTGCTTTGTCCTCCGCTCGCACAACTTCCTGAGTCCGCAACCCTGCCTCATTCTTGGCAGATGACGGCAATAATGTATTGACTATGGTGAGTGTATGCGTGTGTCTGTATGATTGAAAATATACCTTGAATTGCAATACATTGCCATTGGAAGCAGTTGCAATTTTAGTAATAAATGGTTTTATACTGCTTTGTCTCTCTCTTGCCAAGAACATTTACAATATGTTCCATCCAGGATGTTGAGAATGAGTACTGATGATTTACTTTTCATAGAAGAGTAAAAGCTTTTCACAATTTTTTAATGGATTAATATGACTTCAGTGTACATGTAGAGATACATGTATATGATGTAGGAATGCTTTCTGAATAATATTCAGATTGATCTTGAAATTGAAAACTTTCATCATGTGATATCAAAAGTTGTTTAAAGGGAATTATGGAAGATGGCAATATGTGTGTGTGTGTGTGTGTGCGTGTGAAGAAAGATTTCTAAACTGACAATGTAATGATTGACTTGTGAGAGAGAATTTAGAAAAACAAAATACATGTTGATTGGACAGAAAAGGTATCAAATGTGAAGACAGAAAAAAGTAAGGAGCACAGAGAGGGTTATGGACAGGGAGTATGGGAGAGGTTTTTTTCTTCTTTTTTTTTTTGGGGGGGGGATGGTGAAAGGAAAGTCCAGAAATCAATACATGCTGTAGAGTATAGGAAGTGTTTGACGTACTTTCCTGTGCGAAAGTAAATACTCCAAAATAGATTTTTTTCTCCCTTCAAATCTGATGAAAGCTGTGGCGATTGTGAAACATTGAACCAGAAGCAGTGGTTTGTTTTTGTGCATGCCTGCTTTAGAATTCAAGAAAGGGAAGGGGAGGGGGGAGGGGTTAGAATCCAGGAGGAGGAAGAAGATGTAGTAGAAGTAGAGGAGAAGAGACTAAAACAGCGTGGCAAGCTTCTGAGATTATGGTGCAAATCTCGGCAGTAGAGGGCTTGCGATTCAGGGAAGCGTCGCAATGATCGGCGTGATTGGTTGCCGTCCTCACGTCACGGGGGCATACTAATTGATGGTTTCACCGTCAGGACCGAAAGCCCCCAGCCTCCCGCTGCATACAAGGCAGACTTCCTATGACGTCAGTGTGGCGCCTCGCCAACCTGGCTGGAGATATGCAAGCCCCCCCCCCCCCCCCCATCCTCTCCTTCTCATCCCTCCAACCCCCCCCCCCCATCACTCTGCATCGTCTCAATCCAAGGCATTCACGTGGGCTCGCCAAATAGCTCTCCTCGCTTTAAAGGGATCGTACAGTTATGGTTGAGACCTAATTTCAGGTTTCTAACATTTTTTTGTGAAATAATGAGAAACCTCTTATGAAATATGAAAGAGTATGTAATTCTGTGAGGAATTCAACATTTATTTGATGAAAATTAGTTTTGAAATGGCTGAGATATCCAAAAAAGAGTGATTCTAATAAAGTGTGGGACCCACACTTTATTACGATCGCTTTGTTTTACTTTGGTTTTTGGATGTTTCAGTCGTTCCAAACCTGATTTTCATCAAATAAACCTTGAATTCCTCTTGGAATGGTATGCTTTGTACTATATCATAACTTAAGTGTTTTCTTGGTGTCTTGCAAAAAGTTAAAAGCCCAATTCTCATCTCCACCAATACTGTACCATCCCTTTAAGCAGGGTGCTGACTGCCGTTTGTTGCCACACATACATTCACTCCTGTAGGCACATAAACGCTAGTAACAATATGAGGTACCTACACTGTACATACATTCTTTCTTGTGTTATCATTCATCATACTTTGTATTGAATGCATTGTGTTTTTATTTGCAGTATCGAAGGTCTATGGTTGTAATTCTATGTTTCATTTCCTAGAAGACCTTGGCCTTCAATATCATACCTTTGTTCAATTCATACCAATCACCTTTATATTTCTGTGTTAACAGTGTTATATTCCTATGTATTTGAATGATTCATGGTTAATTGCCTCATAAAAAAAGAAAGAAAGAAAGAAAAGACTCATTTGTGTACATTCAGAATGTCACATCATAAAAGTGCATCATTGTACGACCTAGACATTGTTCTTATGTGGGTGTCTGAGTGTTGGAAATAGATAAAAAGAAGAAGTTTAAGTTCGTTGTGATTTATCATGTGTCCATAGGGATTCAGTCTCATATTCAATTTACATTGTAAAGTATCCATAAACCAAGATGCAAAAATGTACGGTATACATATTAAATAGTAGATTGGGAATGATTAGTAGCCATTGAGGATGTATTTATATTGAACCCTTGGGCCCCTTAGCATAAAGTGTCATGATTTTGCATACATTGCCATGGTTACTGCCACTTTATTGCCTGGTGTCCACCACTTGGTACTATACAGGGGAGTTGTATTATACCAACAAAGTTCATGAAACCAGCCAGGGTCTGTCGTTCCCAAATATGGCTTGGACATGTCATACCATGTGTCAAAACATCTGACCAATGTTTTGCTGGTATAGGAGATTCTCCCTTGTGACATCACGGTAACGGAAGAGACTTGTGATGCGTGCATAGATAGAAACATATTGTATATATAAAATGGCTGAGATTCCAAATCAGGTATAGATCGCAGCAAATATCGGGAGGTATTTTTAGCAGGCAGGCAGGCCACGAATAGACAGGCAGGAATAAAAAGTCTTGTCTCTTGGCTGACTCGGGCTTATTTTTAGTGACCATGTACGCACAACACTTGCGCTGACGAGAGGGTAATGCGTGGAGACATCTGGTTGCTGTAGTTGCTATGTAGCGAGGCGCTTGCACTCGGCTTAGCATTGTATTCAGAGATGCTTTGAAACTAATTTTGTCTGCCGTTGACGCAAGCCAGTGCCACACTGGATAAAGAAAAGTTACTCAAATGTACCTACTTCACATGGATTTATTTGTCTGTTTGTTTGTTTGTTTTTTGTTGTTTTTTCCTTTAAAATGCTTGCTGTAATCACGAATCGGTGTTTACTTTTTGTTTGGATCCATATTTGGATGGTTAATTGATAAATTAATGTATATTACAATTTTTGTATTTATGTATTTTTATTTTCTTTCTATATATAGGTCCTACCTCTATGTTTGTATCAGTATGTGATTACTTTTCAGTGATCCATTCATTCATGGACATGTTTATAATCTGCTGATATGTCATTGACTTTTAGTGACTATAATACTGCATTTGCAAGTATTTTTATTTCTCTGTGACAACCAAAATGTAAAGAAAGCCTTGTTTGTGAGTAAAGAGATAGATTAATGGCATTCATTGAGAATTGAGGATCCTAGAAAGTTTCTGAAGAAATTAAAAACTTTTCAAGAACACTTTGAAAAAAAAACCACTCCAACAGAAAGTGCAATTTTTGTACATGTTGCCGGCATAATGGTAAACTATATGTGGTTTCCATGACTACGAGGCAAGCCCCAAAAAGAGAGCTTAAGATCCAAAGTACCCATCCATCCATTCACTTAAAATGCTTCAACAGTAGAATGCAGGAATAAACCAAGTCAAGGTAAAACCACAAGACAATCTTCCACGCACACTATGTACTCACCTGCTGTCTGGTGTCAATCACCCAAGGTTTCTTTGCCATGTTTTGTTTTGTCTCTAACTAACGGTGTACGTCATTCTCTCCCTGAAGTACACTGCACATTGCACCTTAGATAATCCCATGCAATCATGTCATTCAGAGTGAACTCTGGACACACTTTTGTTGGATTCATACAACAAATTGATGTCATTACTTCAGTATCCATGAAGGCTCTGCTACACATGCTAGAAGAAAGTAGAAGGAATTACACAGCATTACCTAGTTCTTTTAAAAAAAGTTTTGATTATTACTGTATCTTCCATATATAGAGTACTACACTGTACATGCATTACTATCAGAAGTGAGTGGGTTCAACTACAATTGTAGGATTCGTTGTTGTGAGGTTTCCCATGGATCAGCTTGAGTTTGGAGCGTTAATCCTTAAACACTCCCTAGGCAAAGACTACACTATTTTAGAATGTCACCACCGTTTTTAAAAATTAAATCAGCTCACCAGTGGAACCGACTGAATCGTGAGTATCGCGAGAGCCGAGAGATAAGGTCACTCTAAGGCCTCTAGCGGGCAATGTTTGTCCATTTCTCAGAAGAGGAATGCCAGTGAATGTAATCACTTTCTGCAGGAGAAAAGACGAGGTTTCGCAGAAAATGATCCAGTTTTGGACACTTATGAATCTCTATCCACTAGCTCTCCATCATTCCCCTGACACACACAGCCTCCTCCTCCTCCTCCTCCTCTCCCACAGTCAGCATCAATACCCTTAATGCTCCTCACTATGCTTTCCATCTTTTTAACATTATTATCATTTCAAAGAGGTTTTAAAAAGCAAGATCACAGCCTCGTTGACAAAGACCACAATTTCAGGAGTGGTTACTGAATTTTGTTGATGACATGTTCAAGATTTAAGCTTTGAGATTATCTATTGTCTGATAAAGTAAATACAGAAATTTGCTCTCCACTGGCATAAAAAAAAAGACATAGTACTCAGCAAACTGACAAAATCATTGTCAAATGATTGAACAACAGATGATATTCACATATATACATAAATTGGAGATGAAAATGAAAGGGAAAATATAATATGTGAAAGTTTATAGATAAGAGTGAGGAAAATAAGAAAAGACTAAAAGTATTGACTGTTTTTTTTTTTTGGGGGGGGGGGGGGATCATGAATAGCGAGAAATGACCGACTGTTAAAAATATACCTGCAATGTACTGGCATTGAAATTGTTAACCCGTTGAGGACGGACTGATTTTGCTTCAACACGCATTTTCCATAGACACCTGCCCGAGTATACTCGGGACTTGTCCTCAACGGGTTAAAACTTTCTTGATTTTGAACAGTGTGAATTAAAGTAAAATTTTGTGCGGCATAAAGTCTCATTTACAAAATTGTAGCATTGGAAGTAAAAAAAAAAAAAAGGTACATATGAGGTATATTTTTGGATGGGGTAAATTATTCTCACGGTAGATCAAGAGGAGATTATGGGATTGTGTTACTATCGTACTTCACGCGAGCTATTATACTTATCCAAGTGGATGACCGATCAATTCTCCTTCTTGCGTCACTAGCAAAGCGACAGATATGCCTTTCCGTGATTTATTTTTTCCATTTGCATCAATGGAGCCTCACCGTTGCTCTCTCTCCCTCTCTCTCTCTCTCTCTCTCCTTGCCAAGTGTCCAGATGCTGAAGGTGTGTAATGATAACATTACATATTTTTAAATGCCCCTGTGTAAATATCATATTTAATCAATGGCGAAACTCAATCGCTCTTGTCAACATTTGACGTCATAAAGTTCAGAACTTGTATATTTTCATCTCTCTCTCTCTCTCTCTTTTTCCTCTCTCTTCTGAACTGTTCAGAGAAAGACAGGAAGATATAGATAAAGAGAGAGAGAGAAAGAGAGAGAGAGATAGAGACATATAGCAGTAATTGCCAAACCTTGAAATTCCACGTTCGAAACAAGAGAATCAGGCATGCGTGTTATGATGGCCCTTAGTTCCAGGTCCGGGGAATGACGTAAAAGCTGGGCGCTAGTCAAACACGAGGGTTGGCCAATGTGTGCACAGCGGTGCACATCAGTTTCCCTTTTCCCCTCTCTTCCTTCTTTCTCTTTCTCCGTCTATCTATCTCTCCATCTCTGTCCATCTTTGCTTCAACAGCTCGTTTTCACCTTCCATGAAAGGAACATTCTTGTGCAATTTCCCCTTTCCCTCGCCTGATCTCACACTGCGTTCACCCCCTGTAGTGCCAAAGCACTGTATTCTAATCCACTCGGTTGACGTATGTTTTATCATATACAATGTATGCGTATCTTCATGGTATACGATAGATGCTGTAGTTTCAACTTATCCCATTCACATCCCAGATGAAACGTCAGGTTGCATTGTACTGGACATTGCCAGAAATGTTCTTTGTAAAGTAATTTGATTCTGAAGAATATGGACACAAGTCGTCAACTTCTGTTTTTTATTAATGCAGATTCTCCATTTAAATTCAATGTGACCCATGTACCATGTATGGATTGAGGATGATGTGGTTATATTTCTAACTACTCTAATTTTGATACATCTCCCTAAACTACACTGTGCATGTTTGACACTCAAAGTATGTACATCCAAGACCTTGACCCAGTGGCAAAATGATGGACATATCAGCACTTGTGTGATAATCAGATCTGACCAATATTTCTTTGATTTGCATATCTGTGCTTTTTATGAAGGATTTATGATTTTTTTGAGTGTGTGAATTTTTTTTTCGCAGTTATTGTTGTTGTTTTTATTCTTGTTATTCCTAAATACCAATTGAGTAATTTATGTATGTAGTTATTTTGCCATACAGTACGTTGCAATGTAACATAGTGTATACATACTGCTTATGAATGAGATGTGAGGGAGTGACACATTTATCAATATTTTACAACATCTCGATATAAAAAGGAAATAAAAAACAAAAACAAAAACATTGCAAGGACAAACAGTGACTCTCTTTTTTTTTCTTTTGGACTGTGAGATAATTGGAATGGTCAAGGAGTATTCTTAATTGTCTGCAGTACTTGATTGCAGAAGACTTACAAATTCTGTAACTTGAATGTCACGTACTGATCACTTGGTGGAATGAAGTGACATACTGTAAGACCATGCCTTGGTAGTGAATAATGTGAGATGATACATTACATTATTTTTCATTATTCCCTTTTCCTTAAAGCTTCAGGACCACACACACCTCCACTGCTTCCAGTATTGACATTGTTATGATGTTTGTAACCTTCAAAGTTTTAATTTTTGATGATTAGTTTGCAGTTTTAAACTAGTTTACAGTGTGCATCCGCACAACAGCTAAAACTTAAAACTCTCTCGGAGCAAGAGTCACACTCGATGGTTAAACCACAGAAGCCGAAGAACACAAGCATCTCTACACACACTGCTAGCAATAATTTGTGCAACAATACAGTAGTGTACAACACACACTTTAGCTTGACCCAAAAACTGAGGGAAATGGGGTTCACGGAGAGGTCATGCTAATTTTCAAGTTCATTGCTTGTCATGTCCACTACTATCGGGGACCCCCAATGGCTCGTCGGATAGAGCATATACCTTAAAGACATCTTGTGCTTCTAATCATGGACTAATCTTTGAAATTGCTAACTTTCGAGTGCATCGACAGAGTTGTACATGGGGCTAAACCACAAACTATATCTTGAAGATTGAAGCTCCTATAGCAAATCTTTAGATTTTGATGAGAATGCTGTGTGAACATACATACGTAGGGTCTGCTGAAAGTACAAGTGTACTTCCTTGAACCCATTATGGTACTTCTGCAATGTGGATATTTTCTATACATGTATGTTTGCTACAATACATGGCACATGGTTGTGGTAGACACTGAGTTAATAAAGGTACATTACATCTTATCCCTCGATGTTTTATTGTTCTTGATGGGTCCTATTTTTTAATACTTTCAAAATTAGTGATAATCCTGTAGTATTTCTAACCATGAAGGGGATCTTACAGCCCCCTCATACCCCTGCTTTTGATAACTGTTGTACATTTTTCTCTTGGAACGTTTTAGGATCTTACAGCCCCCTCATACCCCTGCCTATGATAACTGTTGTACGTTTTTCTCTTGGAACGTTTTAGGTTGCCATCAAGATCATTGACAAGTCACGCCTGGATGACTCCAACTTGAAGAAAGTCTACCGGGAAGTGCAGATCATGAAGATGCTATCACATCCAAACGTCATCAAACTCTACCAGGTAAAAAAAAATAGTAAAGTATAATAAAATAAAGAGAAAGAGAAAGCTGCCCTTTCATCAGCTTTTCAGTGATTCACAGACTTTATTATTTCACTAGAAAATGATGCCAGCTGAATCCAAATCTTCAGGGTTCTTAAGGTTGACATTGAATCAAATGAGCACCGTGCAATTATAAAAGACATTGGAGGTGAGTCTTTGAGGCCAACAGAAACCAATTAAGGTGTTCTGTGGTTTCAAACTGACTCATCCTCATCAGAGAATGCTGGTAGAAGCCTCATGAGTGATTTTTAATTTCTTATTCCTTTTCAGAACTTTGATATCAAGTTTCATTCAAATGTATCGAATAAAGATATACAACATAATCGCTCTTTAGATCTCTGGGCTTTTGCCCACCACTGGTATATCTATACTGATGTTTTATGTCCATGTTTTGCATGACCTCTGGAAAAAACAGAACATACTTGATAACCTACAGATATACTCTCTCTCCTTCCAAGGTACTGGCCAAAGTGTCAGAAGCATTGATTGGGTGTAAAGCTTTTGGTTTTAAAGTCCACAGTTTGCATTCTATCAGGTGTTCAGCACTAGAATTAGCTAGATTTCAAACACATGAGAAAGATTGCACATTGAACAATTTGTTAGGGTTACAGTTATGTGCCCTATTTCACACACACAAAAAAGAATGCAAGTCGAACAAATTGATAGGGTTATAGAGTTTTGTGCCCACGCAGTACCAGAAGTGAAGGAGGGCGGGTTAGGTTACGCTCTACTAAAAGATTGTACAATTGAGGCTGGTTCTGTGCCAAGTTGTGATTGCAGTGGAAGAAGCGTGATGTATGCTTCAACAGAACATCTTCTCCAGACCAGCATACACTTTACTGTACTTCACATGTTATTAGGTGCCTGGGATGAGCGGGAATATGTGGCTGTTTTGATTGCCTACTGTACCGGCCTGCAGCAAAGCAAGTGTCACTTTTGTTATTGGAACCAGGAAATCTTTGAGCTTCTGCAAAATCCTGCTTGGAGTGTCAAATGCACTCAATGACTTTTGATTAACACTATCACATCTACAGCTGTATTTTCTATCCATAGAGTAAGTGTGTGAAATTTGAACACATTGACTCATTGGCTCAGAAAGGGGTAAGGATAGTGTGTTGGTTCTTATATGTTTGTTTGTTTGTTTGTTATTGTTTTTTAAAGGAGACATGTATCCATATGTTAACTGTGTTGTAAGGAGCTCATGTAGTTTAACTTATAAGAAAAAGGGGGGTGGGTAGGGTACTGTCAGCGAAGTTGAGGCTTGATTCCTACGTGGGCATTGTGACCCCATGGCTGTTAAAGGGTGTAAGGAATATTGTTCAGGGTAGGGAGATATGAAGAGTTTTGTCGCAAAACCAGCTAACTCCATTCTTGTTGAGTGGCTATATTTGTGATTTAAAGCTGCTAGAAAGTGAAGAAAACAATCAGAAAATACAAAATATTTCAATCATGACTTCTAAAATATTCCTTGTTATGTCACTAGTGAGTTATTACTGGAATTGTTTAATTTTGCTCTATCTGATGGTGGACTTACAAACTTGTAATTTGAAATGTTTAAAAATGGCTTTTATTTAGCTCATTTTAAAATACAATTCTTCATGTGTAGGTTTTGTTCGAAACTCCTTTTGTCTTTAACTATTAATAATTAGTCAAAATATGTTCTTTTGGCATGAATGCATCATCCACATGCAATTTTTGGCCAATGCATCTCAAAGTTACACTCTCTGTAAAGTGAATGAAAGGTGCTCAGCCTGAACTTGCTCCGTACCAACGGGTTATCACCGTGGCAACTCTTTGATCTGCATATCCCTGTACATCCCAACTCCCAGATGAGTCAAGAGATATACAGGTCATCTTTTGAGGAAGATACTTAATGATGTCATTCCATGATGATTCACAGATTATAGTTGCGTAGGTTAGTAATCCCAGGATACTGTGTAGCACAGTCTGGCTGTATCTGTCTATTCCTTCAGAGTGGAATCAGTTTTGTGTATCGTATTGGCACACCAGGAATTCTATAGAAGTCAGTGTGAAGTTCAAATAATATCCTCGCTATGCCAGTGTCTGTAAGGGTGCATTCCATCTGTCTTGCAGACACTAGTTAGGTCTCATTTTTGGATGCTATTGTACGCTTAGGCTGTACATGTAATAAGATTGTGGTAACTAGTGATGTTTGTTGTGAAATATGTGCCCTCAAGGACTATTATAATTATGTACATATACGCGCTTGTTTGTACATTCCCAATGACATTCTTGTAAATGCATCATACAATATCATGCAGTATGCCTACACGTACTGTATGTATACTTGTATGTTCCATGCAAAACACAGTGTGAGATGATACTAACACTGATCGAATAACATGGTGCTATGGCAATTCTTGATGCAAGCACAATATTATAGTGTGATCATGCAATATGCTGTGATATTGTGTCTGCACACTGATGAATAATCTACTAGCTGTAGGAGACATGCATTTGCACCAGAGTAAAACCTTGTGGTTTTCTCTTTGCTATAAACCTCTCCATAAAACATTCAACCCTCTTTCTCCTTCTTCTTCTTCCTCAATTTTTTCTCTTTTTCCTCCTCTCAGTCATTCCACATACATCCTTTTAATATTTGTCAGAGACCTCGGAAAGCAGTGTTTATCTTTGGGATAAATTGCATTCTTTCTACCCTGGTCCTTTATCGGCCTTCCTGGTTATTGACGTCATTGGCTGCAGCCCGTTGTCAGCCAGCTGGGCCCTAGTCTTAGTCCTCAGACCTATTTGTTATGGTGTCACAGAAATGTCTGCAAATTCAAATGTATCTACATATTATTGTATGACTTTAACTGTCTGTCTTTCAGCCCTGCTTTAGTACTGCTTTACTGAAATATTTTTAGGCAGTAAGACTGAGCACTTAATTCTGGCAAATGAGTATTTCATAAGGTTTACGTAAACGATGTTTCACGTCAGCAAACTTTTAATAGTTTGTGATTCACCTTCAAAACATTTTAAACTTTTATGCGATCCATTGTCATGACATTAAGATCTCTCTCGATCACTCTCTTGCTCTTTCTGTACTTGAAAGTTAGCTTTAAAATACTGAGTAGCTAATTTTTGTCACTCTCTTCGTTACATATTCAACAATGCAAGTGATGAAATGTCATGCATTATGCAACTTGTCTTCATGTAGATTGTAATAGATCGAGCACAATGGAGAGAAGCTAATATTTGTTGAGCTATGAGTAAGGTCTCTTCCTGTACTGTATTGAATCATGGACCTACCATGATTGAATGGAGGATGGAAAAGTGTCTGGAATCAACAATATGTACACTTCCTTTTGTTTGGAGAAAAGGGGGAGAGAATTTGGCACACACACACACCGATACCCAAAAGAAAAGAAAAAGGAGAAAGGAAATAAAAAAAGAATCATGGCTTGTGTGCAATAACTGCAGAGTCAAGATGACAAGACTACACATGTGATAACTCATTCATACAGTCATATGATTGTACACTGCACACGCACACACACCGCAACACACACACAGTGTAGTCACTAATGAACTGTGTAAAGTCCAATAGGAGACGCATACTTCCTGTGTGTCTAGATAGAAGTACATGCTGCGGCGGCAATTAACACATTATCAAAGGACATTGATGTCCACAAACCTTGGCACAGTGTTGATTTCCCTTTGGTTCCACGAACTCACTCTATTATAATAGTTCTTCCATGGAACCACAAATCTCGAAACTGTCGTCAGCCAGTTGTCATGGCTGGTCTCCATTTACTGCATTTCATTGTTATTGTTCCACAGAGATTTGATAGTATCCCCCCCCCCCCCTTTTTAAGTACTGCATCTAATTTCATTTCCAAAAACAAATCTGTTTGTGACAATCAATTTTCCTCATTTCATTTCATCTTGTTTCTTCTCATTTAATATGTCTGTTACTAAATTTCTGTTCCTCTTTGTTAAGCTGATTTCATAACAGATTTTGACAACAGGAACACTATCTCAGCTCTATCAAGTCCTTAATATGTCTTTTCTTTTTCAAGGTGAAAAATATTTTTGTTCTAAAATGTTCCTGAATATATCTCCCCCCTGCAAATATATTTGAATTCCCACATATTATAAGTGAAGAGATATACACAAGATTGCTATTACATGCATATTGATTGTCAACAAAAGAGATTACCCCAAATGTAGGGTGACACTATAAATGCTCGCACACAAAAAGTGCTATATTGACTGTCAATCCTTTCAGCCTCTTGGTCATGAGTTGTATATTTTCTCTCGTCGAAAATCGTTTCTTCCACATATTTCCTAGGAGTCTGCATTTATATGATTATGAACTCAAAGTGAGTTTGAAAGAAGAAAGCTGCATGGCTTTCTTAGTAAGGTTCTCATGTGTCTGTTTTTATTCAGTAATGAATTCAGCTTGACGCTTATCAAATACTCCAAGAAGAAAAAGAAAAAAAAAACAACAACAATAAGTGTGGTTTCTCCGTACCACTTTCAGATTTTGTGAAATGTAATTTTTCGTTGTTGTTATCGTCAGAAGTCTTGCATTAAACTTTCATGTGAGTTCCTACATGTAGGTGTTTCTGAGATTTGAGTATTGATACGGATTAGTGTTGACACCAGAGGTCATGCTCTTCGTGTTTTCTTTTCCCACCATAGGTCATGGAGACAAAGAGCATGCTGTACCTCGTCACGGAGTACGCCAACAACGGGGAGATGTTTGGTAAGATGATATTTGTGTCATTGTCCCCCTCGGTGGCCGACATGGGGATGGTTGCGATATCTCGGCACCAGATCATGTTATTCTGGTGCCCTGGATTTCGATGCTGAGACCCTGAAATGTTGCCCTGAAATGTTGCTAAGAGGGGAGACCTGGAGGTTAAGGCATCGAATTGGTCAGAGAGGGGGTTGAAAAAGAAATTAAAGGTGGTGGTGGGGTTGTAAATATTGAGGAAATGGATTTCGTAGGGAGGAGGGATAAAATGCCAACACATAGAGTCCCTGCACTCTATCAAAAATGTCTTTTTAGTTATTAGTTTACAGGGTTCTGAACAAATAAACAGTCTTGATATGCACTAGACTAAAATGTTGATGTGTTACACGTATCTGGTCGTATTGAGATTTTGCAGTGTTACAAAATTTCATTGTCCATTTGTGAGATCAAGTAGGAAGGTAAATTTGCAAAACTTTTGATTACATTGAATTCTGTTTTGTAATGAGTCTGTGGTTTTGTTATTGGATTGATTGTAAGTTGAAAAACTTCTATCAATTTAGTTAGACCTTTACAGTATGAAAATCTTTCATATCTTGAGATATGAAATTGTTTCACAAATGCAAATGTTGTTACGAAAAGGAAAAGCCCTTTCACACACAGACCATAAAGTCGTTATCGTGTGCTACAATGCGTGTTATTGAGTACTTGCTGTATACGCACACTGATTGAAACCAACCTGCCTCTAAGGTTCTACACAAGTGCGGGCAAATGTTGGATTGAAATATTTTTGTCTGGGCAAACGTCATACAGACAAGCTTGTCATTCTGAAGCCGCCAGCCAGGCACACCGAAGCCTTTGGAAAAACAAAAACAAAAACAAGAGATTCAACGTCGCGTCCACACATCGCTGGCTGTGTACAGCATTCTGCCATCCAGGCTATGCTTGGAATTCGACCGGAAACATCAGCTGAGACCGATGCCCTATTCTCATTCCTCCCTCCTTCCCCTCCCTACCCCTCACCCCCCAGCTACCCCCCCCCCCCCAGCTCATACCCATCTCACCATTGGAGAGATTTGAGCCGAACTGTGTTTCTATGACCCAATTCCGTCTTCGTGGTTCACCCTCTGACGCAGGCTTCTTCTTATCATAAACCCCGCTTCCCTGGCCCCGCCTCCCTTCTCACCCTGACCCCGCCTTCTTTCTCACCATGGCCCCTCCTCCTTCCTCCCCCATCTCCTTAATCTGCGATAGAACGGATGTTTGTTCTCTTTTTATAGCTCTTCCTATTGCTCTGCCCATTCAAGTTATGTGTATACTCCTTACTCAAATTCCCATCTCTCCCGAGGGTTTCATTACCATCCAGATATGTTTTCTGTCTTAAACACGTTTGTTTCTCCATCCAGTAGTTTGTCAAGTCATCTATCCATCTCTCTTTCCCTCCTTTTGTTTCTCTTTCGCCCTTTCTTTCCTTTATACTCTCCCTTTTATCCCATTATTCAATCACATTCCTGAGTTCAAGTTTCTGCCATTTTGTTCTCCAAAGTTTCTGTCCTTCAATTAAAACTTATGTGAATGCACTTCA
Organism: Diadema setosum; assembly: GCF_964275005.1. NCBI lineage: Eukaryota > Metazoa > Echinodermata > Echinoidea > Diadematoida > Diadematidae > Diadema > Diadema setosum. Next base: position 29,837,469 of record NC_092690.1, read on the forward strand.
GAATTGCATATTTTAAATTTGAGTGCATTTCTCTATGACACTTTTAGTTACTATCCCATTGTGTTTATGAGTGGTGGTTTTATCAATCTGTAAAGTCTGTGGAAAACAGAAAAACCTGCCTCAGTTCATCATTCAAAATGTATTTCCCAATACTGCATCCCATCGTAACCATGACAGTGGCTACAGCAATGATATCCTGTAGAATGCAAAAAATAGGTGTTTATACGGTTCAGGAAAAGCCAACAATATTTGCCTCGGGTTTCTAAGACTTGGTATACATTGCAGTCAAGTTTTAATCAAGAAAATGAATCAAGGTCATACGTGTGTCAATGCAGAAGAATAATGAGGATTTTCTTCCTTTCGGCGGTGCGATCCCCTTTCATTGTTTTTCTTTCGTAACGTGGATGTCATCACTTCCTGTTGTCATGAGTTGTCGCCGTTCTCGTAAAGGAGAATTCAGACGGGAGGGTAGGCTGCGAGAATGTCATTTAATGTAGAACGAAACATGAATGCATCGCTATTGTAATGACACCATTATGAGGCATATACACATATGGATGTATGTGTGTATTATGTCTGTATGCATATGTCAGTATGTATATATGTATATACAGTATATATTATGTATATTACAAGTAGGTACGTGCACATTGATATTAATTTTTTGTTTCTTCTTTGCTTGTTTTTCTCATTCACATGTAGACTACTTGGATACTCATGGGCGGATGACAGAAAAGGAGGCGAAGAAGAAATTTCGGCAGATCCTCTCGGCGGTGGAGTACTGTCATAAACGGCACGTCGTCCATAGAGATCTCAAGGTACATATTCCTTCCCGGAAGAAAATCCTCCAATCAGTCAGAAAAGTTACGGTCAGACTGGCAAAAGATATCGGAAGTTTTGCCAGTGTGACCACAAACTTCCTGTGAAACTTCCTGCGAAACTTCTTGTCGCCACTTCCCACTCAAACCAGGGATATTTCCCCCACCCTCGATCTTTTGCCATTGTGACCACAAGAAACTGAAACTTCGCAATTTTTGTCACATGACCAGTCCACCACCTGTTTGTGGAAGGTGCCTCCAAAGTGCATGGCTATTGTGTTGTACAGGTGCTCATTGTTGCATCACAAGCACTGGCCATCAAACAGCACGCTCTTTCCTCTTCTTTGAGCATGTGTACTAATGACCAAAACTTCTTGATGAAAGACAGAGAAGTTTGGGTGCCAGTGTGACCGGACTGCAACCAAAAACTTCACAATCTTAAACTTCTTAATCTTTTGCCAGTCTGACCGCGCATATACAAAGAAGTAGATGCGACGTCCCTCCCTCCTCAACTTTGTTTAATTTCTGTGTTTTAATGATCAGACATGACTAATGTTATGTATATCTTTTTTCAGTAAGTGTGATATTTTGTTTTGTGAGAACTTGGGACCATTTATCATCACTGTGATGTTCAACGAGAAAGTATACAGGAAATATTAATGATGAAAGAAAATTGTTATGAAATAGGGCCTACACTGTACTGTTGCCTCTTACAGAGAGCAGTGACTTTTAATAGCGTGTGATGATGCTCGCTGGATATAATGCAAATGGTGTGGTGTGTGAGATTTACGCAAGATTTCTGAGGATTTTAGTGATGTGTGTGTTTTTTGTGTGTGTGCTGAAGCAAATTTTGTTTGACGAAATGTCATTGTTGTTTTTTTCTTCCTTTTCCTTGAAACAAAGTGTGATGGAGATTAGAAGTAGATTGTGTTTTTGTTTTTTGTAAAGCTTTGATGAGGAACATAGCATCTTTGAGGTGAAGGTTGAAGTAGAGGAAAAAAGAGGGAGATGCGCATATATTCATTGAGAGATACAGATAGGAAATGGTTATAAAACGAAAGAGAGAGAGAGAGAAGGAGCAAAAATATATATGAAGAAAGATATAAGAGGAGAGAGAGAGGGGTGGGGGGGGGGTGGGAGAGAGACAAGGATTTGGTTATTGAGGAAGAGGTATAGAGTGCTGTAGATTGTGGCTAGCAACGCGGGGACCACTCCTTGCACGTGCCAATTGGCGCTCGCTACCGAGCATTGACGTCAGGACGGCAGGTACGCTAGCAACCAGCCTCTGCCTTTTGTCCTGGCGTGAAAATGGTGGCCTAATTATTGGGCAGACACTCTCTCCCCCCTCTCTTCCTCTCTCTCTACCTCCCTGGTGTTGCACTGGAACAGAAATAAGGCATGGGAGACCTAGGGGTGGGGAGTGGTTTCGAAGGGGGGGGGGGCAGTTCATAGGGGAGGGGGGAAATAAGGAAAGAAGAATAGTGTTGGGAACACTGTTTCATGTCTTGCAGAATGACATACAAATTGTTGCGGTATCCGTTGAATACTCTGCATGCTTGTAGCGATCAGTCTCAATAGAAGAACCTCCTTTTGTGCTTGTAATTCCCCCCCCCCCCCCCCCCCCCCCCGCCGATACATCAACCTCACATTTCCCAGCGAGCTGCATGAAAAAACATGTTCTGAATGCAAAGGAAGGAAGGCAGTTTTCCCAATTGCAAAATGCACATGAGATACAATGTATGTACAGGTAATGTTTTTATTTTCTCTTTTGTTAGGGTGATGGTATGATTTGGGTGTCTGTAAAGCAGTCCATATAATCAGAAGGATGTTAAATGTTAATCCTCAACCAGCAGTTTAGGAATACTTCATGCGGATATTGCAGACCCGCAGACCCAGTGGTTATCATTAGCTGTGCTGTTGTCATAGGTGACCTGTTTGCATATGAATTTCATATGCAGCATTGTTGAAAGGGTTGAACCCAGTGAGAAAATGGGGAAAAAAGGCACATAATATTTGGTTTTAAGCATCATATCCATAAAGAATGGGCTTGCAGCAGCCGCAGTTGTCCGAAGGGCAAACCACCGCCATATCAGGTGCAGAGGGAGCCTTCTTAGCTGATTGTGCGGCAAGAGCCCTTGTGGCACTTAGAAAAAAACAAAAACACAGAATCAGAACAAAAGCTAAACACAGCAAAACATTTATAAAATGGACAGCTAATGAGACCTGGGGATTGTAGACAGAGGTAGGCATGCACAGCACTCCATACGCAGTCACAAACGAGTTCAGTGCTCTGTAGGCGATGCCTTCTTATGTTCTGTGCACAACAAGAAGCAAGGATGAATGATCTATTCATACAGATGATGTTCATAACATGTTGACAACTTTAGAGTAAGTTGGTGTGGCAAGTTTTCAGTCGTGTTATTGTGAGTAGTTGTGTAATTTTTGACATTTGTGGACGATGCGCTCAGAGCTGGCAAGGTGAATTGTTTCTGAGAAAAATGTCAGATGTAGGAACTACCAAGCTGCAAGAGTTGCGTGCCCCCTTATCACCCGTTGTCTTTCGTAGAGCTACATCCTCAGAGTCAAACCAAACCATGGATGGCTGATTACCTCGTTCAGAAGTCGCGAGGAAAATGCACTGGAATGTGTTTTCTTTCATTTATTGTCATGTCTTTTGAATAGGGACATCATTTACTGATACAACATACTAGTCTTGATGGCTTTACCTGTGGTACAGTAGGAAGTTCGAAGGCATTGTCAAATTTTGTGTATACTCCGTTTAATCATGCAAAAAAAAAAAAACACACCAAAAAACAAAATGTGGTATGCTGAGAGGGGAATTCCCAAGCTAGGCCCATCTAATAGTTTGCCAGCTTGTCAGAGGAGTACCCCAGGGATGATTGAGTGAAGAAAAAAAAAGAGTTATGGGATTAAATCTACATCAGGAAAGTAAAAAAAAAACCAAGGTATTCTGAATTGATAGCACACCCCTTCTACAAAATACACATACCAGATTAACACACCCCTTCTACAAAATACACATACCAGATTAAGAGGGAAAAAGCTATTTCAGACAAGCCTTTTGAAACTTTTTCATGTTAATCCTTAATTTGCATTAGTTAATTCATTCATTTTCTTCAGATTGCAAAACAACGTGACTGGTTCCATATTTTCAGTGTTGGCATCTTGTATTGTGCATGATTATTGGCGAATTGATATGCCCTGCCCCAAGGGGTATCTGCAGGCATTATTGGTGGAGTGTTTGAACTCCGGCAGTTAACATGATGAAATATGTTGTGGCAAGAGGGCATCTATTAAAGCAAAGTGAATAGAATGCCTGTTTTTCAAGAAATTGATTTCTGTGATCACGATGACACTGCAGCTTTGAAGAAACAGTAGTCCCATCCAAATCCTCCCCCCTGCAATTCTTCATTAACCACAAACATTGAAACAACATTAAAACATTTCTTGACCTGCTAGTGTGTACCAGAACAAATTGTTTGTGTCAAATTGTGTGAACATTTTTAAAAAGCTGCACCCCAGAAAGGAAATTGGTGCAACTACTGACTGACAGCGGCATCGCACTGAGCACCGGAGACAAGTCAAAACTTTCCGATTCGCAGTAATCTGCCAAAAGGGCAGGAAATTTTAGGACAGTTTACAGTCAATACATCGTGCAACAAATGGGACTATGTGTGCATCAAGAGAGAGACTACAATCTGTCAAGTTAAATGAGTATTTGAAGAGTTTGGATGCAAAATGGGCTAAATGCCATTTTTTAAAATATTTTACAGAAACTTTATCATCAGATAGGGCAAAGTAAAACTCTTCAAATGATACCTTACTTGTAGCATAGCAAGGCATATTCTTGAAGTTACGATTAAGAACATACCATGTTTTCATATTATTTTCTCATGTTTTAGCAGCTTTAATCCAAAAAATCTCAACTTAACAGAATGGAGTTAACTCATTTTACAATCATACTTATCGTATCTTTCTCAAGTTGTTGAATGTGTAATAGAATCTGACACATTTTGTTTTTTTTGATAAGGAGAGCCATACAAAATATTTGTATGGCCTTAGACAGAAACTGTAGAACTGCTGTAAAACAGTGATTATAAACTCTACAAAAGCAATGTCATGCTCATTTGTTGAAGGCAACCAAAAAGTCATGATACATGATTGCAATTGACTCTTACTGTTTTTTTTAACTTTTTTTTTTTGTAACAAATTTTCCTATAGGATTTCAATAATTTGCTTCTCTTCCCCCTCCCCTTGTGCTTTCGTTAAAGACAGCTTTCACTCACCTTGAGAGTTATGGAACTTCATTAAGGTGAAGCCGTATATGTGATGGACATATTATGATGCAGTATCTACGTATCACGTCATGATGTTGCTTTGACGTGCAGTGACATTCTCAGTTTGAAAGCTGCACATTGTTCTTAAAGGTCCCAGTGTTCATGGAAGATATGCTGCATTGAAACAAACACGTCCTACCTATTCCTGCCTGGTAGTGTCGTTTGGATTCCCATTGGATCAGGCTTACATTTAAAGGGTGTGTACAGTTCTGGTCGAGGTGAGGATTTAGCTTTTAACGTTTTGCGAGATATTCAGAAACCACTCTATGAGATGTCAAAGAGCATGCAGTTCTAAAGGGTATCAAAAGTTTATTCGATGAAAATCGGTTTTGAAATGGCTGAGATATCCAAAAACAACGTGATACAAAGAAATCCTAATAAAGTTGTGGCGTGTCGCCTTTTATTATTAGCACTTTTTTGGATATCTCAGACATTTGAAAACCAATTTTCATCAAATAAACATTGAATCTTTCTTAAAATTACATGCTCTTTCATATTTCATAAGAGGCTTTTCATTATCTCACTTAGGAATGTTCAAAACATGAATCCCCACCTCAACCAGTACTGTACAGTCCCTTTAACCTGTTGAGGACGAGTCCCGAGTATACTCGGGCAAGCGTCTATGGGAAATGGGCATTGTAGCAAAATCAAACCATCCTCAACGAGTTAAAGGAAGATTTACCACAGGCACAAGATCAGGCATCTTTATAGTACCAGTTTTCAAGACGTATAATAATCTTACGCATATCATTTTTTTTTTTTATCAACAGCTGGCTTGGGGCTTGCCCTACATAGCAAGAACTAATGCATGCAAACTGGATTTCACCTGCAGGATGTTATTGAATACGTAGGAAGAGGTGAATTGGACAGATTGTAACTAGGTGTTCCCGAAGAAATATGCTTAAATCTGAATTCATTAGGAAGTTGAGATATTACAATTCGGCCAGATAGCCTGAGAGAAGCATGGTCACTGGTGGTTTGCCTGAACAGCGCAGTTTCATCTCATGGGATGGAATATCGAGAGATTGAGATTAATTCCATCCTCAAAAGCTGAGGTAAAACCACAAGCTTTCACACCATGAAACTTTGAGCAGATGGTCTTTTTCTTGGCTTGAAATTTTCTCGAATTGCCACTAGCATTTTAATGTCTTGGGTAGACAAAACCCCGCTGCATGCATTTTACTTTCACGGATATGTGCTCCTCACGAAGTTCTCGAAAGTTTCATGCACTCGAAAATTTCTGGTTATGCAGTAATCTGTGGCACGTGCATTAAGTTTCTTTCTCCGAAGAGGAGAACAACAACAGCATTGATTACACCTCAAACATGAATTACTGAGACCGCACACAGTTTTCTCTCCTCCCTCTCTTATACTGTATTAATATATATACAAGTGTACGTATCTGCCTTGATAGTGAAATAATGTGAATTCAGTTTGATATGAACAGACTAGATTATGTCAAGATGTCTGTTTTCTTTTTTTCATTTGTTTTTTTGTTTTCATTTCAGTCTTTCATATCATGGATATTTGTTTTGTTCGCATGCTTTTTACAAAACTGTTGCTTAATTAGCCTCTCTGAACATAACTCGACCAAGCCACGAAGGTGCGTGGCATGTTTTTTCCAAGTGTGATGGCGGTATTCTTCGAAAGTGTGACTGCAGTACAAGCATCTCATCCGCGATGTACGGCCATCTGCAGAATTTTTGTTTGTGAATGTCTGGAGATGCAAGACTAATACTGGCAAAAAAAAAAAGAAAAAAAAAGAAGAGAACCTCTGCCACTGGCTGGCATATGGCAGCTTTGATCAAGCTAGCGAGCATCTCCAATTCCTGTCTATGATTAGTGTGTGGTGTTGAAGTGCACCAGAGAACACTAGCGTTGTAAATAAATATATGTATATGTGTGTATATGCAGAAACCATACATGTATATATTATATTTCTCTCTTTTTTTTTGGGGGGGGGGGGGAGAAGGAGAGGAAACATATTAGTGTGTGGGAATTCAAGCATATATACCAACAAAAATCAGGACATAAGGTGGGTGTTACATGGCAGAGGGAAATGATTGATAATTGTGGGTGTTACAAAACTCAGGTGTGTAGTGATGACTGTACAATGTAATTTGGTGTATAATGCATGGGCATGATGGATTTATTTCTGTACACTGCAAACTACACAGAACACGAGCAGAATGAAAGAGAGAGAGGGAGGGAGAGAGATACAGATTTGAGGGAACAAGTGAGTTTAACCCGTTGAAGACTAGTCCCGAGTGTGCTCGGGCAGGTGTCTATGGGAAATGTGTGTTATAGCAAAATCAGCCCATCCTTGACAGGTTCAAAAAGATCTTGCATTGCCTACAGAATTCTGTGTGTAATCATGGATGGATGCTTGAATTGTGTTTGCCACCAAAGTTTCCCTGAAACACAATGGCTTTAAAAACAGAAATATTTCTCCTAACAAAAGGACAGAATTGTCTGGAATAATGATATCAACTAGATAACATCTTTTAGCGGCATATTTTCGATTTCCCCACTGCCCCCATGATTATTACATCATTACAGGTCTCAGTCTCTGCATAGAAGACCTGTTGTTAATTTTGCTTTGTTATGTCTTGTATTGTTTAATCTCAAGTGAGGAGAGATAAACAAGATAGCTTTTATGATTAGTATCGGTTTGGACAATATCACTACATGACATAGTACCTATGCAGGCGGTGCTGTAAATATACAGACATACATTGTATATATTAAAACGCTTGTCATGACAGTAGTGTGTGCAAAACTTGCATGGATCAGATATTTAGAAATTCCTAGTCTGTTGCCTGGATTATGCAGGGATTCAGGGAAGAAACAACACACTTGTGACCTGTCATATTTTATTAAATGGTATCTTGCTTGACATCAAAATATACTTATATATCCCACAAATATACAAGATCTATCTATCTCTCCATGCATATTCATAGATACATGTCGTATACAGTTTTCTATACTGTATATGCCATACATTGTACATTTAGCAAGTCAAATTATTTGCAAATGTGGGCTTCCCTACAATTTCACGAGTGGCGATTGAATTCAAGATCATGTACATGCGGTGCAGTAATGACTGGAGAAGTGTATGCATGCACATTGAAATCATGTCGGGATCAGAGTGACTATTTTTGTGATTGTAGTTAGTTTTATGAATAGCACTTGACGCCCAGTACTTGTGAAAGAAAAAACCTGGCTAAATATAATGGCATATAACAGTAGAAGACTTTACAGCAATGCATATTATTCCTTTTTTTGCATCTCCTTTTATTTTTCAGGCAGAGAACCTCCTCCTAGACAGCAGTATGAACATCAAGATTGCCGATTTTGGCTTCAGCAACTTCTTTACCCCGGGTAGGCAGCTTGCGACGTGGTGCGGCAGCCCCCCTTACGCCGCCCCCGAGGTGTTCGAGGGCCAGGAATATGACGGTCCACAGCTGGACATCTGGGTGAGTGGTATCTCCCTTCATGCGTTTTCTTTTAAATCTTACCTATTACGTCATTATAGGACTCTTATTCTGTCGTTATTCGCTGTATTGGCCAGGTGACCATCAATCATATGGTGGTCTGCACTCTTGAGGTCACAGTGATATGCTTGCCCTTGGCATCTATGTAAATCTCACCGTAGGGTATTTAACCCGTTGAGGATGAGTCCCGAATATACTCGGGCAAGTGTTCATGGGAAACGCGTGTTGTAGCAAAATCAGTCCGTCCTCAACGGGTTAATAATGAAATGAATAAACTTGTGCTTTTTAGAGCTTTTGTCTATATACCTTATTTGGAAAGTAGGAGAAATATGTACCTATACATTTGCTTTGTGATACATTGCATATATTTTGTTTATTTGTTTGTTTTTGGTTATGCACTGGCATTGTTTTAACTTGTTCTAATGCAAACATGTACGAGGTGTATGCTGTGTGTCTTTGTTTTCTTGTCAATGATAGTATTAGTCCTACATGCCTGATAAATAATAATCCCAGTAAAGTCATCATACAGTAGCATTGACCACATTTTGCTCACAGTACATCTAATGATGCTATGCCTTGTCACATCGCACATCAAGTTGTTGAATCTTTGCAGAAAGGATAACTGCAGTCTTCACCGCGAAATATACCCTGGGAACAAAATGCAACCCTTACTAATTTTTAGATCTGATTTTGTCTTTGCTGATCTTTGAAAACCCAAGATATTTCTCAGGCAGCCTGGCATGTGCAGTCTTGATTTTGCAGTCTCATAGATTTGTTGTTGTTGTTGTTATGAATGATCACAATATGGAAGGGAAAACATTACTAAGTTTGATGTGGTAAAGGAAAGACACTGTTTAAAATTGTGGTAGAACATATTTTCATTAATGGTGAAGCATTTGATGAAGATGCTTGCAAGTGATAAAAAAAGAATGAAAACCCACATTTATCAAAATATCTCTGACCAAAGTAACCACACATGTAACCTTTCACTGATTGTCTTAAGATTCTAACACCTTTGTCTGTGAGGAAGTTTAAGTATAGTAGATCAAGTAATTTTATACAGATTTTATATTATTTAAGCATTTAGCATTCATTTCTTATTTCATTTTTATGTTTGTTTAAAATATTCTCTTCATACACTGCCAGAGTTGCTAGTTGCACGTGCCATGGAGCTCAAATTTCCCAAAATGGAAATATTTGGTAAAACAGTTCCTCTTAGACTATTCACAGGGTGGTGATTTCAACCGTGTTGATTTATTGACTGTCCCAGGGAGTAAGCTCATTCACCAAAATAGACAAATTTCCATGAATTCATACATGCAGTGATTACTGAGATGATGTCCAGTTCAAAAAAGAAGAAGAAGAAAGGACGAATGAACTTGCATTGCTTTTCCCCTGTAAAGAGACATAATGGGGCTCACAGGAATTGATGTTATATAAGACCTTTTAGAATTAGTACAGTGTGGAGAGGTTTTAGTTTTGTCTGTTACTTGTGTGCTCCTTTTTTTTTGTGTGGGTATGCGGGGGGGGGGGGGGGTTGAGGGACTTAAAGCTAAATTATGGGTTTTTATTGTCTCCTTAAACCCATTGAGGACGAGTTCCAAGTATACTCTGGCAGATGTCTGTGGGAAATGTGTGTTGTAGCAAAATTAGCCTGTCTTCAATGGGTTAAAAGTATATATGAAGAGTTTGTTCGCAAAAGCCGATAAGTCCATTTTTGAAGATTTTGAAGTACGGTCTCTGTCATAAAGTACAAAATAATACCTTTTAAATGATACAATTGGTCACTACATATAAAGGTACATTTTTGAAGTTATGGTCAAAAGAAGCAAAAATTTTCTTATTATTCTCTTTTTTCTTGACCTTTAATTGCAAATATCTCCATTTGGCAAATATGGACTTATCGGTTTTAGCGAACAAACTCTATATTGATGTAATGCCAGTTGTAAGTTGCTTCTTTTGTGGAACACTCAGATCTGTAGTATAGTGTTACTGTTCAAGGCGTGGTAGGAGGTGTATGATTGGTATCGTATTCAAGAGTGCACAGTGTCATGCTTTTTATTCAATGTCATTTGCTGTGTACAGAAACTCAGTTTTCACACTGTGCAATGGTGAGCTAAGTGTAGTATATTCCTGTAATATGTTTGTAGTGTTTTCAGGCGTGTTGTGGCATCCATATCCAATGTGATGATATATGCCTCAATTGTCAAAATCAGTGTAAAGTTCAAGCTCAGTGTACTGAGATTGTCCCTTAACAATAATGCTATGATACTCAGTGTTGTGTTTGGTAAACATTGTATAAAGAGCTCATCATCATTCATGCTCAGTGTATTGTTAATAATACCCTACATGTATGCACTGTTATTACTGTGCATGAAATTTAGCATTGACAGGAATGCCTGGTGTTAAGGCAAAGGTCCTGAACCACACGTGTTGGAATGGAATATACAACAGTGCCTTCCTCTTCCCCTTTACCCTCCGAGTAGGGTTCTGCCTGAGCCCTGCCGTGACCATTACCGGCAGATATGCGCCCGCGCCATGATTGAGGCCCCTGGATGAAATGACGCAAACTTCCACAGCTATGACATCATCGCTCCTAATCACATATCGGAACGGCCTGTCAAAATTTGGCAGGGAGGGTGGGGTGGGATAGGGCTGTAGGGGTTTGTTCAGCTAGGCGAGTGCAGAGAAAGCAAGCAACATGGAGTTCATACTTTAACATGTGTGTCTGCCACCTCAATTCCCATTACATGCGATAGTATCAGCCTCTCAGATCTGCTCACTAGATTTGTGAAACTTGAATGCACTATCTCTTCAATACCATACACATATCCTGCCTGAAAATGTATAAATGAAACTCAAAAGTATTAAGTATGCAGTACTTCTTGTACAATGCAGGTATGCTGCCAAGTTCCTATGAATTTTAGTTATGATTGTTCAATAGCAAAACCTTTCCTTATTTTTTTGTCATACTTGTTGACAGTATTAATATGTAATTCAATTTCCTGGCATTATTATTACTTTCTGTAAATGGCTGAAAAAAAGCCTACTGCTCATTTGTTGTCTAGAAATGTTGCAAGAGCATTGTACCAGCAATATCAAAAGTTGATCCTATTAACATGTGGTTGCTGAGCCATGAAAGCGACAGGTGTAATTGTGTTTTAAAGGACAAGTCAAGGTGTCCAGTGGTGTTCTTCATCTTCCATGGATTTATTGACAAATAATACCAGGCTTAATTCTGTTATGTGTGTGTATGACATAAGACCTCTGGGACAGGTATATGATTACAAATATTTAAATAAAGATTCTAACACAGCCTACATGTACACCTGTACCTCCTCCCTCCCTGCCATCATTGCATTATAATGAAAGCTTACAATTTAGCAGTGCTACGTAGCCTGCCATCTAGAAATCTATTTGGTATCAAGATTAGTCACTCCCTGGCTGGTATGGTATTAACCTAGTTTTTCCGAGGCTGCTTGCAAATGAAATTGGCAGAGAGCAGTCGACGGAGGGAGTGTGGCCTTCGTCTTTTCACACGTGTGCGCTTCAAATATTGGATCATCGGCGGGCTGCGTTTTCCAGCCGATGGCTACATGCGCAGAGCATTGGCACATCGCAAGAAGTGAAGAAGAAGGGGGAAAAAAATCAATGAGGGAATGGTTGTCACGACCCCATGACATTTACAAGTCGCTTGGAAATCTAGAACTAGGTATTGATATTGGCTTTCCATGAGCAGGCGATGTGGCGGATCTTTCCGATCGGTTAGTGGTCTGAATGGGTAGACTAGTCGTCTGCAGAAGAAATCATCACGGGAGGATCGTGTGATGTCATCGGGCCATTCGTAATGAAGGAGAAATTCAGTTGGCACGTTTGGTGGCGGATTACCACATCACCCCGGTTTGCTTTATCGTTAGCATGCTGATGATGCCTCCCGACATCTGTTCTGTCTAAATAGTGCACTAGAAGGGGACTACAGACACACAGACAGACAGACACACAACGCACACACACACACACACACACACACAACCAAGCAACATTCACCAGGAGTATGTGTATGAGGAAAAGGCACTTCCATTCTGAACCCGCTCTGAATTTCTCCCCTTACCCTCTCCCCTTTTTCTCCATTTCCCCTCTCTCATATTTTCATTTAAATTTTCTACTTCTGTCTCTCTTTTCCAGCTTTCCATCCTCAATTTCTCTCTTTACCCCTCCTCTTCCTCCCTTCCCCCCACTCTCTCTCTCTTTCTGAGGAGGAACGGGAGAAGAGAGAATGTGGAAGGGGTCAGGGAATGACCTTTGATATTTACCGTCTGCGAGCGAAAAGGAGGGAAACGTGCACCGCAGACTAGGAAGCATTTCATTCTCGCTCAGTTTTGTCATGGTTACCGCCTTGCGCCTGTGCGCGGTTTTTGCACCCAGCGTTCCGAGCAGGCGTTTGCAGTGGAGGATGTCAGTGAGATACTGGTTTGAATAAGGCTAGCTCCACAGCTCTTCAGACGCTGATTGTCGAATGCAGGCACGAAGGCTTTTTCTCTCTCTTTCTCTCTGTCTTGTCCTTTCATGCTTTGCACGCCATAATGTATTCTGTATCGATTGGCCGTGAGTCAGGGTTGTTAACACCAGAAGTGAATGTGCCGGTAGGGAACAGTGATAATAGAACAAAAGTGATGTCAGATCGTAGGGAAATTCAAGTACTCCAAGGATGAATGGTGGAGGGAAATATGAAGAATAGGCAGAGTACATTGATTATACAACTCAGAATCAAAGAGGATGGCAAAGGAGAATAAAAAAAAAGTTAAAAGAGAGAATTGCGAGCAGAAGGAAGGAGTGATAGATGGGGAGATGAATAGATAGACAAACAGATCAATGATTGGATGAAAAAATGACAGACAGATGGTTCAGTAGCTGTATTGCCATAATGGAATGATATCATTGCTTGCATCAGTATCATTTTCTTATTACTCGTTTTCTCTTCATGGAACCAAACATTTCCTGTATCAACCTGATGAGATTAATATCATATAGGCACTATTTACAGATGAATGTGTCAAGGCTGATTTTGATTTTGATGAATCCTGCCTGACGATCCCTGACCTTAATCCTCTGCAATAGGTTGATCTCTTTACACTGTCCATTCTGATCAAAGCCTCTTTACCAAGAACTGGTCCTTGATTGGTATATTAAAGGACATGGATCTGTACACTGCTGGAAATGATAATAATTTATGGTCTCATTTATCTGAGAGTAGTGGCCTTGTGTGTTAACCCGTTCCATCCAGGAACCTGGTGGCCTGCATGTTAAGTGTATGGGGAATTCAGAATTTAGTATGGAAGGGGTTAAGACTACCCTTCCCAAGTGGTCCTTCCATAGTGGTATTAACCCTATTACTCCAAAGTACCCATCAATCTACACAAGTGGATTAGGATGAACTTCCCAACAAATACGAACACCTAGTCCAAGGGTGTGTACATACATAAGATGGGATTTGAACTTGCAGTCTCCTGTCTAAGGCTCCCAAGCCATATTCACTATACCAGAGTGCCCCTATGTGAGGGTCTAGATGGAGACTGTTGGCCATGATTTTGTCTTGGATGAGTTTTCAAAAGATGAGCCACTTCGAACCAAAATCAAATTTTGTTTATTTTGTAAATGTTGTTAAAATTGTTGGATAAGTGTTGTTCTTTTTGTTTCCTCCTTTTGAACATTGTTATACACTTTGGACATTTGATGAGGCCATTCTCCTGTAAATCTAGCATCTGCAATATTAAACAAAGTTTGTAAGATATCTGTGCCACCATGCACGATTCAAGATTTAAGTCTGTCACTGCCAGTGGGACTTATGCTCCATGAATTGTCAAGAATATTTCATGATTATGGTCTGGCAAGTGTCGAGTCCATAAATTGAGCTGGGGATTTATTCCTTTTTTTTTCTCTCCCACTTGTTCTCCTTGCAGAGTCTTGGAGTGGTCCTGTATGTCCTGGTCTGTGGAGCCCTGCCCTTTGATGCCAACACCCTACCTCAGCTCAAGGAGAGAGTTCTGGCTGGCAAGTTTAGGATACCCTACTTCATGTCTCAAGGTACGTAGGTGCCAGTTTTACAACTGAGAACTACCACCATCTCATCTTTAATATTAGCATAACATTGTGCCGAGTAGGGCCTAAAATTTGCCATCAGGGTAGACATGTGAAAGCAAGTTTTTGAAGGGCACATGTCCAGTGTAGAGAGTAATGGTGTAAAATAAGTGATTGTGTATAGATAGGCAGCAGGCCTTCTTGGTCAAGGAAGGAGTTGGGGCTGGCAAGCATGATAGAGAGTTAATCTTGTTAGTACAACTTCTTGATATCATAGGGTCTTTATAGATTGAGTACCAACATATGCATCCTCTCTCAAACTGACCTTCCTCTTATAAGTTGACTTCCCTGAGCCTAATTCATGGCATCTCTCTCAGATAGCTCCCATTTTTTTTCAAATATTTGCACAAATGTATCAATGACTTCATTCCATGTGCATGCATAGTAGAAAGAGCAATTTTGTTTGTTTGTTTGTGTGATTTATTTTTCTTCAACGTAATTTCATAGATGAATCAGAATTCTTTTTGTAATACCTTAGAAAACATCAATATATAGATTACATCATACACAATTCAAAGGAGAAAAGATAAATGTATACATTGATTCCATTACCAAAATATATTGCATTACCAAACTTGCAAACAATTACCTAAGAAATTATGCAGAAGAGTTTGTGGAATGAACGTCGATCATTTCTCATGACTCTGCCCCAGAATGTGAACATCTCATCAGACACATGCTGGTCATCAATCCGGCCAAGAGACTGACCATCGAGCAGATCAAATCGCACCAATGGCTGGCGGACTGCGTGGTGGCCAACACCATGCCGGTCAGCCCAGTGACGGACATCCCGAAGCCCGTCGGAGAGTTCAACGAGCAGGCGCTGCGTCTCATGCAGAGTTTGGGCATTGATCAGCAGAAGACCATTGATGTAAGCATTTGAGGGATTGTCCCATGTGTTTCCTTAATTTGTGGATCAGCTTATAATTTTGGTGTGAAAAGCCTTGTGTAGTAGGTAATTGAGTAAATGGTGGTGTGAAGGCAATGACAACATCCCAGTAATTCATAAAAATAATTCAATTCTCAGAATGCTGAAAGCCAAAGGCCATTGATAATGTATTGTGAACATAACATCTTCTGATGGTGTTTGTGAAGTATCTTACAGTACATGGAGACAGAATTACTGTACATTTGAGGTACACGTTATACCATCATAATCTTGGTGTTTTTGTTCCTAGGACTTCTCTGATGTAAATCGAATTCTGGTTGATTGTAATGCTGACCATTCATCCAAGATTAAAAGTGTCTCAACTTGTTTGTAAATTACTTATGTTTATGATGGCTTTTGATGTTTTCTTGGTCCTGCAGTCACTTCGAAGGGATGCCTATGACCACTACACTGCCATCTACTATTTACTGGTGGAGAGGTTAAGGCTACACCGATGCAGCTTTCCCGTGGAGGGACGAGTAGATGTGCGAAGCCGCAGACCAAGCTCTGTGGCCGACCACGCTATCATGAAGACTCAGGCAGGCACCATTGCCAACATCACACCCCACCAGAGGAACTCCAATGTTCGCAACGCCATCCAGGTGCAGCAGCAACCGTGCGTGAATACCACCACCCAGGTGCTGGGGTTCCGACCCATCCAACCGCTGACCCCGACCACCCAACCAGTGGTCTCTGAGTCTGCTCAGTGCGCACTGCAGCGCAAGAGGAAGGAGCCCCCACTGCAGCAGACTGCTTGTATCTTCAGCGAGGGCGAGCTGGTGCCGGTGCCGCCAGCAGTCAGTGGCACCCTCCTGGAACCGCTGCCCAGGATGAACGTTCGAAAGGTCAGGTCCATGTCACCCAACCACATGGTGGTCACGTCTATTGATGAGGGTGTGGAGGCAGACTTGCCGGAGAGCGAGAATGAGATGGAGAAAGCTGGATCCATAGAGCACTTCAAAAATCAGCGGACGCACTCCTTGGCAGAGTCCTATGATATCCAATCCAGTATGGCTCCGAGCCTCAGTGACTTTGGCATTGAGCCGCAGGAACTCTCAGCGTCCTTTGACTCCCAGGAGGAGATGGAGGTGGCACAGAATTTTGCCCACGTGCAGGCTCTGTCTGACCGCCTTTTTCATTCTAACTGCAATTCTCCGGACCTGACGCAGCAACAGTCAGAGCCCATGGTCCCACCGCCTGCACCAACGCAAGCCATGTTCCACCATTCGGCATCCTTGGACCGGTCTGGAAGTCATTCTCCTGTGAGTTTCAGGGAAGGCCGCCGAGCCTCGGATGGACTCCTCGCACAGACGGGGCGTGCTTTCCGCCAAGTAACCAAGCCCACGCCTCTCATCAAGGGCATCACTGACATAAACATTGAGAGAAATCCGCACACGCCACTGAATATGAACACATGCAGTCTAGCAGCTGAGCATGGCAACCAACTCCACAGCAGCGGGTTCAGTGTGCAGAATCCAACGGAAGTCGGCAAGGACGTGTCCGACCTGAGCTATCTACCCTGCCAGGTAGGGGAAAAGACCATCACATGGCGGAGGTTCCCTGCCCAGGTCCAATCCATGGAGAGGCGCCAGAATCGCATGCATGCCATGAAGAAGGGGATCCACACTGAGCCCGCAGGTCACCTGACTCACAGCTCATCCCTGGCTGGCCAGTCCAGTCTCGAAGACATGCCCAGGGAGTTCCCAACCCAGGTGGTGCCCTCTCCTCGGCCCCTGCAGCAGCGGTTGATGCAGCAGCGGTTGATGCATAAGCGCCAGCACCTCCAAAAGCAGTCGCAGCTCAGTCAACAGTTCCAGCGCATGCAGCTGGAGCGGCAGCCGAGTTTCGAAGGGCGCCCTCCAGCGCCAAACCGAACAGACTCCTATAAGCAGGCGCAGCAGCACCCTGTTCTTCCACAGTTCGCGCTCAACGACGACGCGGCATTGAACGAGACTCTAATCCAGTGCCACAATGAGTTCAACCAGGCTGCCCCTGCCACCGGCAATGCCCCCGTCTTGTACAATACGCAGCTGCATCAGACACCTGCCAATTTTAGTGAGCCCTCGTTTGACGTCAGCATGGACACTTCTGACATCAACGTGCCACTCTCAGAAGCAGGGAACTTTTCATTCACTCCCTGCTAGCATTTACTCACCAACCAGGCGCAACTTTTGGCGTCCATTGTCTTGTATTTTTTTTCTGGTGAAATCTAGGTAGAAGAGCTGGCTGGTACAGCATCAAAATTTATTTCAACTGAAAATGTTTGAATGTGATATATTTGATTGGTATCAGTTCTCCGTCAAGGAGGAAGTGGATATTTTACCCACTGATTGAACTTATTGAAGAGAAGAAGGGTCACTGGCTAGCACCACTCTTTTGTGCCATTTGAGCCACCACCCGCAAGGTTACAAGGAAGTTTTATTTTTTTGAAGTAGATAGTATTTTTGAGATTTCAGTTGAATGTTGGTGTAGGATTGTACGTGGCATCCAGATTCAAACCAAAGTCTCTGTGTAATATCAATTGTGTGAGAGTGGGCGAGAGAGAGTGAAGAACAGAGTGTGCGGGACAACTAGGAAGGTAAAAGATAGCGGTAGAGTGTGAGAGAGAATGAGAGTGATGTGCTGATCGCAAGTGATTTGAGAATTATTCTGTCTTGCCAGGGAAATTTGTTAACTGCAAACAGACAACATCTCAATGAGATACAATGCTTGAAATCCATTGTCCAGTGTAGATTGTTATTTTTTTTTGTTTAGCAGTGTATAGAGGCAAATACATATTTTGTATTGGTTTTTTTGTAGTTGAATGTGTGTTGAAATATTTTGACGAAACTCTGGTCCAGGTATGCAAAGTAGCTCCATTCACATATCTTGCCTAAAGGAGTGGTTTCTCATACCATCACTGGTCACTTCCGAGCTCGGTAACAGTCATTGCTGCAGGACGGTGTTGTATTTACCTTGTGTATCAGGGAAACTTGTAGGCAATCACGCTCAAACCGTTCAAACTACGACGATGGCGACCATATTGATTGGCACACACATTTTCTAGTTTGTCACAGTATAATGTGAATATTCTCTGACAATTGTTGGTTAATACCTCATTAAATGCTAGCATCTGCGTAATTAGACTTTGCACATGTGACTTAGCTGAGACTCATCAACGGGCTAGCTGTGGACTTTGTGGCAGTTCTCGAAGTTTCAAGGAAGAATCCAGTGCAACGTGTTAGAGTGTTGCATTGTTGCTCACTCTTTTTACTAGACTTACTTAGCACCAAAAAAATTGTTCCTCTGCTTTCGCAGTGTTTGACAAAGAGGAGAACATTTGGTCCACCCAGACAGTATATTTTATTCTATTTTTATGAGAGTATTTATCTATATCAAGGATTCACATTTAGGCCAGAGGATGGTAATGCGCTAAATTCTGTACTTATGCTGTAATGCATTAATTGCCAGCATTAGAGTTTTTTTTTAACAGTTCTGACTGTCTTTAAACAAAGAGAAAAAAATATTATCATCAACAGAGGATTGCTAGATTTATGTGCATGGTGTCATCAAGATTATATTTTATTTTTGATTTTTGATGTTGCATTTGTATGTATGCCAACAGTTTTTGTTTGGTGTAGTTGGAAAAAAAAAAGTCATATTGTGATAGTAAGTTAGTTTTGGGGAACCAACGTGAGACTCTCTTGTAGAGTGTAGTCGTTGGAAGTGAGTCATGCGGCTATCATCAAAACAGCATATCAAGCAATTCTTTGTGTATTGCCATGGAAACTTCGTGCATGTGCACCCAGATTCTAGTTATCGAATTTTTTGCTGAACATCATTCGTTTCATTTTTTACTTTTTGCATGGCGAAAAGAGTCAACTCTGAATTGTTCTCAGAGTCTGCAGATTTGAATTTGATGATATATCACTGTGGACTAATCTGTATTCTGAGGTTTTGCTAAAGGTGTCTGAGACTTTTTGGAATTGCTTGGAGGTAGATGATAGAGGTCACAAGGTCATTCGATTTGAAGATGGATGATTTGGTAGCATTCAGGCTGCTCTCAGTCTAGATGGAGGCGACGATCAAGGTCTGCGAAGGCCGTAGCTCTCCTTCATGACCCTCAATCACTGGCATCCGAGAGTGGTTCAGTTTCTCTTCAGTTAACAACCAGAAATCCATGGCTTTACCCATCGTGCCATTCACTCTGGAGGTTCTTTGATGTCCAACTTAGGTCTGTACAACTGACATACAAAATACCCTCTTTGCTTAACTTCAGTTAAGATAGGATGCAGATGATGTAAAGAAAAGCTACAACCCTATATTAAAAGGGGAAGAACAAACAGGAGAGGAGCTGAAAAATGTAGCGCTGAGAACAAGGGTGCAATGTCTCCCTTATTTCACCATGACTGTCAGTAGAACTAGAAAGTCTGAGGGTATGGCACAAAGAGCTGCGGCCTTGTTTAGACTGAAGGGGGTGCTGGAATCTCTTGGTCTAATACAGGCAACGTCGCGACTTTTCATTATATGGTGGAGGTAGTTCAAGCATTCGTTGCTAGCTGACACTTCCTTTTCCCTCCATGTGCATTTGCTGTGATCTGCTGGCGTTCCATTTTTCTGTGTTACTGTGTCCTAACCACTTGTTTTTTTTTTTGTTTGTGTGTGTTTTTGACATCTCCCTTAGCAATACCTCAGATGAAAGAGTGTTTTTTTTTTTTTTTTTTTTCTGTTCTCATGTGTGAGACTTCTGTTGGTAATGAATCCTTGCTTGTGTATGTGCCTCAATATGTAGCCAGTCACCCAACATCCCGTTGCCTAGCAACCAGTGTCAGCTGCTAATGCTTGAACTGCGAGTGGTGTCATCCCGGGGCTGTGTGCGGGCATGCGTGAAGGGCGCAAGTGATCGCGATGGCGCGGAGTGGATGAATGAATGAATGAACGCGTGACTTTTGATACCTCTCGACTTATTCCAATTTAATATGCGCTGCTCGCCTGCCAAAGAGTGTAGACAGCTCACCCGCCATCTTGTGCCGTCCAGTCACTCTTGAACCTTTTTAGACCTTTCATTATGATGTATGATGTGAAAGGAATGTGATCGTACTTTACTTGGCGTGACCGGTGAGCCACCGAGCCAACTTACTGCTGGTAGTGGCATCCAAAGTCAGTCATTCAAATGCTTTCAAACTTGGCCATTTGTTGAAATTGAGCCATCTCAGTTGTAGGTGTAAGTTTTTCAAATATTTCTTTTAATCATGTAATCATGGGTGTGGTTGTTAATTCTGTTGGTTCTTTGAAACCACAAAAACAGATAACCTAAAGCCTCTTTTCATAATGCTGGGTAGGACCTAACACATTAACTACTGCACAAAGGTTCAAATGAGGAAACCCTTTCCCAAATACCAGTTGCAATATACCAGTATGGCAATGTTTTCAAACTAATACTGCCAGATTTGTAATAATTGTTTCCAGTAATTGTATGCATTCTCTTTTGGGAATCAAGTTTGTTGTGGTACTTTCACTAAGTAGAAGTAATTTTGATGTGCGCAACTTCATGATGTCACGGCCATTGTTCATTACACTGTGTGGCTTGGCCGTCACAATTCAACATGCTCTTTCCGATATATGAGTATGATATCTTGAATTGGAAGTCAACAATAATTGAATACAAGTTGACAACTCAATTTCATTCATTTAGAGTGTAGGATGTTTTACAGAGGATTCAGTAATTTATGATAATGGATAGTGTTGAACAAACAAGAAACAATTTTATTCATGTCAACTCACATTTTTGTTGTGAAAAATCTCGAGGTATATGGCATAATGTTTCATTTTAACCTACATGTAATGTGTGAAACACATTATTTGGTGCTGTGAAGTTCAAGCAAAGTGTAAGAAATTCTAACAATACCACGGCATTGTCAGAATTCAGCTGATGGCAGAAGAATAGTATTGTTTTAAATGATGTGTATGTGATATATGAATAGGCAGAGTTGTTTTTAAACAAACGGTGAATCAGAAATATGATTATTTTTGACAGTTTGCATTTTATGACTGTTCACAGCACATTAAAGTGTATAATGTGAAGGTTGCTGCATAGTCTGTTGTTCATGCAGTATACATCATACTTTGTGTAGAAATATCAAACGACTTCCAGGTATTAACCCCCCTAGACCAGTACTTGTCCAGGAAAAACCAAGAAAATCTCTGGGCGTAGATGCTCATAGTTGATATGTGTTACAAGTCTAATAGCGTAATTGACGGAATGTGTTTCAACTCAATTTCTGTTCAGTGCTGATTGTGAGTCATTTGGGAAGTAATTGGGGAGTGAGTTTTTTCTGTGACTTTTAATTTGCTCAAATACACTCTTTGCTTTGAAATGATTGTGGAACTACTGTATGTCAGCCTTTCGTCGGTGTTTCAATGCGATTTCGAGGTGTAATACTCACTGCCATGAGACTCACAAATTGGTGGTACATCCTACACTTGGTACACTAGCAGCTACACCATGTTCTGGATGTGTTGGATCTACGTGTACACCCTTTCAAAACCTGATTTCACACTGTTTGTATGGTGCAGTGGCATTAATTACGTCTGTTTGCATTGGGTGTACTGCCTGTAGATTTGTGAATAAGCATTGCCATTATTTCTTTCTGGGAAATTGCAACTATTAACCCATTGAAGATGGGCTGATTTCTATAAGACACATTTACCAGTTTCCCCAGCCTGAGAATACCTGGGACTAGTCTTCTACAGGTGAATACATCTTCTGGTAACTGCCATCATATCCATGTTTTGCACTATGGGGCAAATATTTTCAGGCTACTTTGTATGGTAATGTGTTATTTTCTAGCAGTCTGGAAATGTGGAATGTTGTAAGTATCTGTCACAACTGTAAAATTAATATTCATCTCACAAGGTTTAGTGCAAGAGTAACAAAATTTTCCTGCCATGTAATATGTAATCCCTGCCATTTCTATGTGACATTCCCATTTTAGTGTCACTCATGTTTCTGGACCCCTCCCACTCTACAAGCCACTCCCATTCATGTGCTCCTCCCACTCCTTGGCTCCTCCCCCCCCCCCAACTTGGTGGTCTTGTACCTTGATATTAAACCATGCAGGAGTCCTCTCTCGCTCATAATTCTCTCCTGTCTCCGTTACGCCACTTACCTGTGTCCTACACTCCCAAAGCATAGAAAACAGTATAAACAGTGTCTATAAAAGCACAATGAGTGTTACACTACTGACAGTGCCATTTGACCTACGTGCTCACAAAATTTGCAAAGTTTGTACCACCAGTTATTTCGGCCAACGTTCCCTACAGCTGGTTGTAGCAAGTCTTATAAATCCGTGTTAACGAGTGATAAACATTGACACTGTGTCGTTGACTGTTTGAAAGTGTTCTATTTTACATTGAGGTCATAGATTATTATTGACTATAGGGAAAATATCCCCCAGGCCATTACAAGTCATGTACATGTATTTCATCTTTACAGGTTTTCTGTATGTCTGAAATTTCTTTGTCTACTACTGTTGTAAGTAAGTCTGACCCCCCCCCCCAAAAAAAAAAGAAAAGGAAAAAACACACAAACACACACACCACTAGCACCACCATCAATAACAACAGCACCATCACCACCACCAATAACAACAACAGCACCACCACCACCAACAACAGCAACAACAACACCCCACCAAAACCTCTCTGGTTATCCTGTTCATACTATCCGGTGTTCCATGTGAATTTGAATTCCTTGCTATAGTAGTAAATATTTGGGTTTTTTGGTTTCCAGAAGAGGGCGCCCTCTATGATAAGGAATGACTAGTCACAACTCGTTCATGCACTGAACTCTGAAAGACTCTGTAGAAACATACTTTGCCATACAAATCATTATGCACGGGTCAAATTAACTAATCATATGAACTGCGTTTATGAGGTAATCAGGGATTAGATAGTTTATTGCATAAGCTATACCAGAGTACGTCCATGCCAGCTATTTTATTGATGATGAAATGGAGATTCATGCAGTACAACATTGCACTGTGCGACTGCGTGCGATTCAAAAGAGCAATAGTACCCAAGCCGATGGGAACTTTCCACCGCATCAATTTTTTTAAAAGCTATACTTTAAAGGAAAGAGAAACAAATGAAGAGTTTGTTTGCAAAAACCGATAAGTCCATATTTGCCAAATGGAGATATTTGCGATTAAAGGTCAAGAAACATAAAGAGAATAATAAGAAAATTTTTGCTTCTTTTGACCATAACTTCAAAAATATGCCTTTATATGTAATGACCAATATATCATTT
Organism: Diadema setosum; assembly: GCF_964275005.1. Classification (NCBI taxonomy): domain Eukaryota; kingdom Metazoa; phylum Echinodermata; class Echinoidea; order Diadematoida; family Diadematidae; genus Diadema; species Diadema setosum. Next base: position 29,861,495 of record NC_092690.1, read on the forward strand.
AAAAGGTATTATTTTGTACTTTATGACAGTGATCGTCCTTCAAAATCTTCAAAAATGGACTTATCGGTTTTTGCAAACAAACCCTTCAAATATTGGCTTGTTGTGGATGTGAAGGCATGTAAGCTTTTCATTCAATTTATTTCTTGGTACATTGTGCCCTGGCAGTTACACTTTGATGGTTTTACGGAGTTTATCACAATTGTAATCGGTCATGCTGACCATCGAAACAAATGGAAAAGAGAAAGTTGCATTGATCATTTAGATGATGACGTAATAAGTCATGTAGAGCTATGTATCATCGGCACTTATAATTTTTCTTTATTCATGTCTATTATTTTTTTTTATTCGTTGTCTGATGAGCTATCTGCATGCAAAGCAATACAGCTACTGCAACTCATTGCTTTGTCTTATTAGTTTCTGTTCTTTTTGGATGGTGCACAATTGTACCTTTGACAAGCATGGACGTGATTTGCCAATATCTTTTGAGCTGTTTATTTGTCAGGTGATACAACCGTTACACAGTAAACTGTTGGTGGTTATACTGTTCTTTGACAAGTACTAGTCACTTAAAGACGAGAAAATGTGTTGCGCGCTTTTAACGTGCAGAGCTCGAGATAATACACGCCGATCAGTGCGTGTGCTCTACTCTGTACAACAAACGGGGCGCATACACATTTTGAGCATGTATTTTGTTTTCCGAACTAACTACGCGTATGAATGGGAATAGTCTTATATTCCATCCATATCAGTTGGAGCAACGTGGAAAGCCGACTTGTTTGTCTTGCCGACAAAATAATTTATTGATGGTTTGAAATAAAGCTCTAAATGTTAGTTTGTAAAAGTGTTGTCGAATATATTTATCGTTCAGATGCATAGCGATTAGGTTAAACCTATGTTCGTTCTTTTGAAATAGCATTGCAGCTAAAGTGATTGTCAACAGGTGCGCACGTGATATTTTCTTCTTTTTTTTTGATATGTGAGATTGTGTTCTTTGGATGGAATGCAGCAAGTTGCATTTTGAGAAGAAAGACAAATGCGAGATTGATTTATAGACGGCTACTGTACTTGATTATGGACAGTGTCAAGAAATAACACAAGTTTTTGTGGGATAGAAACCTATTATTGTTGATTAAAAAAAAAGAGTTTATATGCGCAGAGTGAGAAAACAAAAGGCTAATGAGTATTTATGTGTCATTGTAAGTACTTAGGGCTGTGCATTATTTTATTAAAAATATGGTGACATTCAGTGATAAAGAAGCTGATAACCGAAAGACGTTGTGCTTGTAATTTTCTATGCTCTTTTTTTTTGTGGTGTCTGTTTGATTTTATACCTAAATAAATGCATCTATAATTCATACACACGAATATATATATGTATATATACAGTATATACAGTATATATATATATATATATGTATATATATACATATATATATATATATACATATATATATATATATATATATATATATATATATATATATACAGTATATATATATATTATATTACAGTGTATATGAATTATATTGTATATGTGTATAAGTATTATACATAAAATGTCTGTATGTGTGTGTGTGTCTCTATCTGTCTGTCTATATATGATATCAGTCACGTTTCCGAAGGCCAATAGACTTTGCCAATGAAGGAAAATGATTATTATGAACGTGATGATGACAAAAGTAAAGTGGAAAATGAATGGAATAAAGTTATTGACGAATGGCCATAAAATGCAGACACACACACACACACACACACACATAAAGGAGAAGAAGATGGAGAAAATTAGTAAAATGATAATTAACGAACTGGTGAGCAGTAATTTATTCATCTGTAAACTATAGAACAATGATGCTAGTTCGGTTCAGTTCAGTTTATATTTGCATTCCATTTTCAGTGATACTACGTATATAGTTCAATTCAGTTCATTTCAGTTAAGTTCAATTCTGCATTCCGTTTCAATGCAATGTACAATATGTAACAAAATTTGTCAGTGTATCACAAGTCATGAATGAACTGCGCAGTTTGCAGTGAAAAAAAAAATCACAAATTTTAGGAAGGGGATCATGTGAATTTTTGCATTCTGAAAAATATGTATATCATTGTATATCATTTTCAATTGATAACATAAAGGATCAGAGGGGTTAAATAAGGGGAATTAATGATAAGTCACAGAATACTTTTATGAAGAATAAACATGACTTATTTTACTTTAACCGAACTTTTCCCATGCATCGTTGCAGTATGTTGTGTATATAATTATGATAAAAATCAGAGCAAGATATATCACAGTAAAATGATACGAGAATTTTGAGTTTATAAGGTTTTTCAATCGGTATAAGATTCCCATTGTTTTGGAAATGAATGTGCGACTGTTACGAACATGATCATTCCAAGATGAATTCGAGTCAATTGTAAATTCCTATAAAAAAGTGAAATTCAAGTCAAAGACAATCCGTCAATACATCATACATTACAATCAGTCATATCATCAATTTATGAAAGAGTAGGCCTACGTATGAAACGCTTAAAATGTATTTGGGAAATAGATAATCTATTACATATAAACCATTGAGAAACTTTATCTATGTCTATATTTAACGTATAAATCAGCATTTCAAAATCATATATATATATATATGACACAGAAGAGGGCCAATGTATAAAGCAGAATTTAGCCCTCACGGACACCACAAGATTTCCGATCTTGGGAGGATTTAAATGAGACGTATTGCTTTCTAGAAGATAAAATAAAATGATCAATAATCCAGAAAGTGTTAAACCACGATCAACACCATTATCGTTGTAACTTGTAATCCAAATTGTCATGATCTATCGTCTCAAATGCTTTGGAAAGATTCTATCATATTTTTTTTTTCAAAATTGTAGTGTTTTCATCTAATAATTGAGTAATTGCCAGGTCGGTGGAATATCAAATCTGAAAGAGAACTGATTTAGTATAGGGATACTCATATCCCAATGTGAAAATCATAAAAGATGTGCATCTATTCTCTATTCTTTTTTTATTGATTCATGCGTAAACAAACGGATAAAATAGTTTAAAAAAAGAATGTATTCATTCAACGCCTAGGATTAAATTTAATTGATATTTTAGCGTATATTCAGCCGATAGAAAAAAAAATATCATGGATATGAAGATAATTCATTGGTGCATTGCAACACATTTTATATTTTCTTTGAAATAGTCAAGTCATACTACAGCACATACTAATTACCTAGGGTTTGTTCATAACAAGCTTTGATCCATTTTTCCTGCTGTTTTAAAGGGATCGTATAGTTTTGGTAGAGACTTTTCAGGTTTGTATCATTTTTTTTTTTCGGTGAGATAGTAAGAAACCTCTTATGAAATATGAAAGAGCATGTAATTCAATGAAGATTTCATTGTTTATTTGATGGAAGTTGATTTTGAGATGGCTGAGATATCCAAAACAGAGCGATTCTAATTAAGTGTGGGACCCATATGATCGTTTTGTTTTACTTTGTTTTTGGATGTTTCAGCTATTTCAAATCCGATTTTCATCAAATAAACTTTGAATTCCTCTTAAAATGGTATGCTCTGTACTATTTCATAAGTGTTTTCTTGATATCTCGCAAAAAAGTTAAAGCCCACTTTTCATCTCCACCAATACTGTACCATCCCTTTAAGGCGTGTCTACTTTATTAACGCGAGAATAAGCGGGAAAGCCTATTTCATAAAACCCAAGAACAAAAACAACGCTAAACACATTAACTTTTGTGCTGACATTGAATGTTTGCCGTCTTCGGTCCTGTCCGTTGGTGCTTATAGGGCTTACACCCATAAATATTTCCCCACAGGGATTTGTGTTAAAAATCAAATTTCAAAAAATTCTGTAAAACAGCTGGGAGAAATGAGGTGTTTCAGCTTCACTAACCTGGATAAGTTACATATACCCTTTCATCCATCAAATTCTCAGGGTGGATATTTCAGTTCAAATTCTGTCCAGGGGTCCGCAAAGCCAGACTACGAGTTCTTATCACTCAAAAAATCACCCATTTTCCGTACACATACCCAATGAAATATAGTCCCCTCAAATTCCACCAGAAAAGCTTTCATCTTCCAACCAAAATGTAATTTGTAGAGGAATTCATACTCAATACCTACAGCTATTCAGTTTTTTGCCAAACTACATCATTGATTTTTAATCAATTTTTTTCTTCATTTATTTTGGTATCTTTCGTACGAATTTGTGAAGGCGCCTGGGGCATTCCCTTGTATTTACGGGTGTGAGCCCTATAGAAGTCCCCGATTTTCTCATAAGGAAACAACAGAGGGCGTCATGCACTACGAATAAACTTGAGGCATTGTTCAATCTCAGCTGCAGCTGATGAATGTGTAGAATGGTGCAACGCGAAGTTTATTACAAAGAAGTAGGACCTGTAAATCAATTGGACCAGCCTTCCAAAGCCCACATACCACACTGTCCTACCACATAATGTACTAAAACAAATGTGGAAAAAAGTAACCATACTAATAACCTACCACTTAAAAAACCACTGAGTTATTTCCAATTTATTCACATCTTTTCACTCCTTACGTGCCATGGTGGAAACCCCCCTGTGTGCCACATTATTCTGAGACACCGACGCAGTCACACTTTGAGAAAATATCATGTTTTTTATTTTTCAAATCTAACTTCTAAAGATTTCTGTTGAGCTGGACATGTAGCGCGCAATGTTTTAGAGAAAAGGCCAAGCTTTGTTTTGATGTAAATTGCATGACATTGTAAAATCTATGACTGATTTTCTTTCAAATGACCAAAAGCTACATTATTGTAAAGGCCTGACTTTTGCACACCAAACAGTGACAGAAACTGTAAAACACAAATCCATCAAATGAAATACAAGTTATACAGGGTGACCCTAAGAACGGAACACCTAAGATCTTTAATTTCAGCAATATTGATGTAAATATGTCATTATTTTGCATACTATTGGAAAAGCCATTTTTTTCCCAATACAATGACATCGAGTTCTTTAATTGTGGTGAGTGCGGTATGATTTTAGGACCATTTTGTCAACCCTTACAATTTTCATAATGCGATCATTTTGGACTCTCAGGCCCGAATTCACGAAGGTGGTACAAATGAAACCATGGTTAAACCATGGACAAAAACCATGGAACGCCAAGTGTCGCACGGAATATTTCGTTGCGAAGATGGTAATTTCGTCGACAAAATGACTTTTTCGTGAACGGAATTATCATTTCGTGGACGAAATGTTCATTTAGTTACAACATGTTGTCATTTCGTTACCAAATAATAAATTAATCGACAAAATGACTGATTTCGTAACGAAATATTCCATGCAACACTTGGCGCTCCATGGTTTTTGTATATGGTTTAAACCATGATTTTATTTGTACCACCTTCGTGAATTCGGGCCTCAGAGATACCGAAACCAGCGAGAATTCGGCTTGCCATAGAATCAGAAGCGTTCACAATGTGTGGAATGTGGGGCGGACGGTGTGATTGTCATTGTTCGTTACTATTGTGAATGAAACGACCTGCTGGGCTCATTGAGATACTAGATTTAGCTGGAAAATAAGCGAGGTTTATTTAAAGGCATTCAAAAGCACTCCCAAAATAGGGAAAATAGCACAAAAATCTAACTGTACAGAAATTTATTGCCTACCTATATAACGTAGGGCTCCCTTGTAAAGCAGGCCTTTGTGGCACTGAATGGGACTACCCTACTTTAAAGAAGACTTAATAAATAACTAGAGATTGTAATTTGTCATTACTGACAAATTAAGGTGATCCGATTTTTTTTATTTTTTATCAATGATTCGAGTCCTGATCGCAATACGCATGATCATACAGGTTTCATCTGTGTTTAGAGACATTGGCCGTGTGATATTTGGACTCTCATTTAGAAAAGGGAGTCATATATGCCATCCTTGGTACTAAATTCTGTATACACTAGATAACGAAGATACAGCAACAAATACATATGACCTTTGACCCACCTTTACACTCCCAAGATGGCACCTGAGGAAAAAGTGGTTAATTTGTGAAATGATTCTTGCGACATCGTCTATAAGTGTGCAAAGTATGGGAAGGATAGGACAGGTATTCACCAAGATACAAGATGAAACAGTTATGACCTTTGACCCTTATTTACATACCCAAGATGGCGTCTGATCAAGAAGTCGTTACTTTATGAAATAATGTAGGTGATATGAACTAAACACGTGCAAAATATGGTGGTGATAGAGCATGTTTTTCTTGAGTTTTTGCAAAGAAAGTTGCGCAAAGAAAGAAATATTTCAATACATCGTTGATGAGCCTTAATTTCAACCAAGTATTTTGATGTGATACCGACATCGTGTGAAAAAACAAAAGAAAGGGCACTTATATGATAGCACAAAGTCTCAGCTACAACATATTAAGATCTGGGAGAAATTCAAAGTAGGATAAGTGAGATAGTGCTCGATAAAGACAGTCATGTTAATTTTCATTTCAAGAAAAACTGCACTCCTATAGAGATAACTCGCAAATGGGTCAAATTTGACGAGGTTACCTTCAATCTATTTTTACGAGGTGAAGACTTCATCCAGCGAAATATTTGCCTATTAAAACTGATAAAGCATTAAATAAGCTACAGCATTCTGGAATCTGGGTGAAAATTGGCCAAGGATAAGTGAGATACGCTCGAGTAAACTTGAAATTTGATGACGTCATTTTGAAAATTTACTTTTTTTACTTTATTAAGAATTTTTTTAATCAGTTTGTCAGCATTGCCAACCCATGAAATGACATGTACAACTCATCAGCTTTCAAAATATGTCAAGAAAATGGGGGGTCACCGTCCATCCTGACGAGTAAAATCGGATTGAAAATTGGCGTTTTTTTTTGCATAGTTGCACTATATATAGCGATTGACGCGCGCGCAGAATTTCAAATTTGACGGGCCCGTATGACGTCATATTGAGTCAGATTGACTTGAAACTTGGTAGAAATATTCCTTGACATTTCAGACATCTGATCCGTGTGAAAAAACGGGAAATTTCTATTGCATATGAGCTGTGCGTGCGCATATACGCGCACGCGTACGCGTCCGTCCAATTTTTTCAATTTTTCAAAAAATGCTCCAAATGCTCTAAAACGTGTGTAAAAAAAATTTGAGCTCGATTGGAGCATGTCAAAATTTTAACGCGCGCGTACGCGCACGATTTAAGTGTAAACTGAAATTTGATCAATGAGTAGAATGCGCCTGACTTGAAATATATGTGACGTAAATTTCATTGAAAAAATTTCATTCCATTAATGAGATATGAATGAAAATGTGTTTTCATATAATGACGTCATAGTGACGTCACGGTCGATTGATCACTCTGATTTTATAAGATCTGTCGTCTTTGCGACATGATACATATGGATGGTATGATTTTGAAATTGATAGGCTGAGGACTTTCTGAGCTAACCTCTGCACAACTTTTGTCCAGAAATAAACAATCAGTACAGATACAGAAGGTGATCCGAAGGATACACGGATCACCTAAATAGATAAATAAATACATAAATGAATGAAAGAATATAATAAATAAATTAAATATTGGCAAATCAAGAAGTAACCATACCCATCAAAATGCCATTACTCTTTAGTGAAAGATTTGTGAGGAAAATAATTCGGCATGGGTATTTCTACACTTATTTCTAGTAATGTGAGAAAACGAAGATGTTCTTTTCAGTTAGGAATGAATAATAAAGCATATAAACATAATAGTACCTTTTCAAACATTAAAAGAGCAACAAAATTGGTGTCTGTGCAACACGTTGAATTGCTGCAGCTGTGAATGTAAGCGCTGTTGTGTTACATTTCATCGTTGGACCTCATCACACAGATCTGTCATTTTTACGTGATCCGAGTATCCTCTCGGATCACCTTCTGGATCTGTACGGATTCTTTGTTCTTGGTTCTTCTTCTTTCTTTATTTCTGGACAAAAGTTGTGTATCGATTAGCTGAAAAAGTGTTCTTCCTATCAATTTAAAACTTATACCATATATGTATCATGTCCCAAAGACGACGGGTGTAATAAAATCATAGTGATTGGTCGACCGTGACGTCACTATGACGTCATTATATGAAAACACATTCTCAATCATATCTCATCAATGGAATAGATTTTTTCAATGAAATTGACGTCACATATATTTCAAGTTATGCGCATTCTACTCATATTCTCAGAATTCATATTTTCTCTTAAAACGTGCGCGTACGCGCCCGTTGAAATATTTGTATGCTCAAATCGAGCTGAATTTTTTTTTTGCACACGTTTCAGACCATTTGGAGCATTTTTTGAAAAATTGAAAAAAAATGGACGGACGCGTACGCGCGCGCACATATACGCACGCATAGCTCATATGCAAAAGAAATTTCCCGTTTTTTCACACTTATCGGATGCTTGAAATGTCAAGGAATATTTTTACCAAGTTTCAAGTCAATCGGACTCAATATGACGTCATACGGGCCCGTCAAAGTTGAAATTCCGCGCGCGCGTCATTGGCAATATACAGTGCAACTATGCCAAAAAACCCACCAATTTTAAATCCGATTTTACTCGTCAGGATGGACGGTGACCCCCCATTTTCTTTACATATTCTGAAAGCTGATGAGTTGTACATGTCATTTCATGGGTTGCCGATGCTGAAAAAATGATTAAAATATGCTAAATTTCTTAATAAAGTAAAAAAAGTAAATTTTCAAAATGACGTCATCAAATTTCAAGTTCATTCGAGCGTATCTCTCTTATCCTTAGCCAATTTTCACCGAGATTTCAGTATGTTGTAGCTTATTAAATGCTCTTTCATTAATGTAGTAACAGTATTTTGATTAGATGACGGCATCACCTCGTAAAAATGGATTGAATGTAATCTTGTCAAATTTGACCAGTTTACGTGTTATCTCTATGGGAGTGCAATTTTCTGGAAATGAAAATTGACATGACTATCTTTATCGAGCACTAGCTCACTTATGCTTCAGTGAATTTCTCCCAGATTTTAATATTTGTAGCTGAGACTATTGGCTATCGTAATGTGCCCTTCGTTTTTTCATACAATGTCGGGATCACGTCAAAAAACTTGGTTGAAATTAAAGCTTATCTTCGATGTATTAAGATATTCCTTTCTTTCTGAAACTTTCTTTGCAATAACTCAAGAAAAACAGGCCCTATCACCCCCATATTTTGCACATGTTTAGTTCATGTCACGTACATTATTTCATAAAATATCAACTATTTGATCGGACACCATCTTGGGTATGTAAATTAAGGTCAAAGGTCAAAAATGTTTCATCCTGTATCTTGGTAAATACATGTCTTATCTTTCCCATATTTTGCACACGCAAAGACCATGTTACAAGAATCATTTCACAAAGTAACCACTTTTTGCTCAGATGCCATCTTGGGTGTGCAAAGTGGGGTCAAAAGTCATATGTACTTCTTTCTGTATCTTCGTTATGACGTGTTATCTCTATGGGAAGGAATTTTTCTAGGTGTGAAAATTGACATGATTGTCTTTATCGAGCACTAGCTCAATTACCCTTTCGTGAATTTCTCCCAGATTTAAATATGTTGTAGCTGAGACTTTGCGCTATCGTTATAAGTCCTCCGTTTTTTTCATACAACGTCCAAATCATGTCGAAAAACTTCGCTATAAAGCTTTTTGCTCAGATGCCATCTTGGCTGTGCAAAGTAGGGTCAATGGTCAAACATACTTCATTCTGTATCTTCTTACGTGTATACGGAATTTGGTACCAAAGATGGCAGACCTGACTCCATTTTCTAAATGAGAATCCAAACATCACACGGCCAATGTCCCTAAACACAGATGAAACCTGTATGGTCATGCCTAATGGGATCAGGACTCAAATCACTGATTTTCGAATACATCGGATCACCTAATTTGTCAACTTGATGACAAATATCAAGTCTAGTTTAAATGTCTTTTTTTTTTACGATTGTTGGGCGCAATTTTCAACTTTCGACCGTCGTGAAACTTCAGAATCTATTGAATTAATAGATAAGATTGACACAAAATTTTGTTACAAACATGGAAGAACACATGCTGTTTGAACATTTGAGGGATTTGTTGTGTCTTGGCCGAGTTAACAAACTCAACAGATGGGGTAAGAAATGCTAAAATGTACTGTTTATGTGGAATAAGTGAGGAGGGGTCAAAAATAGATAATGAAACAATGACAGTACTTGTAGATATGCAGCAGAACCAAATGTTTCCCATATCCCAAATATGACCTTTGTGACATTTGTAAAGTGACAAAAGTGATGGATTATAATTAAAAAAAAAACAAGAATATTCAATCGCCAAAACAGACACGAGCTATAAAACAGCCCTTATTCCTCCCCCAAAAAGATGTATTCTTTTTTCTTCTTTTCACAGCAATAAGTTTATTTTTTTTTTTGTAACGTAAGAAATGGACTTACCTCTCTTGACTGTACACATTCAACGAAAAAGCTCTGAAGATAGCAAATTATGAGCGGTCACACGCAACCACTATTTAGAGTAATGGAAGTATAGTACCTTTAAACGATACAGGCGGCCTGGTGAATCGCGTGCATAATAAATTATAAAACACAATATTTTGTGCAGATTTTATGTGCCAAAGTCCATACATTATACTAGATCGAGAAATACCAGTAGTAATAACCATAGCTGTTCCTGTTTTTGACAGATTTCGCGTGAGTAGGGTTTTCGATTCTGGAAGTGATGAAATCAATTTTTGGTTATACTATTAATGTGAGGAATGTCACCGAATTGGAGCCGGTAGAGAATTAAGTGGTGTGTGTGTGTGTGTGTGTGTGTGTGTGTGTGTGTTTGGTTGAAATTGACGCACCTCTATACCCAAAATCAATACATCAGATTTAAATGTCTGTATAAAGGCAATGCATCAAATATCAACAGAGAAACAATATTTTCTCAATCGGCAATTCCTACTGGTTGAACAAAAATACAAAGACCACATCGACTGCACAACAGGAGGCAATTAATGAAGTATTTGTATCAAACATCACATAATACCTGCGAATCCTTGTGATTTGTATTCAAAATCAGCATCCAACATTGAAAAATGTAGACAGATCCATGGAACCTATTATAAATCATATTTAATTTAACCTTGTTTAACTTCCAATGTGTGTACACAGATTTAAGTAACTTGAGCTCTTTCGAGGAAAAAACGCCTCATCTTTGAACATGGCTAATTGTGATATATGTCACAGCCTCATCTTCAAAACAATGACTTCTCTTTGTCTTGATCTCAAATATAGCTACAATGTATTTCAAACATTTTTCCCAGTTTCAGCGGCACATTCATTGTAGACATTTATCCGAAGTCATGATACTCACCATCCTTTCCGTTCAGACCCTTATACTAGGTGTTTAATACAAAAAACATTTCCCACTTTTGATCCTTAATAGTTTAAAAACTATAAATCTGATAAAACTGTCATTGGTATGAGCAATAGCTGAATAATGTACAATTTAGTTGGAGGTGATTTGAATATGAAATCCTGTATTAATTTCAGGAAATCTATGATTTATTTCAATGTTAGGATTCCAGATTTCGATCAAATTTTAACCCTACATGACTGTGTACAAAACTTGAACTTTACACAGGAACCAATGATGTGTATGTGAGTGTGTGCTTACAATGATCCTGAACAATGGGCATGGTTACCACCTGTTCAGAACTCTGCTGCAATTCACATTGATGCGTTATCAATTATTCATGTGGATTGCCCTGAGCACCGCTAGTCTGAATTTATGACACACGGTGAAATGCATGCACATGAAAAAGTAAGCACATCTTTCCATGTGCTTACATTCATCATATTTCAGAATTAATAAAGACTTGCTGTGATAGTGGAATTCCTCGTGAATATATGTAATAGAGCATTCCAATACTGGCCATTGTCTAGGACCATTGTCTGGGTATCAAGAACACACTCCTATACACACCAATAACCCCTGTGCAAAGTTAAAGTTTTGTACAGAGGGTTGAAAATACAGCAAAATCTGAAACCTAACTGAAAAAATTAATGTTGAATTTAACGAAGTTAATCATGCTTTCATTGTCAAATTACCTCCAACAAAATTGAACACTATTCAGCTATTGATCATATCTGCTTAATGTTAGTCTCATCTAATATATAGTTTTTGAACTATAAAGGATCAAAAGTGTGAAATGTTTTTTTGTAACACCTAGTACTACCTAAAAAATACTTTATATGACTGCGATAGCCTAAACAAAATCTATCAAACATCTGTAAGAAAAAGGGATTGGAGTTCTGTCTTAAAATCACGGCTGATTTACAATACAATCTAAATGTACACTGTATACATCTCTCCGGTTCACATGGACATGTAATTATTCCTGAGTATTGCAATAAAACCTACATTATTTTCCAACAACACTAAGATCTACAAGTTTCTTAAACCTTTCCATTATCTTATGATTGACATCATACACTCGCGAAAGAAAATAAAAATCCCTCAATACTGAATGGGATACATACGACACACATGCACACACACCACACACACACACACACACACACATTTTTTTTTTGGTTTTTGTTAATCTTTTATTTTATCTCTTTTTCATATGGACAATGATATACAAAGTAGTTAATTGCAAAATAATACAAATTTCATTATCACAACATAAATTCCACATTGTCAATATTACGAATGAAAAGAAAGAATTTTGTATAAAAAACGGATAAAGAAAAGACAAACACATCAAACAGAAAGGAGCAAGGCACCCTTCTCATCCCCTTACCCAACCCACTCACTCACTCAAATAATTAAATCACAAAGTTTTATACAGTGTTGATACTGCCAGGGAAGCATTAGCTATGGGCGAATAGGAAGGTAGAAAAAGCATGTAACCAACAACAAAAACCCAAACACATCATACAGACTGCCGAACAGAATGATAAATAAATTCAATAGATATACAATACTACACTTATATCCCCTAGATATTTAACTTTTACCATTTCTATAAATGTAACCTTATTTTATAAGTTTTAGTCGCTAATTCCTTTTCCTGATCTTTATAACCTGTAATCATCATTAAAATTTGATTCGTTGAAGGAAGCACTCCTTTTGATGCAGGAAAATCTCATATATGATATATTTCATAATGAAAATAATAATGGAATTACACATTTTAATTCTACGAGAGTTTCCTTGAATCTACATAAAAATTAAAGTCCAATCACTAATATTTCCCTCAAATCTAATCTATCTATTATTTCTTGCCACATACATATACACATACACACATACATATACACACACAGTTAAGAGATCACAGTTTTTTAAAAGCTCTGAGCAGAAATCTTCTCACAGAGAACAGAAAAGACTATTCCACATTTTACGTGTGAACTTAACCGTTTGCCATACGTACTCACTGATATCATGGATATGGATGGAAATGCGAGCAAATTTTATGTTTCATCAGCCAATAAACAGCATTCGATGCAAACTACTAACTCATCCTATTTTACTACAGACACTGAATAGATCTTTCACTCTCATACAGGTAATCTGTTTCTACGCAAATATACCCTCATTTACATATACCTCTGAATATATAAACAACAACAATATTTAAGCATCCCATAAAAAAAGACTTATTGGTAGAAATATATCATTGAACATAATTATTATTATTCAAGTAAATATAACTGTTTGTAACACTGCTTGTTTGTATGTTACAATTTATTTTATTTTTGAAATGATCCCTAACTTATGAAACACTGTATTTTAAAATACAAAGTTCTTACCTGGGATATATTCCTTGGGTCAAGAGGCAATGCAATAGGCGCGGTCAGACTGGTAAAAGATCGAGAAGTTTAAGATCGTGAAGTCTTCCCGATCTTTTGTCGTGCGGTCACACTGGCAGCCAAACGTCTCGATCTTTGGATCGAGAAGTTTGGGTCATCTGTGCGCGCGCGCAAGACAAAAGAAAGAGCTCGCCGTCCGATGGCTAGTTATCGTGACGTAACAATATACAACTGTACATGACAATGGCCTCGCGCTTCGGAGACACTACCCGCAAGCAGGTGGTGGACTGGTCACGTGACAAAGATCGCGAAGTTTCTGTTTCTCGCGGTAACACTGGCAAAAGATCGAGAAGTTTGGAGGGGGTGGGGGAAAATCCCTAGTTGATGTGGGAAGTTTCGCGAGAAGTTTTGGGGGAAGTTTCGCGGGAAGTTTGCGCTCACACTGGTAAAACTTCGAGATCTTAAAAATCGCGATCTTAAACTTCTCGATGTTTTGCCAGTGTGACCGCGCCTATAGAGTCATCTAAAGAGAGAACTTGCTCCATACAAATAGGATATAGCATGTCATACATATTCAAGTTATACGTAGATAACCCAATTACGGGGAAAATAAAATAAATGCCTAATTGTTATTGCTTAAAACGTATTGCCGCCGCCCTCCCCCCCCCAAAAAAAAACAACAAAAAAAGAAACACTGTAATTAGGACATATTCTATGTCTTCTAGCGACGAACTAGAATTTGCAATTGTGCATTCCCTCTGCAGTAGTATCAAAGTACCCCACATACCAGTTCTTGCATTGAGATGATCGAAGGTTGAATTGAATTCTTTTCACTGTATTGAATTTATATGATAATGGTTATTAGAAACTACCAAATGCACATGTCTGCTGGGTATGACGGCATACCATGTGCGTCTTTGAAGATGATTATGCAATTATGACACACTTCCAACGCTTGCTTGGGCACTTGATAGCGAATATATTTTTATAAGTGGTGTTCAAGGATTTTGGAAATTAAGGTAAAAGAGGTATCCGACAACAAGTCTTTCACAAATAAGGACGTGCTGTGCTCATTAAAATTATGTTGGAATAAACCTGTGAATAGCGTGATCCAATGAGTAAGGTCTCAAGCGTGATCCAATGAGTAGGGTCTCAAGCGTGATCCCGCCTTATGTTCACAGGCACTTTGTAGCCAAAATACGCCATGTCGGTGGAAAGCCTCTGTCTGACTTTTTCAAACTGCTCATCAGAAAGCGTGTCATAATATTTTTTCAAGATGGCATCATCGCTGCTATTCGAAACGTCAAGTGACTTATATGGGTGGAATTTAGAATCCACGCCCATGAGCTTTAGTGCCTCAATGACATCTTCAGTATACGTCTCCAGTTTGCCAATGTAGTCGAAACCAAGGCAAGGGTTGCAGAGCTTGTACACGTCCTGCCAGTGAATGTCACGATTCTCGGCCAAGTAGTAGTCGATGAATTCTTTAAAGGTGACGTTATACATTTCACTTTTTACCGACTTGCCAGGTATTTCTGCTTTAGAGTGATTTCCATATTCCATGTATATTTTCTTATTATGATGACGACGACTGGCAAGATTTCTATTGGGATAGGTCTCTAGTCGATCTCGAAATGCAGCCAAGATATGAGTGAAAGGATTACGAACGAAGATAACCTTCGTAAAGTTGGCAGCATAGAATTTCCTTGTACTCTGTTTCACATTTCTCAGGCGCTTAAAATGTTTCTTTAACAGCGTGTTGGATTCCCTTGCGGCCAGTTTGGCGTCTTCAGGTACAAAGCCGTAGATGCTGAGGAGGAGTCTTCCCCAGTTGGTGCCGCCACACTTGGGGATGGGCAGAAACAGTGTCCGCTGATTCGGGAGGACCCTGAAGCGGCCACAGTCCTCCGCAAGACGCGGGGAGGAAGTGATGTTGTTCCGCAAACACTCACGCCGCAATGTCTCTTGGCGAGCCACCTGCTTGTCTCTTATACTCATCGGTGGTGAGGTTTCCTTCACGAGATATTTTTGAAGGATAGAAACAAAAAGTAAAATCATCGTGAAGGAGGAGCTGTAGACCATTGTGTCCTCGACTCGACCTATCAGTGTAGAAGCCCCTTCTCATGAAACAAGTTATACTGGAAGTGTGCAAATGATGAGACCTGCTAGAATGTTATGATGACCCTCGCTATCCACTTGAACAATAAAGATAACAAAGAGACCTTGACAGAGGCTATTCGAAAAGAGTCATTTCTAAGTTTATTTAGGAAGGCTTTCAATATACGGAGGTAGCACCGGATGACACAGGGTGTAGGCTTCTAGCCCAAATTTGAGAGCAGTTTTCTTTTCATACCTGCTATGGTAGCGTGCTATTCGTGTATAGGTGTTGGATAGATACGAGTCTTTCCATTAATCTCTCTGTCGGGGGTTCTTTTCCCTTTGTAGCCCAATAACAAAGGAAATGAAATAAAGTCTCCCTCTTTCTCTCTGTTTGTTGTTTGCACATGACGTACACGAATGGGAAACATGGAAAATGGAAATATCAGCGTGAAAAGTGTCTAATGGTTGTTAGAACTTTTCTAAGCGACAACTGTGAATATACTGCTGAAAGATATTGCCATTATTTCTTTTTTAATGTAGCCAACTTTTATTTCTTTCAGATGACACAAATAAATAACAGCCATCCTAGTCTCTTTCTGTTCACACAACTTACTGATTTTTCCCTAAAAGAACGAAAGTTTTAGTTATTACCTTTCCAGGATTATGGGTGAACTGTCTGTGCGGGGTTAGGGCACCATAGATCTGCCTTAAACTCGAGGTCTTATCTGTGTAGAGAATAAACTTGAATCATCATTTTGTTGTCTTCCACAGGAGAAAACACGTTGTGGACGTTAAAAACATAATTCGTTCTTCCCGATATTAATCACGATGTGATTGGGTTTTGTTTGCTTGCATTTATTCTACTTCTCAAGTCAAAACAAAGTAAAATTGCATTGTAGAGTGAAAGCTGTTTATTAGCTGTCTCCTTCTGTGGAAGCGTATTTGTATAGGTTCGAATCCCATTAGTTCCTTATTTCATTCCTAACAAGTTTGTTAAAATTGTAGTTCAGCAGTTGGGATCTTACAACTACTTTTGTACAGAGGGAGACAGCTGAGTAAGAGCTTTCATGTAACATCTTCGGCTCAACGTTGTCAATCTTGACTTTCTACTGTTTTTCTGAAAGACTTATTCTGCTTTCTAACATTTGGGATTATAGAACAAAAAGGAAATGGTGATTTTAGCATTTATTCTTAAGCACAAAAAATACATGTACAAGAACGTCAAGTGCAGTCAAGCCCGTGAGTATTTATGTTATTATTATTATATATATATATATATATATATTTTTTTTTTGGTCAGGATCTCGACGTATTTAACTGTTTCAGATGCTGTATTTTTCAATTTCAATTTTATTTCCATTTCC
This sequence comes from Diadema setosum, assembly GCF_964275005.1. Lineage (NCBI taxonomy): Eukaryota > Metazoa > Echinodermata > Echinoidea > Diadematoida > Diadematidae > Diadema > Diadema setosum. Next base: position 29,878,809 of record NC_092690.1, read on the forward strand.
ATTGAATAAACAGTAAAAATTCATATACAATACTTTTACAGAACATATTTGTAACAATTTCAAAGAAAACGTACAAGAGGTCACGAGTAACAACAGAAATTCCTTTCTAAGGTATATATACATAATACAAAGATTAGAATGGAAATGGAGGGTCCCACTAAAAAGCAAAGCTTGTAGGGTGTGGAACCCTCGGAAATACGTACACAAAATCAAAGGAACCAATGTCAACTGACATGAAATTAACTTAGGAAGGAAAAAAGAAAGAAAAAAAAAGGAAAAAGAAGAAAAAAAGGGGAAATGACACTATGATACAACACACGCCATCGTGGACACAAGTATACTGTACTTCATGATGTAAATGCAATGATAAAACGATAAAACGCTCCCTGGCTTGATATTGCGATTGATTGGGTGCATATACCGGTATCAATGCATAGCAACGGATATAAAAAAGAGAAAGAGAATGGACTCACTGTTGTCTGGTGCAGTAAAAGAAAAATCTGTGTAAAGCTTATGTTAAACAGATTATTTTCTTAAAAGATGATTTGTGTGTGATATCTTTATACTTGTAAAAAAGATGACTTGATTGAGACAATAAAACCGAACCTAATTTGGTTGTATATCATAAGATTTCAATAGAAAGAATTTTAATTTGTTCTTAAAAGAATTCAAAGTTTGTGCTGTTACTATGTCGTTGGGAAGTGAGTTCCAATACTTTGGCCCCTCGTAGATGAAGGTTTGCTGAGCTAGCAAAGTCCTAAAAAATGGCAAATGAAATTCATTGGATTGCCTTGTGGGATAATTATGAACGGATTGATTTTTTGAAAACATTGATTCAAATATATATGGAAGATTATTTTTATTGTAATTATACATAAATTGTCCTATATTAAACAAATACAAATCTGTAATTTTTAATATTTTATTTTCAAAAAAAAATAAAGGATCATTATGAGGCAAATATGCAGTGTGACATATAATACGCAGTGACTTCTTTTGTAGCAGAAGTAATTTATCTAAAAAAGTTTGATATGTATTTCCCCATACAAGAATACCGTAATTTGAATAAGGCAATATGAGGGATGAATATAATGTAAGCAGGGACGACAAAGGAAGACAAAATTTAATCTTGTTGATTATACCAATATTTCGTGAAATAATCTTACATATACTATCAATATGAAATTTCCATGAAAGCTTATTATCAACTGTTATTCCAAGAAATTTGACATAAGAAACATTTTCCAGTGGTGTGCCATCAAAGATAATATCCATGATATCAGCAGGTAGTGCCTCAATGGAGTTGCTGAAAAGCATATATTTTGTTTTTTGAAGATTAAGAGATAATATATTAGCTTTTATCCATTGAGCAACTTTTTATAGTTCAAAATTTAATGTTTTTACTAGGGTAAGAGGATTATTATGCGAAAAAAAAAATAAATTTGAATCATCCGCAAAGAGAATGAAAAAAAGAGTATCTGATGATCTATAGAAATCATTTATATAAATAAGAAATAGAAGCGTACCTAATAAACTTCCCTGTGGTACCCCACACTTAACATTTGACATTTGTGAATTACAACCATTTAAAGAGACATATTGCTTCCTGTTCAAGAGGTAGCTCCTGAACCACCCCAAGGCCTTCCCACGGACTCCGTAATGGTGTAATTTATTGAGTAAAATATCACGATTAATGGTATCGAAGGCCTTGGAGAAGTCCAGGAACAAACCTATGAAATGTGTAGATTTGTCGATAGCATGTGCTACTTTTTCTACAAAACTCAATAATGCATGTGTGGTGCTATGTTTTTCCCTAACACCAAACTGAGAATTTGAGAGTATATTATTAAATTTCAAAAAAGTCATAGTTCTTTTATAAACAATTTTTTCAAGAATTTTGGACAATATACATAACAAAGAAATTGGTCTATAATTATTAACATCTAATTTGTCACCTTTTTTAAACAAAGGGATGACTTTTGCTATTTTCATACTTTCAGGGACAATACCATAAAAGAGGGATAAATTGAATATGTGAGCTAAAGGATCTGCAATTGAAGATATTACCCCCTTCAGCAGAAAATTACTGATGTCATCGTGTCCAGCACTTTTTTTTGGAACGAAAATCAGAAACAATATTGATCATCTCCTGAATATATGTTGGACTAAGAAACATTGACTTTGAATTTGGTGGACCTAATAATTCAGAAAAATTTTTATTTGAAGAAGGAATTTTGCTTGCAAGATTTTCCCCAATGAAAGAAAAATGATTATTCAAAATATTACAAATATAATGAGGTATTCGTGGTGTTCACGACAAATTAATTATATTCCCAACTTTGTTGACAGAGTTCGGAGCTTGTGAGTTACACTAATGCAAAGTATGGTCACTAGGTAGGCAACTAGACACACGTACGCACACACACACACACACACACACACACGTATATACCGGCGCGTGCAAGCACATGACCATCAACTCGGGTATCTTCCATTGATGCTGGACAAGATACCGAGATGCCTATAATATAGAGTATGATAATTGACATGGGGGTGGTAAACCTAATAAAACATTATCAATGTTCCTATTTGAATTTTAGAAATGAAGAGTTAAATGTTAAATGTAAATGTAACTGTATTCATTAATTCAATGAAAATGTGTATGTTTGGAAGAATGAAGAGATACCAACAGATGTAAAATGCTTAAACCAAGCTCTTCTGGTGATTAGATTTATACAAACTAGCCCAATAATTGGGTGCATGGATTCATCCTATAGGGTTTAAATTAGCTTTTCTAAAAAATGATGTTACAGTGAAACATTTTTTTTCTTATTTCCATGTTAAAAACTAAAGGCCGTGTCACATCTTTCCGGGCAAGCTACGCGGGCTTGTTGCGAGAAGGGATTTTCCAGCACGCAGGACAATTTTCTGCGGGCGGACAAGAATGTTTTCGAGTTTCGCACTTGTGTCTTACCTGCTAGACGCGTGCTACTTACCTTCTACTTGTGTGTATTCCGTGTGACCTGTGTGGGAGCCTTAAAACCTATCCGTTTTCTGTTACGAGCGACTTACCGCTACTGCGAAGTACCTGCGTTGGAGTTGCCTGCAAGGTGCTGCCGGTTATGGTCTCCTACTAGTGTTCTGCGTGTACCTCTGCGGACAAACCCCGCGTCTCACTCGGAATAAGTTTTGAGCATGCTCAAGGTCTTGTCATACCGTATCTGAGGAAGTTTTGCGGGTTGACTTGCTGGGAAACAAATTTGCTACCCGGAGCTCTCCGCAGTTGGTCCGCACCTGACAGTACCTAGCGCGTATCTTGCCCGCAGTTGCCCGGAGGTGCGCACACAAGTCCGATTTACCCGCAGCAGAGCTTTGAGCATGACCAAAACTTTTCCAGATGAGTCGCGGGGATTGCCTGCAGAGGCCGCAGAACACCAGTAGGATGCCAGTAGCTGCCGCAAGTCACAAGCAGTTGACCCGCTTGAAGTACGTAGGTTGGCCTTGGATCTATGCATCTACATGTATGCAAGATAATGGCATTCTGTGGGAGTTCTGCCATATCAAATTCCTTCAGAGGGATTCCTTCACCAAGTACGTTGTCTGCCCTCATTCGCCACCTATGCGCCTGACACGTAGGTCAAAGTCATGGAATGCACGTAGAACGGATGCAGCATGTAGGACGCACGCGAAACAAATCCTTGTTCGTCCGCAAAAATTGTCCTGCGTGCTGGAAAATCCCCACACGCAACAGGCCCGCGTAGCTCACCCGGAAAGGTGTTACAGGGCTTTTTCTTTTTTTTTTTTTGGCTGCGGGTAAATAGGACCTGCATGCGCAACTACGGGTAACTACGGGTGAGATACGTGCTAGATGTGCGGCTCATCTGCGTGGACCTCCGGGTAGCAAAAATTGTTCTTCGCAAGTTGCACGGAAGGCTTGCCCGGAAAGGTGTAACACGACCTTTACGACAAACAAGGATATGTCTGTGCTATTTTTTTGTTTGTTTGTTTGTTTGTTTTTTGTTGACCTCCTTTATCTGAAGCATGCATAGTTGTCCATTTCATAGCTTATAAGATCTTCATCTCACGTACACCACATAGACCTGGCTTTCGCTCGGATTCTTTAGGGTATGTATTTGGGCCTGAAGGTGCTTAAATACCCACAGTAAAGGACTTCGATCCATTCTACAACCACCCCATTACCATACGTTTACACACCTGCTCTTGTCTATATCAATTCACCTCATTGAGTTTGAAGCGGAAGAAAAATTACATCCTCTATCATAATCTTTTGCCGCCTGTTAGAAAGATAAGACTCAATCCATGCGAGGACAGACTCACTCATGCCAAAAGATGAATGTAATATATTCAACACTATCCCATGATCGATTGTGTCAAATGCGGCACTCAGATCGAGCAATACTAATAATGTTACTTTTTTATCCATAGCCAATAAGATATCATTCTTGATCTTAACCAAGGCCGTTTCCGTGCTATGAAACTGCCTGTATGCCGACTGCATACATGGAAGCCATTCACTACCCTGTAAGCATATCATTCAATCAGTTTTGATACATATTGTAAAATGCTAACTGGTCTTAGGTTGTCATAACTCAATTCCATACCACTTTTTTTTTTTTTTTTGAGAAGTGGCATAACTAGTGCCACTTTCCACTCAGATGGAAAGAGACCACTGGAGAGAGACATGTTGATGATTTTAATTAAGACCGGGAGGAGTGATTTTGTGCAATGCAAAACAAGGTTTGTTGGCAAAGGATCTAAAAAGCAGGCCTTCCTGCTCAGACTAAAAACTAATTTCTCAACATAACATTTTGAAATTATTAAACTTTGCATTGTGTGAAGTCTGGAAATCTATATTCTAACATTGAAGAGACATTTGATCTGAACTATTTTCTTTGGTTATTTGAGAGTAATGTAGGACGAGCACTATTCATGATAAATAAAGTTCTAATACGACCAGCTTTGAAGTTCTCATAATCGAGAGGAAATTTCGTTCTCAACCATTTCTTCTCAGCTTTCCTTCTTTTTCTTTTATTTGTGTTTTTACATCATCTGGGAACCATGGTACCTGTGGATGAGATGACACATTCTTGGTAATCAAAGGTGCATGCTTGTCCAAAATTGAACTTAAGTGTATCATTGTATAAAAGCAACCAACTCTGTAAGATCATCAGGAGTGTCTGTACATAGTAAACTGTTAGCCATATCATACTCAATCTCAATCTCAATCTGAAAAGAAGCACTGCAGTTCTGGCTATATGAGATCCTACACTTCAAAAATAATTTCCGACGAAAGGCTGACGAACAAAAGGGAAAGAGGAATGCTGAGGGTTCACCGTAATGTTCAGATCCATTCAGCCTCACATGAAGACACACAGCAAGCACCAGGCACAGCTGAAGAATTCCCATTGTGTTCAAGTTCAGGTTCAGTAAATACATCATAGTAGGTATACAGATGTACATGTAGCACAGTAGCAGTACATATAAAGGCAACTACATACAGTCAGTCACTCCAAAAAAAGGGTCTAGTGATATCTAAATCACTAGGCACAGCTGAAGAAGTCCCATTGTGTTCAAGTTCAGGTTCAGTGAATACATCATAGTAGGTATACAGATGTACATGTAGCAGTACATATAAAGGCAACTACATACAGTCAGTATGGTGTTGATACAGTGTACGGGAAACCATGCCTTCTTGCCTTGGCTGAAAAAGGACATGTCGCAAAGGAAAATTGATACTGGTATAATAAGTGACCAAAATCATCAAACACTCCAAAAAAGGGTCTAGTGATATCTAAATCACTAGTATAAAAGATTAAAAAAATCACAAAATGTAAAGTGTGTGGTAAACCAGTATAAATAAGAAAGAAAAAAGGAGGTCTGTGGAGAGCTGCACAATGGGCGCTAATCCTATCCCTTCCCTATTATTACTATCATTATATATATATATATATATATATATATATATATATATATATATATATATATATACCCCTATCCCTGTTATGATCAATTTCAGCTTGATAATCACCTACTTAATACTCATCGCTCAGCCGATAATCTGCAACATAATAAAGTGGGACTTTGTTAGCCTACACCCCCTAGGGACATTCCATATCATGTTAAGAGATGAGGATCGATAAAGTCCTTGGTCTGTCATGATATCTTCATTTATCATCTGTCTTTGACACTGTCAGTCGTGTCTCTGTGATTATTTTCAATAACATTGATTCGTTTCGTGCTGGTGATCACGTGTTGTTCATAACACATGTTCATAACACGGTTATCTAGTCATATAGCTCACTGTCTTGTACTTCTTAAAGCGAAGCTTGACAAGTATTGCACAGTTCTGATACTCACCATTAACATCGAGAAAAACAAACACAAAAATGATGGCAAGTGCACATACTCCAAAAGCTACGAGTTGCCGTCCATGGTAATGAGCCATGTTGGTGAATGTTTTATCAGTTGATATGACGACGTGATGATTGATAACAATAGCCTGGAAAACGCAGACGTATGGCGTGCTATGCTGTGACAGAAACAATGATTGACGTATATTTGTATTTAACGAAATATTCATTTGTTTTCTTGCTTGAAAAACAGAAGATTTATGATAATAAGGAGAATACTATAAAAAGATATGAGTCGGGTCTCTGAAAACAACTAGGTAAAATCAGGAATAATTGTGCAATGGATACAATCTGTACGAATACTGATCTGAATACAAACATTCACCAATTATAACTTTGGCAGCGAATCCTTAATTATAGTATAAACTTCAGCAAATATAGCACTCCATGATTTTGATACTTGATAAAAGAATGTTGTGTGTGTGTGTGTGTGTGTGCTTTTGTTGATGATTTAGCAACTTACATGTAAACCGCTTTGCCCAGAATGTTAATGTGTAAACGTGATGCATGTAAAGGAAGGTGACAATAACTTCTTTCGTGCTTAAGGATTGATATGACATATTTTAAAGTGAAGCAGACTCTTATCAAAATGTTTGTTGCATATAATTGAAACATAATACCAATAATATACAAATAGTTCAGAAATCTTAAATGTACAGATTGTATGACGTGTTTGATATCCAGTCCGATTTATACACTTTTTAACGGTCCCTTTATCCTTGTTTGTTTGAGTGGTTCACAATATACAAGATTATTCTTTAGTAGACCTCTCTATTCCTTTTTTTCTTCAACTGAAGCATAACTTTGTATTTTTCCAGTATGCATTCTTATGTTTATCGACCTGTATCATCTATCCTTTGCAAAATCGAATGTTTATGTTTATAATATAATTCATGATTTATTCTGTGCTACGTTTTGTTGGAAAAAAATGAAATAAAAGATTGAATTGAATTGAACTGAATTGTATTTCTACCTCTTCTTGAGAAACGACATCAATTGCTAAATATACAATTGATCCTTAAAGGTAGGGGATACCTTTTACAGACCTCCCAAAATGCAGCAAAACATTAAATATGAACCTCAGGGGACCTGTTTAGGCCACTGCTGAGAAATTTGGAAGTCAACAGTTATCTACAATTTGAATAATGCACAAAACTCAACTACTCAGTAGTTCTGTGTGTCAGCCACACTTGAGCCTTTTTGTTGCAGTCTTCTGTATCTTTTATCTATAAACGCAAATCTAAGAGTATAAGAGCTGATGTAATAACATATAGAGTGTGTGGCAAGAATGTATATAGAAAGGTTTGTAAGTTTTGATGAACTTTCTTCACAAAATAGACATGATGGACACACTTGCAGTGCATGGGTCTGCAAAGGTAGCCTAGTAATGTACTGGAATTTACGGTGAGCCCCGAAAAAAATTCAATTCAAAATCTAACGGTCAATAAAAATGTACTAAATGTTACCTTCCACTTTCAATACTTTATGGGAGTTTCTAAAATGATACTCTCTTCAACATACCACTGTATTTATACAACTCTTCATTTAAGGCATGCAAATGGGATTCCCTACCTTTAAATTGACAATACTTTTGAATAGTTAAAGCCGGTCTCTCTCTCTCTCTCTCTCTCTCTCTCTATTTAGCAAAATTTACACAACCAAAAAGCAACCTGTCTCCACTCCTTGGTGTAATGATTTGTCAGGGGAATTTCAACACTTATTGACATTTCTGTGTGGAAACGAAGATACTTTTAGTAATGCACGAAAATTACTGTAATCAATTGTAATGAATTTAGTAAAGCAATCAAAAGTCCAAATGCTGATTGGAGGGGAGGAGGGCGGGGTCTTTGAAATATTCTGTTTCCGGTAAATGTTCAAGTGCTGCTGTTGCTTTATCATTCTTCTTTGAACCACTCAAAATTTTTGTTTTCGACGCCTGTTTTTTTCAAGGTTGTTGTTTTTTTTTTTTTTTAACAGTTGGATGAGCCCAATTTTAGGGGCGTTGGCTATGTTTAACCTCCTGAAACTTTAAACCGATAAATTTACATGAGATACTGTTGCCAACACGTAACAGCACAAGTTGTGCTGTGTGTTCATAACAATTAATCAGGAAGCATTCTCAACAAACAAAATATTTCAGATACCTCCCAATATGACTTTTGGAACTTTTCAAAAGTAAACAAGTTGTCTTTAATGTACCTTATTCTAACTCATACATGACTCAAGTTTCACACAGAATTTAGTCAACAAGACATAGTGTAGAAATATCTCTACCAGGTAATATATTGTGCTCTAAACCTTAACAATTTACACGATTTTTTAAAGGAGGTGGAGAGCTACTTTTATGTTGTGTGTTTTTCACAAATCTATGTAATTTGTGTAGATTTCATCTCTGTGTCAATTAATGTTTTTGGAGTTAGAGTCATCTTTTTCAAAATATGACAAGATGATAATTTCTCCAGCAACAAACATAAAAAAAAACTTGATAGATTAATTCAAAAACATTTTAGTGTGGTTCAGTGGTCAGATATCCACACAAAAGTCAGCATAGCTGCAAATCTGTAGCGTTATATTTTCTTCGAAAAAAGTCGCCAAACTGGTCGACAAAATCTGACCAGTAGAGTACACAAATCATATCTTCGCAGACACGTTGCCTATGTAATGAAGACAATATTTCAGCAACGAGGAACAGCACTTTGTGTAGGGTTAGATTGTGACTTTACATAGGGTCCCTAACAAGAAAAATGTCCACTGATAGTATATCTTACGAACGAGCTATCTACAACTCATTACATAACCTAGTTATCTATACGCCACACGTGATTAGTAGTGGTCCTATAATACCAGGATATCGTCTAATATAGCTACCACACATAACTCTATTCTAAGTAACTTTTGTTCATTTTGTAAAGTAAGAGATGACTTACCTCTCTCGACAAAACAATTAAACGAAAACGTCCTGAACAAAATACGGCAGATTATGGGCGGCCACACCTAGCCGCCAATGAGAATAACCGTTTTAATAGTAAACCCAGGCAATGCATACAGTCAGGAGCATCGCGCGTATACAGTACACACAATGAAGATGTTACGTGCCTGTCAAAATGAATATGACATTGGCACGGGTGTAGCAGATTTCGTTTTGTTGCCAATAGAGGGAGATTATGACAAATATTTCGGAGAAAATGATTTGAATATGATTTGAATGTTATGTAGGAGGAATGTGCGGCTAGTGTACGGTTGCGCATTGAGATAGGAGAGAGAGACCCAGTGAACACTTGCTTGTGAGGTCGTGCTGGCGAATGGTTGCCGAGGACGGGTTAAGATGCCAAGACCGGAGCCTGACCATCTTTGCGATAATTCAGCTGCGTCGCTTGGCGCATTTCCCGTGGACACCGCTTGCACATGGCTTGCCGCACATTCTAAGAGGAAAAGGGACCGAGAAGCTGTAAGTTTGCAAACTTTGTTATTACTTGATTTAGCACCCGCTAGAAAAGATTTTTTTTTTTCTGATATGCCTAGAATAGAAGTAAAGAAAAGTTGATATGAAAGAGTTGCAGAGTACACTAAATAATGTTCTCGAAAGTAGCTCGGTATGGTGACTTTTGTGCTCGTAATGCTCTGAAAAATGTTTAAGCCAGAAAGAGAACTGGTTTGACAATACGAACGTTGCTTGTTGTACACCTCAGTGGCGTATCTAGGGGGGGGGGGCAAGGGGGCACGTGCCCCGGGCGCCACTCCTTGGGGGCGCAAAATAACGAAAAAAAAAAAAAACGAAGAAGAAGAAAAAAAAAAACGAAGAAGAAGAAGAAAAAAAAGAAAAAAAAACACGAAGAAGAAGAAGAAAAAAAGAAAAGAAGAAGAAGAAGAAGAAGAAGAAGAAAAAAAAAATCGCCCGGAAGGGGGAGGGAGAATGTGGGGGGGGGGGGCAGAAAACCAAATCAAACAAGATAAAAACAAAACATGATGATGACGCGGACAAAATGACAAGGTTTATTGTGTTCACACAAAAATTCCATGTTCTGTGAGCTGAAATACAAAAATTTTCGGCTCGCTCGCTGCCCTCCCTCGCCAAAATTTATACAAAAAAAGACGGTAAGAACAAAACGTGATGATGACAAAATGACAGTGTCTATTCTGTTCACACATGTCATTTTATATTTAGTAGGCAAAATGTTTCACGGAGCAGCGGCTGCAATTTCATTCGTTCTGAGGCGATCGCCAATTGGATCAAAAGAGGGCGTCAACGGTTTGGAACATGAGGGGAGGGGGGCGCAAAAAAACAACAACAAATCAAACAAGATAAGAACAAAACGTAATGATGACGCGGAAATATACAAATTTCGGCTCACTCGCTCGTACTAATTTAGAGGTTTTTTTTTTTTTTTCAAGTCCTCAGTTTGTTGGTATAAATCGTTATCTATAAGGCCGTCATTATATCTTGATTAGAATTGTAAGATTTAATAAGCAAAAAATGACAAGAGTTTCATGATTTGGAAGCTGAAATACAAAAATTTTCGGCTCGCTCGCTGCGCTCGCTCGCCAAAATTTGTATAAAAAAAAAGAGAAGAAGATAAGAACAAAACGCGACGATGACGCGGACAAAATGATAATGTCTATTGTGTTCACTCATGTCATTTTATATTTAGCAGGAAAATGTTACACGGAGCAGCGACTGCAGTTTCATTCGTTCTGAAGCGATTGGCGATTGGATCAAAAGAGGACGCCAACGGTTTCGAACATACGGGGGAGGGGGGGGGGGGGCGCAAAAAAGATCAAAAAAGATAAGAAAAAAAAAACGTAATGATGACGCAGAAATATACAAATTTCGGCTCACTCGCTCGTACTAATTTAGAGTATTTTTTTAAGTCCTCAGTTTTTGGGTATAAATCGATATCTATAAGGCTGTCAATATATCTTGATTAGAATTGTAAGATTTGGTAAGCAAAAAATGACAAAAATTCCATGTTTTGTAAGCTGAAATACATTTCGGCTCGCTCGCTGCGCTCTCTCGCCAAAATCTATCAAAATTCATTACATTTAAATCACCCTCAAAAGATCCCTTTTAAGTGCTTGAAAAAGCATCATGTGGACTTTGTTTAAAGTCCCTACCGGGATGGGGTTGGGGTTGAACACTTTTTCAGAAATTAGGGGCGAAATTTTCGTGGGCTTGCCCCGGGCGCCGTTTTCCCTAGATACGCCACTGCCAAAAGTGAAACCGTGTGAGTAGAAGAAATGAGTGATCTCTTCAGTGATCTTCAGTGATTTCTTCTTTTTTTTTTCAGAAGAAAAAAATTCGATAACGACTATTGAAATGCTATGTTAATCAACGCTTCCAATAAAGCACTCGACACACATTATGCGTAGACAAAAAAATAATAAAATAAAAATAAATATATACATATATATATATCGGCCTCAGTCATGATCGCGCCGGATGCTGTCAGGCATTTTGTAACCAAAATACGCCATATCCGCAGCAAGTCTCTGTTTCAATTTTTCAAACTGCTCATCTGAAACCGTGTCATAATATTTTTTTATGATGGCATCATCGCTGCTATTCGAAACGTCAAGTGACTTATATGGGTGGAATTTAGAATTCACATCCCTGATCTTCAATGCCTCTATGACATCTTTATTATATGTCTCCAGTCTTCCAATATAGTCGTAACCAAGGCAAGGGTTACAGATCCTGTACGCGTCGTGCCAATGAATGTCGTAATTCTTGGCTAGGAAATAGTCGATGAACTCTTTAAAGGTGACATTGTACATCTCACTTTTTACCGACTTGCCAGGCCTTTCCGCGTCAGAGTGATTTCCGTACTTTAGGTATATTTTCTTATTATGAACCCGACGCTGATGGAGATTTCGATTCGGATAGGCTTCTAGTCGATCTCGAAATGCAGCTAAAAGACGGGTATACGGATTACGAACGAAGATGATCTTCCTAAAATATTCAGCAAAGAATTTCCTTGTGCTCTTTTCTACAGCTTTCAAATACTGAAAGCGTTTCTTTAACAAAGTGACAGATTCCATGGCTCCAAGTTTAGCGTCTTCAGGTACAAAGCCGTTGACGCTGAGGAGGAGTCTGCCCCAGTTGGTGCCTCCACATGGGCTTTACCCATCGCGCCATTCACTCTGGAGGTTATTTGATGTCTAACTTAGGTCTGTACAAGTGACATACAAAATACCCTCTTTGCTTAACTTCAGTTAAGATAGGATGCAGATGATGTAAAGAAAAGCTACAACCCTATATTAAAAGGGGAAGAACAAACAGGAGAGGAGCTGAAAAATGTAGCGCTGAGAACAAGGGTGCAATGTCTCCCTTATTTCACCATGACTGTCAGTAGAACTAGAAAGTCTGAGGGTATGGCACAAAGAGCTGCGGCCTTGTTTAGACTGAAGGGGGTGCTGGAATCTCTTGGTCTAATACAGGCAACGTCCCGACTTTTCATTATATGGTGGAGGTAGTTCAAGCATTCGTTGCTAGCTGACACTTCCTTTTCCTTCCATGTGCATTTGCTGTGATCTGGCGCGGAGTGGATGAATGAATGAATGAACGCGTGACTTTTGATTTCGAGGTGTAATACTCACTGCCATGAGACTCACAAATTTGTGGTACATCCTACACTTGGTACACTAGCAGCTACACCGTGTTCTGGATGTGATGGATCTACGTGTACACCCTTTCAAAACCTGATTTCACATTGTTTGTATGGTGTAGTGGCATTAATTACGTCTGTTTGCATTGGGGGTACTGCCTGTAGATTTGTGAATAAGCATTGCCATTTCTTTCTGGGAAATTGCAACTATTAACCCATTGAATATGGGCTGATTTCTATAACACACATTTACCAGTTTCCCCAGCCTGAGAATACCTGGGACTAGTCTTCTACAGGTTAATACATCTTCTGGTAACTGCCATCATATCTATAATTTGCACTATGGGGCAAATATTTTCAGGCTACTTTGTGTGGTAATGTGTTATTTTCTAGCTGTGTGGTAATGTGGAACATTGTTAGTATCTGTCACAACTGTAAAATTAATATTCATCTCAAAGGTTTTGTGCAAGAGTAACAAAATTTTCCTGACATGTAATATGTAATCCCTGCCATTTCAATGTGACATTTCCATTTCAGTGTCACTCATGTTTCTGGACCCCTCCCACTCTACAAGCCACTCCCATTCATGTGCTCCTCCCACTCCTTGGCTCCTCCCCCCCCCCCCCCCCACTTGGTGGTCTTGTACCTTGATATTAAACCATGCAGGAGTCCTCTCTTGCTCATAATTGTACTACTACATTAATGTCTCTCCTGTCTCCGTTACGCCACTTACCTGTGTCCTACACTCCCAAAGCATAGAAAACAGTATAACATTGTCTATAAAAGCACAATGAGTGTTACACTACGGACAGTGCCCTTTTACTTACGTGGTCACAAAATTTGCAAAGTTTGTACCACCAGTTATTTCGGTCAACGTTCCCTACAGCTGGTTGTAGCAAGTCTTATAAATCCGTGTTCACGAGTGATAAACATTGACACTGTGTCGTTGACTGTTTGAAAGTGTTCTATTTTACATTGAGGTCATAGATTATTATTGACTATAGGGAAATGATTGTGGAACTACTGTATGTCAGCCTTTCGTCGGTGTTTCAATGCGATTTCGAGGTGTAATACTCACTGCCATGAGACTCACAAATTGGTGGTACATCCTACACTTGGTACACTAGCAGCTACACCATGTTCTGGATGTGTTGGATCTACGTGTACACCCTTTCAAAACCTGATTTCACACTGTTTGTATGGTGCAGTGGCATTAATTACGTCTGTTTGCATTGGGTGTACTGCCTGTAGATTTGTGAATAAGCATTGCCATTATTTCTTTCTGGGAAATTGCAACTATTAACCCATTGAAGATGGGCTGATTTCTATAAGACACATTTACCAGTTTCCCCAGCCTGAGAATACCTGGGACTAGTCTTCTACAGGTGAATACATCTTCTGGTAACTGCCATCATATCCATGTTTTGCACTATTGGGCAAATATTTTCAGGCTACTTTGTATGGTAATGTGTTATTTTCTAGCAGTCTGGAAATGTGGAACGTTGTAAGTATCTGTCACAACTGTAAAATTAATATTCATCTCACAAGGTTTAGTGCAAGAGTAACAAAATTTTCCTGCCATGTAATATGTAATCCCTGCCATTTCTATGTGACATTCCCATTTTAGTGTCACTCATGTTTCTGGACCCCTCCCACTCTACAAGCCACTCCCATTCATGTGCTCCTCCCACTCCTTGGCTCCTCCCCCCCCCCCCCCCAACTTGGTGGTCTTGTACCTTGATATTAAACCATGCAGGAGTCCTCTCTCGCTCATAATTCTCTCCTGTCTCCGTTACGCCACTTACCTGTGTCCTACACTCCCAAAGCATAGAAAACAGTATAAACAGTGTCTATAAAAGCACAATGAGTGTTACACTACTGACAGTGCCATTTGACCTACGTGCTCACAAAATTTGCAAAGTTTGTACCACCAGTTATTTCGGCCAACGTTCCCTACAGCTGGTTGTAGCAAGTCTTATAAATCCGTGTTAACGAGTGATAAACATTGACACTGTGTCGTTGACTGTTTGAAAGTGTTCTATTTTACATTGAGGTCATAGATTATTATTGACTATAGGGAAAATATCCCCCAGGCCATTACAAGTCATGTACATGTACTTCATCTTTACAGGTTTTCTGTATGTCTGAAATTTCTTTGTCTACTACTGTTGTAAGTAAGTCTGACCCCCCCCCCCCCAAAAAAAAAAAAAAGAAAAAAAAGAAAAGGAAAAAACACACAAACACACACACCACTAGCACCACCATCAATAACAACAGCACCATCACCACCACCAATAACAACAACAGCACCACCACCACCAACAACAGCAACAACAACACCCCACCAAAACCTCTCTGGTTATCCTGTTCATACTATCCGGTGTTCCATGTGAATTTGAATTCCTTGCTATAGTAGTAAATATTTGGGTTTTTTGGTTTCCAGAAGAGGGCGCCCTCTATGATAAGGAATGACTAGTCACAACTCGTTCATGCACTGAACTCTGAAAGACTCTGTAGAAACATACTTTGCCATACAAATCATTATGCACGGGTCAAATTAACTGATCATATGAACTGCGTTTATGAGGTAATCAGGGATTAGATAGCTTATTGCATAAGCTATACCAGAGTACGTCCATGCCAGCTATTTTATTGATGATGAAATGGAGGTTCATGCAGTACAACATTGCACTGTGCGACTGCGTGCGATTCAAAAGAGCAATAGTACCCAAGCCGATGGGAACTTTCCACCGCATCAATTTTTTAAAAGCTATACTTGAAAGGAAAGAGAAACAAATGAAGAGTTTGTTTGCAAAAACCGATAAGTCCATATTTGCCAAATGGAGATATTTGCGATTAAAGGTCAAGAAAAATAAAGAGAATAATAAGAAAATTTTTGCTTCTTTTGACCATAACTTCAAAAATATGCCTTTATATGTAATGACCAATATATCATTTAAAAGGTATTATTTTGTACTTTATGACAGTGATCGTCCTTCAAAATCTTCAAAAATGGACTTATCGGTTTTTGCAAACAAACTCTTCAAATATTGGCTTGTTGTGGATGTGAAGGCATGTAAGCTTTTCATTCAATTTATTTCTTGGTACATTGTGCACTGGCAGTTACACTTTGATGGTTTTACGGACTTTATCACAATTGTAATCGGTCATGCTGACCATCGAAACAAATGGAAAAGAGAAAGTTGCATTGATCATTTAGATGATGACGTAATAAGTCATGTAGAGCTATGTATCATCGGCACTTATAATTTTTCTTTATTCATGTCTATTATTTTTTTTTATTCGTTGTCTGATGAGCGATCTGCATGCAAAGCAATACAGCTGCTGCAACTCATTGCTTTGTCTTATTAGTTTCTGTTCTTTTTGGATGGTGCACAATTGTACCTTTGACAAGCATGGACGTGATTTGCCAATATCTTTTGAGCTGTTTATTTGTCAGGTGATACAACCGTTACACAGTAAACTGTTGGTGGTTATACTGTTCTTTGACAAGTACTAGTCACTTAAAGAGGAGAAAATGTGTTGCGCGCTTTTAACGTGCAGAGCTCAAGATAATACACGCCGATCAGTGCGTGTGCTCTACTCTGTACAACAAACGGGGTGCATACACATTTTGAGCATGTATTTTGTTTTCCGAACTAACTACGCGTATGAATGGGAATAGTCTTATATTCCATCCATATCAGTTGGAGCAACGTGGAAAGCCGACTTGTTTGTCTTGCCGACAAAATAATTTATTGATGGTTTGAAATAAAGCTCTAAATGTTAGTTTGTAAAAGTGTTGTCGAATATATTTATCGTTCAGATGCATAGCGATTAGGTTAAACCTATGTTCGTTCTTTTGAAATAGCATTGCAGCTAAAGTGATTGTCAACAGGTGCGCACGTGATATTTTCTTCTTTTTTTTTTGATATGTGAGATTGTGTTCTTTGGATGGAATGCAGCAAGTTGCATTTTGAGAAGAAAGACAAATGCGAGATTGATTTATAGACGGCTACTGTACTTGATTATGGACAGTGTCAAGAAATAACACAAGTTTTTGTGCGATAGAAACCTATTATTGTTGATTAAAAAAAAAGAGTTTATATGCGCAGAGTGAGAAAACAAAAGGCTAATGAGTATTTATGTGTCATTGTAAGTACTTAGGGCTGTGCATTATTTTATTAAAAATATGGTGACATTCAGTGATAAAGAAGCTGATAACCGAAAGACGTTGTGCTTGTAATTTTCTATGCTCTTTTTTTTTTGTGGTGTCTGTTTGATTTTATACCTAAATAAATGCATCTATAATTCATACACACGAATATATATATGTATACAGTATATATATATATATATATATATATATATATATATATATGTATATATATACATATATATATATACAGTATATATTATATTATATTACAGTGTATATGAATTATATTGTATATAAAATTATGTATAAGTATTATACATAAAATGTCTGTATGTGTGTGTGTGTCTCTATCTGTCTGTCTATATATGATATCAGTCACGTTTCCGAAGGCCAATAGACTTTGCCAATGAAGGAAAATGATTATTATGAACGTGATGATGACAAAAGTAAAGTGGAAAATGAATGGAATAAAGTTATTGACGAATGGCCATAAAAATGCAGACACACACACACACACACACACACACATAAAGGAGAAGAAGATGGAGAAAATTAGTAAAATGATAATTAACGAACTGGTGAGCAGTAATTTATTCATCTGTAAACTATGGAACAATGATGCTAGTTCGGTTCAGTTCAGTTTATTTTTGCATTCCATTTTCAGTGATACTACGTATATAGTTCAATTCAGTTCATTTCAGTTAAGTTCAATTCTGCATTCCGTTTCAATGCAATGTACGATATGTAACAAAATTTGTCAGTGTATCACAAGTCATGAATGAACTGCGCAGTTTGCAGTGAAAAAAAAAATCACAAATTTTAGGAAGGGAATCATGCGAATTTTTGCATTCTGAAAAATATGTATATCATTGTATATAATTTTCAATTGATAACATAAAGGATCAGAGGGGTTAAATAAGGGGAATTAATGATAAGTCACAGAATACTTTTCTGAAGAATAAACATGACTTATTTTACTTTAACCAAACTTTTCCCATGCATCGTTGTAGTATGTTATGTATACAATTATGATAAAAATCAGAGCAAGATATATCACAGTAAAATGATACGAGAATTTTGAGTTTATAAGGTTTTTCAATCGGTATAAGATTCCCATTGTTTTGGAAATGAATGTGCGACTGTTACGAACATGATCATTCCAAGATGAATTCGAGTCAATTGTAAATTCCTATAAAAAAGTGAAATTCAAGTCAAAGACAATCCGTCAATACATCATACATTACAATCAGTCATATCATCAATTTATGAAAAAGTAGGCCTACGTATGAAACGCTTAAAATGTATTTGGGAAATAGATAATCTATTACATAGAAACCATTGAGAAACTTTATCTATGTCTATATTTAACGTATAAATCAGCATTTCAAAATAACATATGTATATTATATATATATGATGCATAAGACACAGAAGAGGGCCAATGTATAAAGCAGAATTTAGCCCTCACGGACACCACAAGATTTCCGATCTTGGGAGGATTTAAATGAGACGTATTGCTTTCTAGAAGATAAAATAAAATGATCAATAATCCAGAAAGTGTTAAACCACGATCAACACCATTATCGTTGTAACTTGTAATGACATCCAAATTGTCATGATCTATCGTCTCAAATGCTTGGGAAAGATTCTATCTTTTTTTTTTTTTTTTTTTTTTTTGCAAAATTGTAGTGTTTTCATCTAATAATTGAGTAATTGCCAGGTCGGTGGAATATCAAATCTGAAAGAGAACTGATTTAGTATAGGGATACTCATATCCCAATGTGCAAATCATAAAAGATGTGCATCTATTCTCTATTCTTTTTTATTGATTCATGCGTAAACAAATGGATAAAATAGTTTTAAAAAAGAATGTATTCATTCAACGCCTAGGATTAAATTTAATTGATATTTTAGCGCACATTCAGCCGATAGAAAAAAATATCATGGATATGAAGATAATTCATTGGCGCATTGCAATACATTTTATATTTTGTTTGAAATAGTCAAGTCTTACTACAACACATACTAATTACCTAGGGATTGTTCATAACAAACTTTGACCCATTTTTCCTGCTGTTTTAAAGGGATCGTATAGTTTTGGTAGAGGCTTAATATCAGGTTTGTATATATATATATGTATATATTTTTTTTTGGTGAGATAGTGAGAAACCTCTTATGAAATATGAAAGAGCATGTAATTCATTGAGGATTTCAACGTTTATTTGATGGAAGTTTATTTTGAGATGGCTGAGATATCCAAAACAGAGCGATTCTAATTAAGTGTGGGACCCATATCATCGTTTTGTTTTACTTTGTTTTTTGATGTTTCAGCTATTTCAAATCCGATTTTCATCAAATAAACTTTGAATTTCTCTTAAAATGGTATGCTCTGTACTATTTCATAAGTGTTTTCTTGATATCTCGCAAAAAAGTTAAAGCCCAATCTTCATCTCCACCAATACTGTACCATCCCTTTAAGGCGTGTCTACTTTATTAACGCGAGAATAAGCGGGAAAGCCTATTTCATAAAACCCAAGAACAAAAACAACGCTAAACACATTAACTTTTGTGCTGACATTGAATGTTTGCCGTCTTCGGTCCTGTCCGTTGGTGCTTATAGAAGTCCCCGATTTTCTCATAAGGAAACAACAGAGGGCGTCATGCACTACGAATAAACTTGAGGCATTGTTCAATCTCAGCTGCAGCTGATGAATGTGTAGAATGGTGCAACGCGAAGTTTATTACAAAGAAGTAGGACCTGTAAATCAATTGGACCAGCCTTCCAAAGCCCACATACCACACTGTCCTACCACATGATGTACTAAAACAAATGTGGAAAAAAAGTAACCATACTAATAACCTACCACTTAAAAAACCACTAAGTTATTTCCAATTTATTCACATCTTTTCACTTCTTACGTGCCATGGTGGAAACCCCCCTGTGTGCCACATTATTCTGAGACACCGACGCAGTCACACTTTGAGAAAATATCATGTTTTTTATTTTTCAAATCTAACTTCTAAAGATTTCTGTTGAGCTGGACATGTAGCGCGCAATGTTTTAGAGAAAAGGCCAAGCTTTGTTTTGGTGTAAATTGCATGACATTGTAAAATCTATAACTGATTTTCTTTCAAATGACCAAAAGCTACATTATTGTAAAGGCCTGACTTTTGCACACCAAACAGTGACAGAAACTGTAAAACACAAATCCATCAAATAAAATACAAGTTATACAGGGTGACCCTAAGAACGGAACAGCTAAGATCTTTAATTTCAGCAATATTGATGTAAATATGTCATTATTTTGCATACTATTGGAAAAGCCATTTTTTCCCCAATACAATGACATCGAGTTCTTTAATTTTGGTGAGTGCGGTATGATTTTAGGACCATCTTGTCAACCCTTACAATTTTCATAATGTGATCATTTTGGACTCTCAGGCCCGAATTCACGAAGGTGGTACAAATGAAACCATGGTTAAAACATGGACAAAAACCATGGAACGCCAAGTGTCGCACGGAATATTTCGTTGCGAAGATGGTAATTTCGTAGACAAAATGACTTTTTCGTGAACGGAATTATCATTTCGTGGACGAAATGTTCATTTAGTTACAAAATGTTGTCATTTCGTTACCAAATAATAATTTAATCGACAAAATGACTGATTTCGTAACGAAATATTCCATGCAACACTTGGCGCTCCATGGTTTTTGTCCATGGTTTAAACCATGATTTTATTTGTACCACCTTCGTGAATTCGGGCCTCAGAGATACCGAAACCAGCGAGAATTCGGCTTGCCATAGAATCAGAAGCGTTCACAATGTGTGGAATGTGGGGCGGACGGTGTGATTGTCATTGTTCGTTACTATTGTGAATGAAACGACCTGCTGGGCTCATTGAGATACTAGATTTAGCTGGAAAATAAGCGAGGTTTATGTAAAGGCATTCAAAAGCACTCCCAAAATAGGGAAAATAGCACAAAAATCTAACTGTACAGAAATTTATTGCCTACCTATATAACGTAGGGCTCCCTTGTAAAGCAGGCCTTTGTGGCACTGAATGGGACTACCCTACTTTAAAGAAGACTTAATAAATAACTAGAGATTGTAATTTGTCATTACTGACAAATTAAGGTGATCCGATTTTTTTTTTATCAATGATTCGAGTCCTGATCGCAATACGCATGATCATACAGGTTTCATCTGTGTTTAGAGACATTGGCCGTGTGATATTTGGACTCTCATTTAGAAAAGGGAGTTATATATGCCATCCTTGGTACTAAATTCTGTATACACTAGATAACGAAGATACAGCAACAAATACATATGACCTTTGACCCACCTTTACACTCCCAAGATGGCACCTGAAAAAAAGTGGTTAATTTGTGAAATGATTCTTGCGACATCGTCTGTAAGTGTGCAAAATATGGGAAGGATAGGACAGGTATTCACCAAGATACAAGATGAAACAGTTATGACCTTTGACCCTTATTTACATACCCAAGATGGCGTCTGATCAAGAAGTCGTTATTTTATGAAATAATGTAGGTGACATGAACTAAACACGTGCAAAATATGGTGGTGATAGAGCATGTTTTTCTTGAGTTTTTGTAAAGAAAGTTGCGCAAAGAAAGAAATATTTCAATACATCGTTGATGAGCCTTAATTTCAACCAAGCATTTTGATGTGATACCGACATCGTGTAAAAAACAAACAAACAAAGGGCACTTATATGATAGCACAAAGTCTCAGCTACAACATATTAAGATCTGGGAGAAATTCAATGTAGGATAAGTGAGATAGTGCTCGATAAAGACAGTCATGTTAATTTTCATTTCAAGAAAAACTGCACTCCTATAGAGATAACTCGCAAATGGGTCAAATTTGACAAGGTTACCTTCAATCTATTTTTACGAGGTGAAGACTTCATCCAGCGAAATATTTGCCTATTAAAACTGATAGAGCATTAAATAAGCTACAGCATACTGGAATCTGGGTGAAAATTGGCCAAGGATAAGTGAGATACGCTCGAGTAAACTTGAAATTTGATGACGTCATTTTGAAAATTTACTTTTTTTACTTTATTAAGAATTTTGATGTCTTTTAATCTGTTTGTCAGCATTGCCAACCCATGAAATGACATGTACAACTCATCAGCTTTCAAAATATGTCAAGAAAATGGGGGGTCACCGTCCATCCTGACGAGTAAAATCGGATTGAAAATTGGCGGTTTTTTTGCATAGTTGCACTGTATATAGCGATTGACGCGCGCAGAATTTCAAATTTGACGGGCCCGTATGACGTCATATTGAGTCAGATTGACTTGAAACTTGGTAGAAATATTCCTTGACATTTCAGACATCTGATCCGTGTGAAAAAACGGGAAATTTCTATTGCATATGAGCTGTGCGTGCGCATATACGCGCACGCGTACGCGTCCGTCCATTTTTTTCAATTTTTCAAAAAATGCTCCAAATGCTCTAAAACGTGTGTAAAAAAAATTTGAGCTCGATTGGAGCATGTCAAAATTTTAGCGCGCGCGTACGCGCACGATTTAAGTGTAAACTGAAATTTGATCAATGAGTAGAATGCGCCTGACTTGAAATATATGTGACGTAAATTTCATTGAAGAATTTCATTCCATTAATGAGATATGAATGAAAATGTGTTTTCATATAATGACGTCATAGTGACGTCACGGTCGATTGATCACTCTGATTTTATAAGATCTGTCGTCTTTGCGACATGATACATATGGATGGTATGATTTTGAAATTGATAGGCTGAGGACTTTCTGAGCTAACCTCTGCACAACTTTTGTCCAGAAATAAACAATCAGTACAGATACAGAAGGTGATCCGAAGGATACACGGATCACCTAAATAGATAAATAAATACATAAATGAATGAAAGAATATAATAAATAAATTAAATATTGGCAAATCAAGAAGTAACCATACCCATCAAAATGCCATTACTCTTTAGTGAAAGATTTGTGAGGAAAATAATTCGGCATGGGTATTTCTACACTTATTTCTAGTAATGTGAGAAAACGAAGATGTTCTTTTCAGTTAGGAATGAATAATAAAGCATATAAACATAATAGTACCTTTTCAAACATTAAAAGAGCAACAAATTGGTGTCTGTGCAACACGTTGAATTGCTGCAGCTGTGAATGTAAGCGCTGTTGTGTTACATTTCATCGTTGGACCTCATCACACAGATCTGTCATTTTTACGTGATCCGAGTATCCTCTCGGATCACCTTCTGGATCTGTACGGATTCTTTGTTCTTGGTTCTTCTTCTTTCTCTATTTCTGGACAAAAGTTGTGTATCGATTAGCTGAAAAAGTGTTCTTCCTATCAATTTAAAACTTATATCATATATGTATCATGTCCCAAAGACGACGGGTCTAATAAAATCATAGTGATTGGTCGACCGTGACGTCACTATGACGTCATTATATGAAAACACATTCTCAATCATATCTCATCAATGGAATAGATTTTTTCAATGAAATTGACGTCACATATATTTTAAGTTATGCGCATTCTACTTATAGTCTCAGAATTCATATTTTCTCTTAAAACGTGCGCGTACGCGCCCGTTGAAATATTTGTATGCTCAAATCGAGCTGAAAATTTTTTTGCACACGTTTCAGACCATTTGGAGCATTTTTTGAAAAATTGAAAAAAAATGGACGGACGCGTACGCGCGCGCACATATACGCACGCATAGCTCACATGCAAAAGAAATTTCCCGTTTTTTCACACTTATCGGATGCTTGAAATGTCAAGGAATATTTTTACCAAGTTTCAAGTCAATCGGACTCAATATGACGTCATACGGGCCCGTCAAATTTGAAATTCTGCGCGCGCGTCATTGGCAATATACAGTGCAACTATGCCAAAAAAACCCACCAATTTTAAATCCGATTTTACTCGTCAGGATGGACGGTGACCACCCATTTTCTTTACATATTCTGAAAGCTGATGAGTTGTACATGTCATTTCATGGGTTGCCGATGCTGAAAAAATGATTAAAATATGTTAAATTTCTTAATAAAGTAAAAAAAGTAAATTTTCAAAATGACGTCATCAAATTTCAAGTTCATTCGAGCGTATCTCTCTTATCCTTAGCCAATTTTCACCCAGATTTCAGTATGTTGTAGCTTATTAAATGCTCTTTCATTAATGTAATAACAATATTTTGATTAGATGACGGCATCACCTCGTAAAAATGGATTGAATGTAATCTTGTCAAATTTGACCAGTTTACGTGTTATCTCTATGGGAGTGCAATTTTCTGGAAATGAAAATTGACATGACTATCTTTATCGAGCACTAGCTCATTATGCTTCAGTGAATTTCTCCCAGATTTTAATATGTTGTAGCTGAGACTATTGGCTATCGTAATGTGCCCTTCGTTTTTTCATACAATGTCGGGATCATGTCAAAAAACTTGGTTGAAATTAAAGCTTATCTTCGATGTATTAAGATATTCCTTTCTTTCTGAAACTTTCTTTGCAATAACTCAAGAAAAACAGGCCCTATCACCCCCATATTTTGCACATGTTTAGTTCATGTCACGTACATTATTTCATAAAATAACAACTATTTGATCGGACACCATCTTGGGTATGTAAATTAAGGTCAAATGTCATAAATGTTTCATCCTGTATCTTGGTAAATACATGTCCTATCTTTCCCATATTTTGCACACGCAAAGACCATGTTACAAGAATCATTTCACAAAATAACCACTTTTTGCTCAGATGCCATCTTGGGTGTGCAAAGTGGGGTCAAAGGTCGTATGTACTTCTTTCTGTATCTTCGTTATGACGTGTTATCTCTATGGGAAGGAATTTTTCTAGGTGTGAAAATTGACATGATTGTCTTTATCGAGCACTAGCTCAATTACCCTTTCGTGAATTTCTCCCAGATTTAAATATGTTGTAGCTGAGACTTTGCGCTATCGTTATAAGTCCTCCGTTTTTTTCATACAACGTCCAAATCATGTCGAAAAACTTCGCTATAAAGCTTTTTGCTCAGATGCCATCTTGGCTGGGCAAAGTAGGGTCAATGGTCAAACATACTTCATTCTGTATCTTCTTAAGTGTATACGGAATTTGGTACCAAAGATGGCAGACCTGACTCCATTTTCTAAATGAGAATCCAAACATCACACGGCCAATGTCCCTAAACACAGATGAAACCTGTATGGTCATGCCTAATGGGATCAGGACTCAAATCATTGATTTTCGAATACATCGGATCACCTAATTTGTCACCTTGATGACAAATTCCAAGTCTAGTTTAAATGTCTTTTTTTTACGATTGTTGGGCGCAATTTTCAACTTTCGACCGTCGTGAAACTTCAGAATATATTGAATTAATAGATAAGATTGACACAAAATTTTGTTACAAACATGGAAGAACACATGCTGTTTGAACATTTGAGGGATTTGTTGTGTCTTGGCCGAGTTAACAAACTCAACAGATGGGGTAAGAAATGCTAAAATGTACCTTTTATGTGGAATAAGTGAGGAGGGGTCAAAAATAGATAATGAAACAATGACAGTACTTGTAGATATGCAGCAGAACCAAATGTTTCCCATATCCCAAATATGACCTTTGTGACATTTGTAAAGTGACAAAAGTGATGGATTATAATAAAAAAAAAAAACAAGAATATTCAATCGCCAAAACAGACACGAGCTATAAAACAGCCCTTATTCCTCCCCCCAAAAAAGATGTATTCTTTTTTCTTCTTTTCACAGCAATAAGTTTATTTTTTTTTGTAATGTAAGAAATGGACTTACCTCTCTTGACTGTACACATTCAACGAAAAAGCTCTGAAGATAGCAAATTATGAGCGGTCACACGCAACCACTAATTAGAGTAATGGAAGTATAGTACCTTTAAACGATACAGGCGGGCTGGTGAATCGCGTGTATAATAAATTATAAAACACAATATTTTGTGCAGATTTTATGTGCCAAAGTCCATACATTATACTAGATCGAGAAATACCAGTAGTAATAACCATAGCTGTTCCTGTTTTTGACAGATTTCGCGTGAGTAGGGTTTTCGATTCTGGAAGTGATGAAATCAATTTTTGGTTATACTATTAATGTGAGAAATGTCACCGAATTGGAGCCGGTAGAGACTTAAGTGGTGTGTGTGTGTGTGTGTGTGTGTGTGTGTGCGTTTGGTTGAAATTGACGCACCTCTATACCCAAAATCAATACATCAGATTTAAATGTCTGTATAAAGGCAATGCATCAAATATCAACAGAGAAACAATATTTTCTCAATCGGCAATTCCTACTGGTTGAACAAAAATACAAAGACCACATCGACTGCACAACAGGAGGCAATTAATGAAGTATTTGTATCAAACATCACATAATACCTGCGAATCCTTGTGATTTGTATTCAAAATCAGCATCCAACATTGAAAAATGTAGACAGATCCATGGAACCTATTATAAATCATATCTAATTTAACCTTGTTTAACTTCCAATGTGTGTACACAGATTTAAGTAACTTGAGCTCTTTCGAGGAAAAAAAACGCCTCATCTTTGAACATGGCTAATTGTGATATATGTCACAGCCTCATCTTCAAAACAATGACTTCTCTTTGTCTTGATCTCAAATATAGCTGCAATGTATTTCAAACATTTTTCCCAGTTTCAGCGGCACATTCATTGTAGACATTTATCCGAAGTCATAATACTCATCATCCTTTCCGTTCAGACCCTTATACTATAGGTGTTTAATACAAAAAACATTTCCCACTTTTGATCCTTAATAGTTCAAAAACTATAAATCTGATAAAACTGTCATTGGTATGAGCAATAGCTGAATAGTGTACAATTTAGTTGGAGGTGATTTGAATATGAAATCCTGTATTAATTTCAGGAAATCTATGATTTATTTCAATGTTAGGTTCCAAGCTCTGTAAAATGAGCTTGAGCTTTTGCTTATCTGGGACGTTCCCTTTTAAGTATCATTTTCATATTCATGGAAGAAAGACAACAATTGTGAAGGAGTGGTATAAATCTACAAGAAATTACTCTTAAGTAGAGTAAGAAATTTTTCATTTCAACAACGGGAATGTCCAGTGGTTAGCACGCAAAATTTGATGAAAAACAGGTAGGATGTCTCACTTCGGTGGAGAGCAAGGAGACGTCTCTCCACGTGCGATCTGGCAGATGCGGGCTATTGTAAGCAGTGGTGGGAATCAGCCAGTAATACGAGTGTGTGTATAGTTGTGTGTGTGTGCGTCTGTGTGTGCATTTATGAGTGTCATTTCATAGCTCTTCTGCTATGTCAGGAAATGTTTCCGCACACACATGCCCTTTCAAATGCATGCTGCCACCCACACTCGCCTTTGTTCTTGTGTTCGCACAGGCGTGACGTTATTGTTCGAACCCTAAGCAATTGCTTGCTGAATGCAAGCAAAAGGTACGTGCACAAGCAAAAGATTATGCATATGTATTTAAGCAATTGCTTGAGCTACACCTTTTACTAGACGAGCTTGTGCTTTTGCTTGAAGCAATTGCTTACAAGCAATTGCTTGTTTTATGCATTCGGCCCATCGTACAACTGTACATGACAATGGGCCGAATGCATAAACGCTAGCAATTGCTTGTGCTAGCCTTTTACTCGAATCCGTATGCATAAAAACAAGCAATTGCTTGCGAGCAGAAGCTTTTGCTAGCAAGCACAAGCAATTGCTTAGAGACCAAGCATTTGCTTAAAAACGTATGCATAAAACATACCTTTTGCTAGTTCTTGCTAGCAACTGCTTACGATTTTCCAAACTCTGTAAAATGAGCTTAAGCTTTTGCTTAACCGGAACGTACCCTTTTAAGTATCCTTTTCATATTTATGAAAGAAAGACCACACTTGTGAAGGAGTGGTATAAATCTACAATAAATTACTCATAAGTAGGGTAAGAAACTTTTTCATTTCAACAACAGGAATTTCCAGTGGTTAGCAAGCAAAATGTGATGAAAAACAGGTAGGATGTCTGACTTCGGTGGAGAGCAAGGAGACCTCTCTCCGCGTGCGATCTGGCAGATCCGGGCTACTGTAAGCTGCAGTGATGGGAATCAGCCAGTAATACGTGTGTGTGTATAGATGTGTGTGAATGTGTCTGTGTGTGCATTTCATAGCTCTTCTGCTATGTCAGGAAAGTTTCCACACAGACATGCCCTTTCAAATACATGCTGCCACACTCGCCTTTGTTCTTGTGTTCGCACAGGCGTGATGTCCCTTTTGTTGAAAACGCAAGCAATTGCTTGTGCGGGACAAGCAAAAGGTATTAGCATAAGCAAAAGGTTATGCATATGGATTTAAGCAATTGCTTGAGCTAGACCTTTTGCTTTTACTTGAAGCAATTGCTTACAAGCAATTGCTTGTTTTATGCATTCGGCCCATTGGCCTCGCGCTTCGGAGACACTACCCGCAAGCAGGTGGTGGACTGGTCACGTGACAAAGATCGCGAAGTTTCTGTTTCTCGCGGTAACACTGGCAAAAGATCGAGAAGTTTGGAGGGGGTGGGGGAAAATCCCTAGTTGATGTGGGAAGTTTCGCGGGAAGTTTGCGCTCACACTGGCAAAACTTCGAGATCTTAAAAATCGCGATCTTAAACTTCTCGATGTTTTGCCAGTCTGACCGCGCCTATAGAGTCATCTAAAGAGAGAACTTGCTCCATACAAATAGCATATAGCATGTCATACATATTCAAGTTATACGTAGATAACCCAATTACGGGGAAAATAAAATAAATGCCTAATTGTTATCGCTTAAAAGGTATTGCCGCCGCCCTCCCCCCCCCAAAAAAAAAACCCACTGTAATTAGGACATATTATATGTCTTCTATATAGCGACGAACTAGAATTTGCAATTGTGCATTCCCTCTGCAGTAGTATCAAAGTACCCCCACATACCAGTTCTTGCATGAGATGATCGAAGGTTGAATTCTACGGTTTTCTTTTCACTGTATGGAATTTATATGATAAAGGTTATTAGAAACTACCAAATGCACATGTCTGCTGGGTATGACGGCATACCATGTGCGTCTTTGAAGATGATTATGCAATTATGACACACTTCCAACGCTTACTTGGGCACTTGATAGCGAATATATTTTTAAAGTGGTGTTCAAATATTTTGGAAATTAAGGTAAAAGAGGTATCCGACAACAAGTCTTTCACAAATGAGGACGTGCTGTGCTCATTAAAATTATTTTTGAATAAACCTGTGAATAGCGTGATCCAATGAGTAAGGTCTCAAGCGTGATCCAATGAGTAGGGTCTCAAGCGTGATCCCGTCTTATGTTCACAGGCACGTTGTAGCCAAAATACGCCATGTCGGTGGAAAGCCTCTGTCTGACTTTTTCAAACTGCTCATCAGAAAGCGTGTCATAATATTTTTTCACGATGGCATCATCGCTGCTATTCGAAACGTCAAGTGACTTATATGGGTGGAATTTAGAATCCACGCCCATGAGCTTTAGAGCCTCAATGACATCTTCAGTATACGTCTCCAGTTTGCCAATGTAGTCGAAACCAAGGCAAGGGTTGCAGAGCTTGTACACGTCCTGCCAGTGAATGTCACGATTCTCGGCCAGGTAGTAGTCTATAAATTCTTTAAAGGTGACGTTATACATTTCACTTTTTACCGACTTGCCAGGCATTTCTGCTTTGGAGTGATTTCCATATTCCATGTATATTTTCTTATTATGATGACGACGACTACCAAGATTTCTATTGGGATAGGTCTCTAGTCGATCTCGAAATGCAGCTAAAATATGAGTGAATGGATTACGAACGAAGATAACCTTCGTAAAGTTGGCAGTGTAGAATATCTTTGCACTCTGGTTTACATTTTTCAGGTATTGAAAATGTTTCTTTAACAGCGTGTTGGATTTCCTTGCGGCCAGTTTGGTGTCTTCAGGTATAAAGCCGTTGATGGTGAGAAGGAGTCTGCCCCAGTTAGTGCCGCCACACTTGGGGACGAGGAGAAGCAGTGTCCGCTGATTCGGGAGGACCCTGAAAAGGCCACAGGATTCCGCAAGGCGCGGGGAGGAAGTGATGTTGTTCCGCAAACACTCGCGCCGCAATGTCTCTTGGCGAGCCACCTGCTTGTCTCTTATACTCATCGGTGGTGAGGTTTCCTTCAAGAGATGTTTTAGAGGATAGAAACAAAAAATATTTGTATCATCGTGAAGGAGGAGCTGTAGACCAGTGTCCTCGACTCGACCCGATATACATGTATCATTGTAGAAACCCCATCTCATGAAACAAGTATACTGCAGGTGTGCAAATGATGAAACCTGCTAGAATGTTATGATGACCCTCGCTATCCACTTGAACAATAAAAATAACACAGAAACCTTGACAGAGGCTATTCGAAAAGAGTCATTTCTAAGTTTATTTAGGAAGGCTTTCAATATACGGAGGTAGCACCGGATGACACAGGGTGTAGGCTTCTAGCCCAAGTTTGAGAGCAGTTTTCTTTTCATACCTGCTATGGTAGCGTGCTATTCGTATATAGGTGTTGGATAGATACGAGTCTTTCCATTTAATCTCTCTGTCGGTTTTTTTTCTCCTTTGTAGCCCAATAACAAAGGAAATGAAATAAAGTCTCCCTCTTTCTCTCTGTTTGGTGTTTGCACATGACGTACACGAATGGGAAACATGGAAAATGGAAATAACAGCGTGAAAAATGTCTAATGGTTGTTAAAACTTTTCTAAGCGACAACTGTGAATATACTGCTGAACGATATTGCCATTATTTATTTGTTAATGTAGCCAACTTTGATTTCTTTCAGATGACACAAATAAATAACAGCCATCCTAATCTCTTTCTGTTCACACAACTTACTGATTTTTCCCTAAAAGAACGAAAGTTAGTAGTAATTACCTTTCCAGGATTATGGGTGAACTGTCTGTGCGGGGTTAGGGCACCATAGATCTGCCTTAAACTCGAGGTCTTATCTGTGTAGAGAATAAACTTGAATCATCATTTTGTTGCCTTCCACAGGAGAAAACACGTTGTGGACGTTAAAAACATAATTCGTTCTTCCCGATATTCATCACGATGTGATTGGGTTTTGTTTGCTTGCATTCATTCTACTTCTCAAGTCAAAACAAAGTAGAATTGCATTGTAGAGTGAAAGCTGTTTATTAGCTGTCTCCTTCTGTGGAAGCGTATTTGTATAGGTTCGAATCCCACTAGTTCGTTATTTCAGTCCCGACAAGTTTGTTAAAAATGTAGTTCAGCAGTTGGGATCTTACAACTCCTTTTGTACAGAGGGAGACAGCTGAGTAAAAGCTTTCATGTAACATCTTCGGCTCAACGTTGTCAATCTTGACTTTTTACTGTTTTTCTGAAAGACTTATTCTGTTTTCTAACATTTGGGATTATAGAACAAAAAGGAAAAGGTGATTTTAGCATTTATTTTTGAACACAAAAAATACATGTACAAGAACGTCAAGTGCAGTCAAGCCCGTGAGTATTTATGTTATTATTATTATTATTATTTTTTTTTTTTTTGGTCAGGATCTCGACGTATTTAACTGTTTCAGATGCCGTATTTTTCAATTTCAATTTTATTTCCATTTCCATTGAATAAACAGGAAAAATTCATATACAATACATTTACAGAACATATTTGTAACAATTTCAAAGAAAACGTACAAGAGGTCACGAGTAACAACAGAAATTTCTTTCTAAGGTATATACATATACATAATACAAAGATTAGAATAGAAATGGAGGGTCCCACTAAAAATCAAAGCTTGTAGGGTATGGGACCCTCGGAAATACGTACACAAAATCAAAGAAACCAATGTCAACTGACATGAAATTAACTTAGGAAAGAAAAAAGAAAGAAAAAAAGGAAAAAGAAGAAAAAAGGGGGGAAATGAGACTATGGTACAACACACGCCATCGTGGACACAAGCATACTGTACTTCATGATGTAAATGCAATGATAAAACGATAAAACGCTCCCTGGTTTGATATTGCGATTGATTGGGTGCATATACCGGTATGACTGCATAGGAACGGATATAAAAAAGAGAAAGAGAATAGACTCACTGTTGTCTGGTACAATAAAAGAAAAATCTGTGGAAAACTTATGTTAAACAGATTATTTTCTTAAAAGATGATTTCTGTGAAAAGATGACTTGATTGAGACAATAAAACCGAACATAATTTGGTTGTATATCATAAGATTTCAATAAAAAGAATTTTAATTTTTAAACGAATTCAAAGTTTGTGCTGTTACTATGTCGCTGGGAAGTGAGTTCCAATACTTTGGCCCCTCGTAGATGAAGGTTTGCTGAGCCAGCAAAGTCCTAAAAAAATGGCAAATGAAATTCATTGGATTGCCTTGTAGGATAATTATGAACGGATAGATTTTTTGAAAACATTGATTCACATATCATGGAAGATTATTTTTATTGTAATTATACATAAATTGTCCTAAATTAAACAAATACAAATCTTTAATTTTAGATATTTTATTTTCAAAAAATAAAGGATCAGTATGAGACAAATATGCAGTGTGACAAATACGCAGTGACTTCTTTTGTAGCAGAAGTGATTTATCGAAAAAAGTTTGATATGTATTGATTGATTGATTGATTTCATTTCTGCCTTTTTCCAAATCACACATAACAAAAGAATACACATATTTAGAAATTAACGTTACACGACATTTAAGCAAGCATATACTGTCTTGCAAATTAATTCAAGGTACATGTACACACACACTATGAACGTGACAGTATTCGATGTATAAGACGTGTAGCATGTCATTCACACACACAAAAAAAAAAGTTCGGAGGCGAATCGTTAGATCAACACTTGTAGAGTATGTAAATAATAACTGATTATTCATTCAGAGTATATCACGTCGTTTCATTAAACGAATGTTAGAAAAAAAAAGAATATAACACAGGGGATATGAATAAATTGATTTTTAAAATTCAATATCTTTTGGTTATTATAATAACAGAAAAGCAGGGGACCGTGATCATAAGCAGCAGCTTGACATGGATCGAGGCCTCGGAGTAAAATTCGAGACTTAAAATCGATTTACATATCTGTATAACGGACGTGTCTACAAAAATAGAATCAATTGTCAAATCCAAAATATTGTAATGATTTATTAAATCAAAAGTAAAGGGGGAATTCAAAAAAGTTTTCGTTTATTTGTTATCAATAGGCATTTTTTACCATAATGCTGTGCTGAGGTGAGTGCTGTGCTGTGCTGTGCTGAGCTGTGCTGTATTTCCCCATACAAGAGTACCGTAATTTTAAATAAGGCAATATGAGGGATGAATATAATGTAAGCAGGGACGACAAAGGAAGACAAAATTTAATCTTGTTGATTATACCAATATTTCGTGAAATAATCTTACATATACTATCAATATGAAATTTCCATGAAAGCTTATTATCAACTGTTATTCCCAGAAATTTGACATAAGAAACATTTTCCAGTGATGTGCCATCAAAGATAATATCAGCAGGTAGTGCCTCAATGGAGTTGCTGAAAAGCATATATTTTGTTTTTTGAAGATTAAGAGATAATTTATTAGCTTTTATCCATTGAGCAACTTTTTCTAGTTCAAAATTTAATGTTTTTACTAGGGTAAGAAGATTATCATGCGAAAAAAAATAAATTTGAATCATCCGCAAAGAGAATGAAAGAAAGAGTATCTGATGATCTACAGAAATCATTTTTTTTTTAATAAATAAGAAACAGAAGCGGACCTAATAAACTTCCCTGTGGGACCCCACATTTAACATTTAACATTTGTGAATTACAACCATTTAAAGAGACATATTGCTTCCTGTTCAAGAGGTAGCTCCTGAACCACTCCAAGGCCTTCCCACGGACTCCGTAATGGCGTAATTTATTAAGTAAAATATCATGATTAATGGTATCGAAGGCCTTGGAGAAGTCCAGGAACAAACCTATGAGATGTGAAGATTTGTCGATAGCATGTGCTACTTTTTCTACAAAACTCAATAATGCATGTGTGGTGCTATGTTTTCCCTAAAACCAAACTGAGAATTTGAGAGTATATTACTGAATTTCAAAAAAGTCATAGTTCTTTTATAAACAATTTTTCAAGAACTTTGGACAATGTACATAACAAAGAAATTGGTCTATAATTATTAACATCTAATTTGTCACCTTTTTTAAACAAAGGGATGACTTTTGCTATTTTCATACTATCAGTGACAATACCATAAAAGAGGGATAAATTGAATATGTGACCTAAAGGATCTGCACTTGAAGATATTACCCCCTTCAGCAGAAAATTACTGATGTCATCGTGTCCAGCACTTTTTTTGGAACGAAAATCAGAAACAATATTGATTATCTCCTGATTATATGTTGGACTAAGAAACATTGAGTTTGAATTTGGTGGACCTAAAAGTTCAGAAAAAAAAAATTATTTGAAGGAAGAATTTTGCTTGCAAGATTTTCCCCAATGAAAGAAAAATGATTATTCAAAATATTACAAATACAATGAGGTATTCGTGGTATTCACGACATATTAATTATATTCCCAACTTTGTTGACAGAGTTCGGAGCTTGTGAGTTACACTAATGCAAAGTTTGGTCATTAGGTAGGCAACTAGGCACACGTACGCACACACACACACACACACACGTATATACCGGCGCGTGCAAGCACATGACCATCAACTCGGGTATCTTACATTGATGCTGGACAAGATACCGAGATGCCTATAATATAGAATATGATAATTGACATGGGGGTGGTAAACCTAATAAGAAAACATTATCAATGTTCCTATTTGAATTTTAGAAATGAAGAGTTAAATGTAACTTGTTTATTTAGATGTATTCATTAATTCAGTGAAAATGTGTATGTTTGGAAGAATGAAGAGATACCAACAGATGTAAAATGCTTAAACCAAGCTCTTCTGGTGATTAGATTTATACAAACTAGCCCAATAATTGGGTGCATGGATTCATGCTAGGGTTTAAATTAGCTTTTCTAAAAATGTTACAGTGATACATTTTTTTTTCTTATTGCCATGTTAAAAACTAAAGGCCGTGTCACACCTTTCCGGGCAAGCTACGCGGGCTTGTTGCGAGAAGGGATTTTCCAGCACGCAGGACAATTTTCTGCGGGCGGACAAGAATGTTTTCGAGTTTCGCACTTGTGTCTTACCTGCTAGACGCGCGCTACTAACCTTCTACTTGTGTGTATTCCGTATGACCTGTGTGGGAGCCTTAAAACCTATCCGTTTTCTGTTACGAGCGACTTACGGCTACTGTGAAGTACCTGCGTTGGAGTTGCCTGCAAGGTGCTGCCGGTAATGG
This sequence comes from Diadema setosum, assembly GCF_964275005.1. NCBI lineage: Eukaryota > Metazoa > Echinodermata > Echinoidea > Diadematoida > Diadematidae > Diadema > Diadema setosum. The sequence continues at coordinate 29,914,394 of NC_092690.1, forward strand.
TCTCCTACTGGTGTTCTGCGTATACCTCTGCGGACAAACCCCGCGTCTCACTCGGAATAAGTTTGAGCATGCTCAAGGTCTTGTCATACCGTATCTGAGGAAGTTTTGCGGGTTGACTTGCTCGGAAACAAATTTGCTACCCGGAGCTCTCCGCAGTTGGTCCGCACCTGACAGTACCTAGCGCGTATCTTGCCCGTAGTTGGCCGGAGGTGCGCACACAAGTCCGATTTACCTGCAGCAGAGCTTTGAGCATGACCAAAACTTTTCCAGATGAGTCGCGGGGATTGCCTGCAGAGGCCGCAGAACACCAGTAGGATGCCAGTAGCTGCCGCAAGTCACAAGCAGTTGACCCGCTTGAAGTACGTAGGTTGGCCTTGGATCTATGCATCTACATGTATGCAAGATAATGGCATTCTGTGGGAGTTCTGCCATATCAAATTCCTTCAGAGGGATTCCTTCACCAAGTACGTTGTCCGCCCTCATTCGCCACCTATGCGCCTGACACGTAGGTCAAAGTCATGGAATGCACGTAGAACGGATGCAACATGTAGGACGCACGCGAAACAAATCCTTGTTCGTCCGCAAAAATTGTCCTGCGGCTGGAAAATCCCCACACGCAACAGGCCCGCGTAGCTCGCCCGGAAAGGTGTTACAGGGCTTTTTCCTTTTTTTTTTTTTTTTTTTTTTTTTTTTTTTTTTTGGCTGCGGGTAAATAGGACCTGCACGCGCAACTACGGGTAACTACGGGTGAGATACGTGCTAGGTACTATCATGTGCGCCTCATCTGCGTGGACCTACGGGTAGCAAAAATTGTTCTTCGCAAGATGCACGCAAGGCTTGCCCGGAAAGGTGTGAAACGACCTTTACGACAAACAAGGATATGTCTGTGCTAGTTTTTTGTTTGTTTGTTTCTTTGTTTTTTGTTGACCCCCTTTATCTGAAGCATGCATAGTTGTCCATTTCATAGCTTATAAGATCTTCATCTCACGTACACCACATAGACCTGGCTTTCGCTCGGATTCTTTAGGTTATGTATTTGGGCCTGAAGGTGCTTAAATACCCACAGTAAAGGACTTCGATCCATTCTACAACCACCCCATTACCATACGTTTACACACCTGCTCATGTCTATATCGATTCACCCCATTGAGTTTGAAGCGGAAGAAAAATTACATCCTCTATCATAATCTTTTGCCGCCTCTTAGAAAGATAAGACTCAATCCATGCGAGGACAGACTCACTCATGCCAAAAGATGAATGTAATATATTCAACACTATCCCATGATCGATTGTGTCAAATGCGGCACTCAGATCGAGCAATACTAATAATGTTACTTTTTTATCCATAGCCAATAAGATATCATTCTTGATCTTAACCAAGGCCGTTTCCGTGCTATGAAACTGCCTGTATGCCGACTGCATACATGGAAACCATTCACTACCCTGTAAGCATCTTCAATCAGTTTTGATACATATTGTAAAATGCTAACTGGTCTTAGGTTGTCATAACTCAATTCCATACCACTTTTTGTTGTTGTTGTTGTTGAGAAGTGGCATAACTAGTGCCACTTTCCACTCAGATGGAAAGAGACCACTGGAGAGAGACATGTTGATGATTTTAATTAAGACCGGGAGGAGTGATTTTGTGCAATGCAAAACAAGGTTTGTTGGCATGGGATCTAAAAAGCAGGCCTTCCTGCTCAGACTAAAAACTAATTTCTCAACATCTCTTAAAGATATCATTTTGAAATTATTAAACTTTGCATTGTGTGAAGTCTGGAAATCTATATTTTAACATTAAAGAGACATTTGATCTGAACTATTTTCTTTGGTTATTTGAGAGTAATGTAGGACGAGCACTATTCATAATAAATAAAGTTCTAATACGAGCAGCTTTGAAGTTCTCATAATCGAGAGGAAATTTTGTTCTCAACCATTTCTTCTCAGCTTTCCTTCTTTTTCTTTTATTTGTGTTCTTACATCATCTGGGAACCATGGTACCTGTGGATGAGATGACACAGTCTTGGTAATCAAAGGTGCATGCTTGTCCAAAATTGAACTTAAGTGTATCATTGTATAAAGCAACCAACTCTGTAAGATGATCAGGAGTGTCTGTACATAGTAAACTGTTAGCCATATTATACTCAATCTCAATCTCAATCTGAAAAGAAGCACTGCAGTTCTGGCTATATGAGATCCTACACTTCAAAAATAATTTCCGACGAAAGGCTGACGAACAAAAGGGAAAGAGGAATGCTGAGGGTTCAACGTAATTTTCAGTTCCATTCAGCCTCACATGAAGACACACAGCAAGCACCTGTCCAGGCACAGCTGAAGAATTCCCATTGTGTTCAAGTTCAGGTTCAGTAAATACATCATAGTAGGTATACAGATGTACATGTAGCAGTACATATAAAGGCAACTACATACAGTCAGTCACTCCAAAAAGGGTCTGTTGATATCTAAATCACTAGGCACAGCTGAAGAAGTCCCATTGTGTTCAAGTTCAGGTTCAGTGAATACATCATAGTAGGTATACAGATGTACATGTAGCAGTACATATAAAGGCAACTACATACAGTCATACATTGGCAGACATACATACAGTCATACATTCATACAGTCATACATTGGCAGACATGACCACCAGCTCAAATACATGATACCAGATGCCTCAATTGACCCATACAAATATTCCTTCTATCCACGTACTGTATGGATCTGGAACCACCTACCAAGCAACGCTGTCACTGCACCTACTGTTGATACCTTCCAGAAGGCTGCCCTACCAATTATCAGAAGGTTGCAGCCTCCCGTAGGGTCCAAAATGCTGTAAGCCTGGCAGCCTGACTTTTATTTGCACGCACATGACATTTTATTGTAAATAGTTACATCTGTATAATAGCACTTCAAGCACCGTCGGCCAACGTCGTCATCGCACAGCCCATCCCAGTTTAGCTTCGACGAGCTGCTACAGGGATTATCATTTCAAGATTCAAGATACAGTGTACGGGAAACCATGCCTTCTTGCCTTGGCTGAAAAAGGACATGTCGCAAAGGAAAATTGATACTGGTATAATAAGTGACCAAAATCATCAAACACTCCAAAAAAGGGTCTAGTGATATCTAAATCACCAGTATAAAAGATAAAAAAAATCACAAAATGTAAAGTGTGTGGTAAACCAGTATAAATAAGAAAGAAAAAAGGAGGTCTGTGGAGAGCTGCACAATGGGCGCTAATCCTATCCCTTCCCTATTATTATTATCATTATATATATTTATATATATACCCCTATCCCTGTTATGATCAATTTCAGCTTGATAATCACCTACTTAATACTCATCGCTCAGCCGATAATCTGCAACATAATAAAGTGGGACTTTGTTAGCCTACACCCCCCTAGGGACATTCCATATCATGTTAAGAGATGAGGGTCGATAAAGTCCTTGGTCTGTCATGATATCTTCATTAATCATCTGTCTTTGACACTGTCAGTCGTGTCTCTGTGATTATTTTCAATAACATTGATTCGTTTCGTGCTGGTGATCACGTGTTGTTCATAACACATGTTCATAACACGGTTATCTAGTCATATAGCTCACTGTCTTGTACTTCTTAAAGCGAAGCTTGACAAGTATTGCACAGTTCTGATACTCACCATTAACATCGAGAAAAACAAACACAAAAATGATGGCAAGTGCACATACTCCAAAAGCTACGAGTTGCCGTCCATGGTAATGAGCCATGTTGGTGAATGTTTTATCAGTTGATATGACGACGTGATGATTGATAACAATAGCCTGGAAAACGCAGACGTATGGCGTGCTATGCTGTGACAGAAACAATGATTGACGTATATTTGTATTTAACGAAATATTCATTTGTTTTCTTGCTTGAAAAACAGAAGATTTATGATAATAAGGAGAATACTATAAAAAGATATGAGTCGGGTCTCTGAAAACAACTAGGTAAAATCAGGAATAATTGTGCAATGGATACAATCTGTACGAATACTGATCTGAATACAAACATTCACCAATTATAACTTTGGCAGCGAATCTTTAATTATAGTATAAACTTCAGCAAAATAGCACTCCATGATTTTGATACTTGATAAAAGAACGTTGTGTGTGTGTGTGTGTGTGCTTTTGTTGATGATTTAGCAACTTACATGTAAACCGCTTTGCCCAGAATGTTAATGTGTAAACGTGATGCATGTAAAGGAAGGTGACAATAACTTCTTTCGTGCTTAAGGATTGATATGACATATTTTAAAGTGAAGCAGACTCTTATCAAAATGTTTGTTGCATATAATTGAAACATAATACCAATAATATACAAATAGTTCAGAAATCTTAAATGTACAGATTGTATGACGTGTTTGATATCCAGTCCGATTATACACTTTTTAACGGTCCCTTTATCCTTGTTTGTTTGAGTGGTTCACAATATACAAGCTTATTCTTTAGTAGACCTCTCTATTCTTTTTTTTTCTTCAACTGAAGCATAACTTTGTATTTTTCCAGTATGCATTCTTATGTTTATCGACCTGTATCATCTATCCTTTGCAAAATCGAATGTTTATGTTTATAATACAATTCATGATTTATTCTGTGCTACGTTTTGTTGGAAAAAAATGAAATAAAAGATTGAATTGAATTGAACTGAATTGTATTTCTACCTCTTCTTGAGAAACGACATCAATTGCTAAATATACAATTGATCCTTAAAGGTAGGGGATACCTTTTACAGACCTCCCAAAATGCAGCAAAACATTAAATATGAACCTCAGGGGACCTGTTTAGGCCACTGCTGAGAAATTTGGAAGTCAACAGTTATCTACAATTTGAATAATGCACAAAACTCAACTACTCAGTAGTTCTGTGTGTCAGCCACACTTGAGCCTTTTTGTTGCAGTCTTCTGTATCTTTTATCTATAAACGCAAATCTAAGAGTATAAGAGCTGATGTAATAACATATAGAGTGTGTGGCAAGAATGTATATAGAAAGGTTTGTAAGTTTTGATGAACTTTCTTCACAAAATAAACATGATGGACACACTTGCAGTGCATGGGTCTGCAAAGGTAGCCTAGTAATGTACTGGAATTTACGGTGAGCCCCGAAAAAAAATTCAATTCAAAATCTAACGGTCAATAAAAATGTACTAAATGTTACCTTCCACTTTCAATACTTTATGGGAGTTTCTAAAATGATACTCTCTTCAACATACCACTGTATTTATACAACTCTTGGGATTCCCTACCTTTAAATTGACAATACTTTTGAATAGTTAAAGCCGGTCTCTCTCTCTCTCTCTCTCTCTCTCTCTCTCTCTCTATTTAGCAAAATTTACACAACCAAAAAGCAACCTGTCTCCACTCCTTGGTGTAATGATTTGTCAGGGGAATTTCAACACTTATTGACATTTCTGTGTGGAAACGAAGATACTTTTAGTAATGCACGAAAATTACTGTAATCAATTGTAATGAATTTAGTAAAGCAATCAAAAGTCCAAATGCTGATTGGAGGGGAGGAGGGCGGGGTCTTTGAAATATTCTGTTTCCGGTAAATGTTCAAGTGCTGTTGTTGCTTTATCATTCTTCTTTGAACCACTCAAAATTTTTGTTTTCGACGCCTGTTTTTTCAAGGTTGTTGTTGTTGTTTTTTTTTAACAGTTGGATGAGCCCAATTTTAGGGGCGTTGGCTATGTTTAACCTCCTGAAACTTTAAACCGATAAATTTACATGAGATACTGTTGCCAACACGTAACAGCACAAGTTGTGCTGTGTGTTCATAACAATTAATCAGGAAGCATTCTCAACAAACAAAATATTTTAAATACCTCCCAATATGACTTTTGGAACTTTTCAAAAATAAACAAGTTGTCTTTAATGTACCTTATTCTAACTCATACATGACTCAAGTTTCACACAGAATTTAGTCAACAAGACATAGTGTAGAAATATCTCTACCAGGTAATATATTGTGCTCTAAACCTTAACAATTTACACGATTTTTTAAAGGAGGTGGAGAGCTACTATGTTGTGTGTTTTTCACAAATCTATGTAATTTGTGTAGATTTCATCTCTGTGTCAATTAATGTTTTTGGAGTTAGAGTCATCTTTTTCAAAATATGACAAGATGATAATTTCTCCAGCAACAAACATAAAAAAAAAAACTTGATAGATTAATTCAAAAACATTTTAGTGTGGTTCAGTGGTCATATATCCACACAAAAGTCAGCATAGCTGCAAATCTGTAGCGTTATATTTTCTTCGAAAAAAGTCGCCAAACTGGTCGACAAAATCTGACCAGTAGAGTAGACAAATCATATCTTCGCAGACACGTTGCCTATGTAATGAAGACAATATTTCAGCAACGAGGAACAGCACTTTGTGTAGGGTTAGATTGTGACTTTACATAGGGTCCTTAACAAGAAAAATGTCCACTGATAGTATATCTTACGAACGAGCTATCTACAACTCATTACATAACCTAGTTATCTATACGCCACACGTGATTAGTAGTGGTCCTATAATACCAGGATATCGTCTAATATAGCTACCACACATAACTCTATTCTAAGTAACTTTTGTTCATTTTGTAAAGTAAGAGATGACTTACCTCTCTCGACAAAACAATTAAACGAAAACGTCCTGAACAAAATACGGCAGATTATGGGCGGCCACACCTAGCCGCCAATGAGAATAACCGTTTTAATAGTAAACCCAGGCAATGCATACAGTCAGGAGCATCGCGCGTATACAGTACACACAATGAAGATGTTACGTGCCTGTCAAAATGAATATGACATTGGTACGGGTGTAGCAGATTTCGTTTTGTTGCCAATAGAGGGAGATTATGACAAATATTTCGGAGAAAATGATTTGAATATGATTTGAATGTTATGTAGGAGGAATGTGCGGCTAGTGTACGGTTGTGCATTGAGATAGGAGAGAGAGACCCAGTGAACACTTGCTTGTGAGGTCGTGCTGGCGAATGGTTGCCGAGGACGGGTTAAGATGCCAAGACCGGAGCCTGACCATCTTTGCGATAATTCAGCTGCGTCGCTTGGCGCATTTCCCGTGGACACCGCTTGCACATGGCTTGCCGCACATTCTAAGAGGAAAAGGGACCGAGAAGCTGTAAGTTTGCAAACTTTGTTATTACTTGATTTAGCACCCGCTAGAAAAGATTTTTTTTTTCTGATATGCCTAGAATAGAAGTAAAGAAAAGTTGATATGAAAGAGTTGCAGAGTACACTAAATAATGTTCTCGAAAGTAGCTCGGTATGGTGACTTTTGTGCTCGTAATGCTCTGAAAAATGTTTAAGCCAGAAAGAGAACTGGTTTGACAATACGAACGTTGCTTGTTGTACACCTCAGTGGCGTATCTAGGGGGGGGGGGGCAAGGGGGCACGTGCCCCGGGCGCCACTCCTTGGGGGCGCAAAAAAACGAGAAAAAAAAAACGAAGAAGAAGAAGAAAAAAAAAAGAAAAAAAAAACACGAAGAAGAAGAAGAAAAAAAGAAAGAAGAAGAAGAAGAAGAAGAAGAAGAAGAAGAAGAAAAAAAAAACTCGCCCGGAAGGGGGAGGGAGAATGGTGGGGGGGGGGGGGGCAGAAAACCAAATCAAACAAGATAAAAACAAAACATGATGATGACGCGGACAAAATGACAAGGTTTATTGTGTTCACACAAAAATTCCATGTTCTGTGAGCTGAAATACAAAAATTTTCGGCTCGCTCGCTGCGCTCGCTCGCCAAAATTTATACAAAAAAAGAAGGTAAGAACAAAACGTGATGATGACAAAATGACAGTGTCTATTGTGTTCACACATGTCATTTTATATTTAGCAGGCAAAATGTTTCACGGAGCAGCGGCTGCAATTTCATTCGTTCTGAGGCGATCGCCAATTGGATCAAAAGAGGGCGTCAACGGTTTCGAACATGGGGGGGGGGGGGGGCGCAAAAAAACAACAACAAATCAAACAAGATAAGAACAAAACGTAATGATGACGCGGAAATATACAAATTTCGGCTCACTCGCTCGTACTAATTTAGAGGTTTTTTTTTTTCAAGTCCTCAGTTTGTTGGTATAAATCGTTATCTATAAGGCCGTCACTATATCTTGATTAGAATTGTAAGATTTAATAAGCAATAAATGACAAGAGTTTCAGGATTTGGAAGCTGAAATACAAAAATTTTCGGCCTCGCTGCGCTCGCTCGCCAAAATTTGTATAAAAAAAGAGAAGAAGATAAGAACAAAACGCGACGATGACGCGGACAAAATGATAATGTCTATTGTGTTCACTCATGTCATTTTATATTTAGCAGGAAAATGTTACACGGAGCAGCGACTGCAGTTTCATTCGTTCTGAAGCGATCGGCGATTGGATCAAAAGAGGACGCCAACGGTTTCGAACATACGGGGGAGGGGGGGGGGGGGGGCGCAAAAAAGATCAAAAAAGATAAGAAAAAAACGTAATGATGACGCAGAAATATACAAATTTCGGCTCACTCGCTCGTACTAATTTAGAGTATTTGTTTAAGTCCTCAGTTTTTGGGTATAAATCGATATCTATAAGGCTGTCAATATATCTTGATTAGAATTGTAAGATTTGGTAAGCAAAAAATGACAAAAATTCCATGTTTTGTAAGCTGAAATACATTTCGGCTCGCTCGCTGCGCTCTCTCGCCAAAATCTATCAAAATTCATTACATTTAAATCACCCTCAAAAGATCCCTTTTAAGTGCTTGAAAAAGCATCATGTGGACTTTGTTTAAAGTCCCTACCGGGATGGGGTTGGGGTTGAACACTTTTTCAGAAATTAGGGGCGAAATTTTCGTGGGCTTGCCCCGGGCGCCGTTTTCCCTAGATACGCCACTGCCAAAAGTGAAACCGTGTGAGTAGAAGAAATGAGTGATCTCTTCAGTGATCTTCAGTGATTTCTTCTTTTTTTTTCAGAAGAAAAAAATTCGATAACGACTATTGAAATGCTATGTTAATCAACGCTTCCAATAAAGCACTCGACACACATTATGCGTAGACAAAAAAATAATAAAATAAAAATAAATATATACATATATATATCGGCCTCAGTCATGATCGCGCCGGATGCTGTCAGGCATTTTGTAACCAAAATACGCCATATCCGCAGCAAGTCTCTGTTTCAATTTTTCAAACTGCTCATCTGAAACCGTGTCATAATTTTTTTCATGATGGCATCATCGCTGCTATTCGAAACGTCAAGTGACTTATATGGGTGGAATTTAGAATCCACATCCCTGATCTTCAATGCCTCTATGACATCTTTATTATATGTCTCCAGTCTTCCAATATAGTCGTAACCAAGGCAAGGGTTACAGATCCTGTACGCGTCGTGCCAATGAATGTCGTAATTCTTGGCTAGGAAATAGTCGATGAACTCTTTAAAGGTGACATTGTACATCTCACTTTTTACCGACTTGTCAGGCCTTTCCACCTCAGAGTGATTTCCGTACTTTATGTATATTTTCTTATTATGAGCCCGACGCTGATTAAGATTTATATTGGGATAGGCTTCTAGTCGATCTCGAAATGCAGCTAAAAGACGGGTATATGGATTACGAACGAAGATAACCTTCGTAAAATATTCAGCAAAGAATTTCCTTGTGCTCTTTTCTACAGCTTTCAAATACTGAAAGCGTTTCTTTAACAAAGTGACAGATTCCATGGCTCCAAGTTTAGCGTCTTCAGGTACAAAGCCGTTGACGCTGAGGAGGAGTCTGCCCCAGTTGGTGCCTCCACATGGGCTTTACCCATCGCGCCATTCACTCTGGAGGTTATTTGATGTCTAACTTAGGTCTGTACAAGTGACATACAAAATACCCTCTTTGCTTAACTTCAGTTAAGATAGGATGCAGATGATGTAAAGAAAAGCTACAACCCTATATTAAAAGGGGAAGAACAAACAGGAGAGGAGCTGAAAAATGTAGCGCTGAGAACAAGGGTGCAATGTCTCCCTTATTTCACCATGACTGTCAGTAGAACTAGAAAGTCTGAGGGTATGGCACAAAGAGCTGCGGCCTTGTTTAGACTGAAGGGGGTGCTGGAATCTCTTGGTCTAATACAGGCAACGTCCCGACTTTTCATTATATGGTGGAGGTAGTTCAAGCATTCGTTGCTAGCTGACACTTCCTTTTCCCTCCATGTGCATTTGCTGTGATCTGGCGCGGAGTGGATGAATGAATGAATGAACGCGTGACTTTTGATTTCGAGGTGTAATACTCACTGCCATGAGACTCACAAATTTGTGGTACATCCTACACTTGGTACACTAGCAGCTACACCGTGTTCTGGATGTGATGGATCTACGTGTACACCCTTTCAAAACCTGATTTCACACTGTTTGTATGGTGCAGTGGCATTAATTACGTCTGTTTGCATTGGGGGTACTGCCTGTAGATTTGTGAATAAGCATTGCCATTTCTTTCTGGGAAATTGCAACTATTAACCCATTGAATATGGGCTGATTTCTATAACACACATTTACCAGTTTCCCCAGCCTGAGAATACCTGGGACTAGTCTTCTACAGGTTAATACATCTTCTGGTAACTGCCATCATATCTATAATTTGCACTATGGGGCAAATATTTTCAGGCTACTTTGTGTGGTAATGTGTTATTTTCTAGCTGTCTGGAAATGTGGAACATTGTTAGTATCTGTCACAACTGTAAAATTAACATTCATCTCAAAGGTTTTGTGCAAGAGTAACAAAATTTTCCTGACATGTAATATGTAATCCCTGCCATTTCTATGTGACATTTCCATTTCAGTGTCACTCATGTTTCTGGACCCCTCCCACTCTACAAGCCACTCCCATTCATGTGCTCCTCCCACTCCTTGGCTCCTCCCCCCCCCCCCACTTGGTGGTCTTGTACCTTGATATTAAACTATGCAGGAGTCCTCTCTTGCTCATAATTGTACTACTACATTAATGTCTCTCCTGTCTCCGTTACGCCACTTACCTGTGTCCTACACTCCCAAAGCATAGAAAACAGTATAACATTGTCTATAAAAGCACAATGAGTGTTACACTACGGACAGTGCCCTTTTACCTACGTGGTCACAAAATTTGCAAAGTTTGTACCACCAGTTATTTCGGTCAACGTTCCCTACAGCTGGTTGTAGCAAGTCTTATAAATCCGTGTTCACGAGTGGTAAACATTGACACTGTGTCGTTGACTGTTTGAAAGTGTTCTATTTTACATTGAGGTCATAGATTATTATTGACTATAGGGAAAATATCCCCCAGGCCATTACAAGTCATGTACATGTATTTCATCTTTACAGGTTTTCTGCATGTCTGAAATTTCTTTATCTACTACTGTGGGAAGTAAGGCTGACCCCCCCCCCCCCCACCAAAAAAAAAAAAAAAAAAAAAAAAAGGGAAAAAACACACAAACACACACACCACTAGCACCACCATGAAGAACAGCACCACCACCACCAACAATAACAACAACAGCACCACCACCACCACCACCAACAACAACAACAGCAACAGCATCACCCCACCAAGACCTCTCTGGTTATCCTGTTCATACCATCCGGTGTTCCATGTGAATTTAACTTCCTTGCTATACTAGTAAATATTTGGTTTTTTTTTTTTTTTTTTGTTTCCAGAAGAGGGCGCCCTCTATGATAATGTTATGGATACAGGTACATTGTATTGTCATTTCTGGGCACTTGATTGTTCCGCGGAGGAATATGTAAATAAAGCAGTTCGAAAAGATGACCGAGATCGACCAAACACCTTGTTTGAGAGTCTGGGTATTTTGGGGGTTATGATGGTTCGCTAGGCCAAGTTAACCTCCGTAACAAATTGGGGGCACGTCACAGGAGTTCGGCAGGGTTTCTGCGGACTTAGGTGATTTGGTCGGGCTTGATATGATCCCAGGAGTGTTTTTTCGTTCTCGCTTGGCCGATGAATTTCGGTGAGTAGCGTTGTGTAGCACTCTATGCTATGTCGTGGACATGGGCGATCGCGATACAGTTTACGTCGCGTCGCGCAACTACGTACAGTACTGTATGTAGTTTGCATCGTGATTGTTACAGTTTACTGTATGTGCAGGTGTTACGATTTGAGAAAGCATGATGCGTTTATGGCGTAGTGTGTGTGTGGACGCGGAGTGATATGTTATACATTTTGATGTAAATCGGTCGTCTCTCTGTGTCTGCGTGAGGGAAGCTCGCTCACGGTCGTATTTCTTTCGGGATCGAAAGGGTTAATTTGGCACGTGCGTAGTGTTGAGGATGGTTTAGTCCAGTTATACGCTGCGCGTGTGTAGTGTGTGCGTGGAAACGTTGGTCAAACGTTGGTCGTTGGTCCCGTACGTGGTGGTTCGTGTGTGGTTCAGCATACGGGTTATTTTACGGCGGTTCGTATGTGGTTAAGCATACGGGTTATTCCACGGCGGTTTGTACAGCTGTATGTGGTTTAGCATACAGGTGATTTCACGGTGGTTCGTGTGTGGTTTAGCACACGGGTTATTCCACGGTGGTTTGTATGTGGTTTAGCATACAGGTGATTTCACGGTGGTTCGTGTGTGGTTTAGCACACGGGTTATTCCACGGTGGTTTGTATGTGGTTTAGCATACAGGTGATTTCACGGTGGTTCGTGTGTGGTATAGCACACGGGTTATTCCACGGTGGTTTGTGTGTGGTTTAGCACACAGGTAATGCCATTGTTGTTCGTGTGTGGTTGAGCACACGGGTTATTTTAAGTCGGTTCGTATGTGGTGTAGCATACGGGTTATTCCCAGTCGGGTCGCGTGTGGTATAGCATACGGGTTATTGTTTATAGTGCGACTGGTTTTCTTCAGTTGAAAAGAGTTTTTCAGCTGGCTGGCTGGTGATAGTCAGGTTTTCTTGTTGCACTATTAACTGTACATTATTGGTGCAGAATGGAGAAAGATCAAGAGTTTTCCATTGAGAAGTTTGTGGATTCACCCACAGTTGAGGAGTTGCTAACCTTGAAAAAGGTTGATTTGTTGCGTGTTGCAGAAAACTATAAGGTTCCTGCTGTGAAGAGTACAATGAAAAAGTCAGAGATTACGCAGCAGACAATTAAATTTCTTGTAGATGAAGAAGTATTTCCCCTCCAGGCATTGCGTAGCATATCAGGTAGTCCCCCTGGTGATGTGCAAGGGAGTGTAGAAGTACGTCTGAAAGAGCTTGAGCTTGAGAAAGCGAGAATTGAGTTAGAGAGAGAGAGGGTTTCTCTAGAAAGGGCTCGTCAAGTCGGTGAGAGAGAGTATGGTGTAAGCGTCAGTGGTGGGCATTTTGATATCGCCAAAAATGTCAGAATGGTCCCTGAGTTCGATGAAGGAGATGTGGATAGATATTTCCTGCACTTCGAACAGGTGGCGGATAGCATGGAGTGGCCGAAAGAAAAATGGCCTCATCTCTTGCAGACTAAGTTAAAGGGAAAGGCATGTGATGCTTATGCTTCACTGTCGCGCGAAGAGGCTCAGCATTATGCAACAGTAAAAAAGGCAATCATGAACGCGTACGCCTTGGTTCCTGAAGCATACAGACAGAAATTCAGGAATAGTAGAAAACTAGAGTCACAGTCATTCAGAGAGTTTGCAAAAGTGAAGGAAATTGCCTTCACTCGTTGGCTGCAATCAGTAGGCGTGGCTACTGTTGAAGATTTGCGGGAACTTGTGCTACTAGAGGAGTTTAAGCGTTCACTACCTCAAGAGGTGCGTACACATATTGAGGAACAAAAAGCAAAAACTTTGTTGGTAGCTAGTACAATGGCTGATGAGTATACTTTGTCCCGTAGTCATGGAAACAGGTATGTAGGAAGCAAATATGCAGCTCCAAGTCGTCAAAGTGTTGGCAAGACAAATTCTAGCAGTAAGACAGATGTGAAGGTTGGTCTAGTGGTAGAAAATGAGACTGACAAGAAGGGTAGGAACACTGAGAAGCCTATTGTGTGTTTCCATTGTAGGCAACCAGGGCATGTGAAGTCTACTTGTCCCGTTCTGAACAAGAAAAAACAGGAAAAAGACAAAGAAAAGAAGTCTCATCCAAATGGATTGGTGAGTCGTTCGGTTGAATCGACAGGTGATTGGTGTGAACAAGTTCAGAGTGTGATTAAGTCAGCTGATCAAGACAAGATTAAGTCTCAGTATGAACCATTCACTTCTGTAGGCTATGTGTCATTGGTAGGGTGTGATGAAGCTAGAAAGGTTATTATCCTGCGAGATACTGGTGCATCCCAGTCATTGATTCTTGACAGTGTTTTACCTTTTGGGCAAACGTCGTCCACAGGCACAAGTGTACTGTTACAAGGAGTAGAAGGAGGTTACGTTGAGGCCCCTCTTCACACGGTCGATTTGCAGTCAGGCCTAGTTTCAGGAAGGGTGAGCCTTGGTGTTAGGAAGTCACTTCCTATGGATGGTGTAGCATTGATATTAGGCAATGATCTTGCAGGAGACAAAGTGACTATTCCAGTGGTCAGTGCAGTCCCTTTGGATAAAGAAGGAAATGAGACAGCTGCATTGGTTCAGGAATTCCCTGAAGTTTTCCCAGCTTGTGTAGTCACACGTTCCATGTCTAGGAAATCAGAGGAGTCTGAAATGAAGGCTAGTCAAGGGGATATCGGTCTAGAAGGGAGTTTCGTCTGTCGGTTAGATGATGTAGAAGTAAGCAAACCCGCAGCATCAAAATCACATGAGATAGGGGATGAGTCTCAGCCTGTAGATGAAAATGAGATTGGGTTGAACAAGAGCTCTTTGATTGATGCACAGAAGAATGATCCACAGTTGGTAGCATTGTGTGATAGTGCTCTTGCTGAAGAAGAAGCACTGAGTGAAAGGACTTGCTACTATGTGAAAGGAGATGTGTTGATGAGGAAGTGGATGCCAGTTGACTCTTCTAGTGATGAAGAATGGCGAGAAGTTCACCAAATTGTCATTCCAAGAGTATTTCGTAAACATATCTTGAGTGTGTCGCTTGAGTCAGCTCTTGGTGGTCATCTTGGAGTCAATAAGACAGTTGACAAGATTTTGAAACATTTCTTTTGGCCTGGCTTGAGACGGGATGTTTCAGATTTCTGTAGAACTTGCCATGTTTGTCAAGTGGTGGGGAAACCTAATCAGAAGATTCCTCCTGCTCCCCTAAAGCCCATACCAGCATTTGATGAGCCGTTTAGCACAGTTATCATAGACTGTGTTGGTCCTTTGCCAAAGACAAAGGCTGGACATGAGTACTTGCTCACTATGATGTGCGCTTCTACGAGATTTCCAGAAGCTGTGCCACTTCGGCGTATTACTGCACAGAACGTTAGCAAGGCGTTAGTGAAGTTCTTCACAACGGTTGGCTTGCCAAAGGTGGTGCAATCAGACCAGGGTTCCAACTTCACTTCAAAGATATTTCAGCAAGTGATGCGTGAGTTGGGTATCAAATGTGTTACCTCGAGTGCCTATCATCCACAGAGTCAAGGCGCTCTGGAGCGTTTTCATCAGACGCTGAAGAACATGATGAGAACATACTGCTTTGAGGTCGAGAAGGACTGGGATGAAGGCTTGCCGTTGTTGCTTTTCTCGGTGCGAGAGTCTGTGCAAGAGTCCTTAGGATTTAGTCCCTTTGAGTTAGTGTTTGGACACGAGGTTCGTGGTCCATTGAAGGTCTTGAGAGAGAAGCTGTTGGGTGAGGATGAGTCACCTGGTTTGTTGAATTATGTGACCACGTTCCGTGGTAGGCTGACTCGTGCACGTGAATTTGCAGCTGGACATTTGAGAAACAGTCAAAAGAACATGAAGCAGTTGTTTGATAAGAGGTCCAGGGAAAGAATGTTCAGTCCCGGTGAAAAGGTATTGATACTGTTGCCCATTCCTGGTAACCCTCTGTGTGCTCGCTTCTCTGGTCCCTATGTCGTGGAGGAGAGATTGAGTGATGTGAATTACATCATTCAGACGCCAGACAGGAAGAAAAAGAAACGGTTGTGTCACATCAACATGTTGAAGAAGTATGTTGAGAGAAGTGCAGGTGAAAGTGCGAAGCCAGTCATGTATGTGGTAGGAGCAGTCCAAGATGTCCCTGTCCCCAAGACGAGGAAGGAGCTGATGAGATTCATCGGCATGGCCGGATACTACCGTCGCTTCTGCCATAACTTCTCGGATGTTGTGGCGCCCTTGACTGATCTCCTGCGGAAGAATGTGAAGTTCCAGTGGTCAGCAGCATGCCAGTCTGCGTTTGACCAAGTGAAGGCAATCCTGTCGAGTGGTCCTGTATTGGCAGCGCCGGACTTCAAGAAAGGCTTCAGCCTAGCTGTCGATGCAAGCGATGTCGGAGCAGGCGCCGTGCTGATGCAAGCTGATGACGATGGAGTGGACAGACCGGTCTGCTACTTCTCAAAGAAGTTCAACGCGCACCAGCGGAAGTATTCTACCGTTGAGAAGGAGACCCTAGCGTTAATTCTTTCGCTCAGCCACTTTGATGTCTACGTGGGCAGCACAACTCAACCCGTTGTTGTGTGGACTGATCACAACCCACTGACATTCGTCAACAGAATGAGAAACAAAAACCAGAGACTGATGCGATGGAGTTTAATCCTACAGGAGTATAACCTTGACATTAAGCACATTCGCGGAAAGGAAAACATTGTGGCAGACGCCCTTTCTCGTGCTTAATTCAGACATCTCAATATTTTGTCTTGTTGCCAGATGCAACATTTGTGCAAATGTATTTTATGTTTGTAACACTTTCAACAGGTGTAATTTTGTTTTGCAAGTACACAGGACAGTGTGTGTACATCATGTATATGTACATGTATGCATATTGCATACACTATAATTGTGATGCCAACAGCATGAATGGCACTTTGAATGTGTAAATAACAACATGGAAGTATCTTCAGACATGTTTGTGTTAATAAGGAAACACAGCAAGCTATAATTGTGCTTGAGTCACTCAACAAAAGAATACACTATGAAGGCTGTTTTAAGTTATGCTAGCCATCAACAGTTGTCAAGAATGTGAGTTGTTGGTAAATTGATTTCAAACAGGTAGTGTCGCTGTTTGTATAGAGAATGTGGTGTATCGAGTAATGTAGGTACAGTTCAGGTACTTGAAGTTCATACTTGTACATGTACAAGTATTGGTTGGGTTTGTTGTGGCACATACCCTAAGTTTATTGGATGTTGCTTTTTGGATTTAATTAGCATGTATACTGTATTAGGTACAGAAATTATATAGTTTACATGTACAAAGCTTTTGCTCATTATTATAGCTCAATCATAGCCTTGGCAAAGGTGTTCAGTATTTCACAGTTGATCCAACATACCAACAGGCATACTGTATATTTAAGCTGACTGTGTTATACCAGGATGTATACAGGCAGGTATACACTCACTTATTAAGTTTAGGTGTACACACAGGTTATCATCAAGTATATCTCATTCAGGTTCATTTGATGTTTTGTCAGGCAGGTCATACTCTTGGTGTTTTGTATGTTGACAGGAAAGTTTTCAGAAACATAAGTAGGATATATGACATTTGTTGATGTTTTAACGTTTCAATAGATGCTGACACAACGTGTACATGTATATGTAAGTCGCATATCATGGAATATGATGTTTTGGTTGTAGGTAATATGATGTATATGATTACATCAGTTGGATTATATGCAGTTACTTCTTGAAGAGATGACGTGTCTATGATCTTCGTACACAGGTTAATCATTATGACAGTGTAAAATTGACTTATATGTATGTTCTAATGAGGAAACCATCTGATTTTGGTACAACGTGTATTGTTTGTATGCATGACATGATTGCATAAAGGTTAAGGTGTTGAGAAAATTAACATTGCAGTATTCAGTGTTGCACAATTACATGCAATTCTAGTATGCTGTAACTCACAAGCAGCAGTAACTCACGAGAGTGTTAGTTTGGTACACGTTGAATGGTACTAAAGTCGTACATGTTTTATCACAGGTTATAATGATATACTAGTAGCCATAGCATACTTCGTTTATGTGTTCTTATAATGATGCAACCATGGTAAATTCATGGAGTTATAAGTGTGAATTGGAAGAGGAATGTACAATGCTGTTCCAAAATATTGTGCCAACGTACATAGAGTCCATTTGTGTTAAAACGTTAAATGCACTCTTTTAGGGGGGAAGTGTTATGGATACAGGTACATTGTATTGTCATTTCTGGGCACTTGATTGTTCCGCGGAGGAATATGTAAATAAAGCAGTTCGAAAAGATGACCGAGATCGACCAAACACCTTGTTTGAGAGTCTGGGTATTTTGGGGGTTATGATGGTTCGCTAGGCCAAGTTAACCTCCGTAACAATAAGGAATGAATAGTCACAACTCGTTCATGCACTGAACTCTGAAAGACTATGTAGAAACATACTTTGCCATACAAATCATTATGCACGGGTTGAATTAACTAATCATATGAACTGCGTTTATGAGGTAATCAGGGATTAGATAGTTTATTGCATAAGCTATACCAGAGTACGTCCATGCCAGCCATTTTATTGATGATAATCAATAATGGAGGTCCATGCAGTACAACCTTGCACTGTGCGACTGCGTGCGATTCAAAAGAGCAATAGTACCCAAGCCGATGGGAACTTTCCACCGCTTCATTTTTTTAAAAGCTATACTTTAAAGGAAAGAGAAACAAATATTGGCTTGTTGTGGATGTGAAGGCATATATAAGCTTTTCATTCAATTTCTTGGTACATTGTGCACTGGCAGTTACACTTTGATGGTTTTACGGAGTTGATCACAATTGTAATCGGTCATGCTGACCATCGAAATAAATGGAAAAGAGAAAGTTGCATAGGTCGTTTAGATGATGACGTAATAAGTCATATAGAGCTATGTATCATCGGCACTTATAATTTTTACTTTATTCATGTCTATTATTTTTTTTTTGTTCTTTGTCTGATGAGCTCTCTGCATGCAAAGCAATACAGCTACTGCAACTCATTGCTTTGTCTTATCCGTTTCTGATCTTTTTGGATGGTGCACAATTGTACCTTTGACAAGCATGGACGTGATTTGCCAATATCTTTTGAGCTGTTTATTTGTCAGGAGATACAACCGTTACACAGTAAACTGTTGGTGGTTATACTGTTCTTTGACAAGTACTAATCACTAGTAAAGACGAGAAAATGTGTTGCGCGCTTTTAACGTGCAGAGCTCGAGATAATACGCCGAATAGTGCGTGTGCTCTAGTCTGTACAACAAACGGGGCGCTACACGTTTTGAGCATGTATTTTGTTTTCCGAACTAACTACGCGTATGAATGGGAATAGTCTTAAATTCCATCCATATCAGTTGGAGCAACGTGGAAAGCCGACTTGTTTGTCTTGCCGACAAAATAATCTATTGATGGTTTGAAATAAAGCTCTAAATGTTAGTTTGTAAAAGTGTTGTCGAATATATTTATCGTTCAGATGCATAGCGATTAGGTTAAACCTATGTTCGTTCTTTTGAAATATCATTGCAGCTAAAGTGATTGTCAACAGGTGCGCACGTGATATTTTCTTATTTTTTTTTTTTTGATATGTGAGATTGTGTTCTTTGGATGGAATGCAGCAAGTTGCATTTTGAGAAGAAAGACAAATGCGAGATTGATTTATAGACGGCTACTGTACTTGATTATGGACAGTGTCAAGAAATAACACAAGTTTTTGTGGGATAGAAACCTATTATTGTTGATTAAAAAAAAAGAGTTTATATGCGCAGAGTGAGAAAACAAAAGGCTAATGAGTATTTATGTGTCATTGTAAGTACTTAGGGCTGTGCATTATTTTATTAAAAATATGGTGACATTCAGTGATAAAGAAGCTGATAACCGAAAGACGTTGTGCTTGTAATTTTCTATGCTCTTTTTTTTTTGTGGTGTCTGTTTGATTTTATACCTAAATAAATGCATCTATAATTCATACACACGAATATATATATGTATATATACAGTATATACAGTATATATATATATATATATATATATATATATGTATATATATACACACATATATATATATATACAGTATATATTATATTATATTACAGTGTATATGAATTATATTGTATATATGTATAAGTATTATACATAAAATGTCTGTATGTGTGTGTGTGTCTCTATCTGTCTGTCTATATATGATATCAGTCACGTTTCCGAAGGCCAATAGACTTTGCCAATGAAGGAAAATGATTATTATGAACGTGATGATGACAAAAGTAAAGTGGAAAATGAATGGAATAAAGTTATTGACGAATGGCCATAAAAATGCAGACACACACACACACACACACATAAAGGAGAAGAAGATGGAGAAAATTAGTAAAATGATAATTAACGAACTGGTGAGCAGTAATTTATTCATCTGTAAACTATGGAACAATGATGCTAGTTCGGTTCAGTTCAGTTTATTTTTGCATTCCATTTTCAGTGATACTACGTATATAGTTCAATTCAGTTCATTTCAGTTAAGTTCAATTCTGCATTCCGTTTCAATGCAATGTACGATATGTAACAAAATTTGTCAGTGTATTACAAGTCATGAATGAACTGCGCAGTTTGCAGTGAAAAAAAAAATCACAAATTTTAGGAAGGGGATCATGTGAATTTTTGCATTCTGAAAAATATGTATATCATTGTATATAATTTTCAATTGATAACATAAAGGATCAGAGGGGTTAAATAAGGGGAATTAATGATAAGTCACAGAATACTTTTCTGAAGAATAAACATGACTTATTTTACTTTAACCAAACTTTTCCCATGCATCGTTGCAGTATGTTATGTATACAATTATGATAAAAATCAGAGCAAGATATATCACAGTAAAATGATACGAGAATTTTGAGTTTATAAGGTTTTTCTATCGGTATAAGATTCTCATTGTTTTGGAAATGAATGTGCGACTGTTACGAACATGATCATTCCAAGATGAATTCGAGTCAATTGTAAATTCCTATAAAAAAGTGAAATTCAAGTCAAAGACAATCCGTCAATACATCATACATTACAATCAGTCATATCATCAATTTATGAAAAAGTAGGCCTACGTATGAAACGCTTAAAATGTATTTGGGAAATAGATAATCTATTACATATAAACCATTGAGAAACTTTATCTATGTCTATATTTAACGTATAAATCAGCATTTCAAAATAACATATGTATATTATATATATATGATGCATAAGACACAGAAGAGGGCCAATGTATAAAGCAGAATTTAGCCCTCACGGACACCACAAGATTTCCGATCTTGGGAGGATTTAAATGAGACGTATTGCTTTCTAGAAGATAAAATAAAATGATCAATAATCCAGAAAGTGTTAAACCACGATCAACACCATTATCGTTGTAACTTGTAATGACATCCAAATTGTCATGATCTATCGTCTCAAATGCTTGGGAAAGATTCTATCTTTTTTTTTTTTTTTTGCAAAATTGTAGTGTTTTCATCTAATAATTGAGTAATTGCCAGGTCGGTGGAATATCAAATCTGAAAGAGAACTGATTTAGTATAGGGATACTCATATCCCAATGTGCAAATCATAAAAGATGTGCATCTATTCTCTATTCTTTTTTATTGATTCATGCGTAAACAAACGGATAAAATAGTTTTAAAAAAGAATGTATTCATTCAACGCCTAGGATTAAATTTAATTGATATTTTAGCGCACATTCAGCCGATAGAAAAAAATATCATGGATATGAAGATAATTCATTGGCGCATTGCAATACAGTTTATATTTTGTTTGAAATAGTCAAGTCTTACTACAACACATACTAATTACCTAGGGATTGTTCATAACAAACTTTGACCCATTTTTCCTGCTGTTTTAAAGGGATCGTATAGTTTTGGTAGAGGCTTAATATCAGGTTTGTATATATATATGTATAATATTATTTTTTTTTTTTGGTGAGATAGTGAGAAACCTCTTATGAAATATGAAAGAGCATGTAATTCATTGAGGATTTCAACGTTTATTTGATGGAAGTTAATTTTGAGATGGCTGAGATATCCAAAACAGAGCGATTCTAATTAAGTGTGGGACCCATATCATCGTTTTGTTTTACTTTGTTTTTTGATGTTTCAGCTATTTCAAATCCGATTTTCATCAAATAAACTTTGAATTTCTCTTAAAATGGTATGCTCTGTACTATTTCATAAGTGTTTTCTTGATATCTCGCAAAAAAGTTAAAGCCCAATCTTCATCTCCACCAATACTGTACCATCCCTTTAAGGCGTGTCTACTTTATTAACGCGAGAATAAGCGGGAAAGCCTATTTCATAAAACCCAAGAACAAAAACAACGCTAAACACATTAACTTTTGTGCTGACATTGAATGTTTGCCGTCTTCGGTCCTGTCCGTTGGTGCTTATAGAAGTCCCCGATTTTCTCATAAGGAAACAACAGAGGGCGTCATGCACTACGAATAAACTTGAGGCATTGTTCAATCTCAGCTGCAGCTGATGAATGTGTAGAATGGTGCAACGCGAAGTTTATTACAAAGAAGTAGGACCTGTAAATCAATTGGACCAGCCTTCCAAAGCCCACATACCACACTGTCCTACCACATAATGTACTAAAACAAATGTGGAAAAAAAGTAACCATACTAATAACCTACCACTTAAAAAACCACTAAGTTATTTCCAATTTATTCACATCTTTTCACTTCTTACGTGCCATGGTGGAAACGCCCCTGTGTGCCACATTATTCTGAGACACCGACGCAGTCACACTTTGAGAAAATATCATGTTTTTTAATTTTTCAAATCTAACTTCTAAAGATTTCTGTTGAGCTGGACATGTAGCGCGCAATGTTTTAGAGAAAAGGCCAAGCTTTGTTTTGATGTAAATTGCATGACATTGTAAAATCTATAACTGATTTTCTTTCAAATGACCAAAAGCTACATTATTGTAATGGCCTGACTTTTGCACACCAAACAGTGACAGAAACTGTAAAACACAAATCCATCAAATAAAATACAAGTTATACAGGGTGACCCTAAGAACGGAACACCTAAGATCTTTAATTTCAGCAATATTGATGTAAATATGTCATTATTTTGCATACTATTGGAAAAGCCATTTTTTTCCCAATACAATGACATCGAGTTCTTTAATTTTGGTGAGTGCGGTATGATTTTAGGACCATTTTGTCAACCCTTACAATTTTCATAATGTGATCATTTTGGACTCTCAGGCCCGAATTCACGAAGGTGGTACAAATGAAACCATGGTTAAACCATGGACAAAAACCATGGAACGCCAAGTGTCGCACGGAATATTTCGTTGCGAAGATGGTAATTTCGTCGACAAAATGACTTTTTCGTGAACGGAATTATCATTTCGTGGACGAAATGTTCATTTAGTTACAAAATGTTGTCATTTCGTTACCAAATGATAATTTAATCGACAAAATGACTGATTTCGTAACGAAATATTCCATGCAACACTTGGCGCTCCATGGTTTTTGTCCATGGTTTAAACCATGATTTTATTTGTACCACCTTCGTGAATTCGGGCCTCAGAGATACCGAAACCAGCGAGAATTCGGCTTGCCATAGAATCAGAAGCGTTCACAATGTGTGGAATGTGGGGCCGACGGTGTGATTGTCATTGTTCGTTACTATTGTGAATGAAACGACCTGCTGGGCTCATTGAGATACTAGATTTAGCTGGAAAATAAGCGAGGTTTATTTAAAGGCATTCAAAAGCACTCCCAAAATAGGGAAAATAGCACAAAAATCTAACTGCACAGAAATTTATTGCCTACCTATATAACGTAGGGCTCCCTTGTAAAGCAGGCCTTTGTGGCACTGAATGGGACTACCCTACTTTAAAGAAGACTTAATAAATAACTAGAGATTGTAATTTGTCATTACTGACAAATTAAGGTGATCCGATTTTTTTTTTTTTTTTTTTTTTTTTATCAATGATTCGAGTCCTGATCGCAATACGCATGATCATACAGGTTTCATCTGTGTTTAGAGACATTGGCCGTGTGATATTTGGACTCTCATTTAGAAAAGGGAGTCATATATGCCATCCTTGGTACTAAATTCTGTATACACTAGATAACGAAGATACAGCAACAAATACATATGACCTTTGACCCACCTTTACACTCCCAAGATGGCACGTGAGGAAAAAGTGGTTAATTTGTGAAATGATTCTTGCGACATCGTCTATAAGTGTGCAAAATATGGAAGGATAGGACAGGTATTCACCAAGATACAAGATGAAACAGTTATGACCTTTGACCCTTATTTACATACCCAAGATGGCGTCTGATCAAGAAGTCGTTACTTTATGAAATAATGTAGGTGATATGAACTAAACACGTGCAAAATATGGTGGTGATAGAGCATGTTTTTCTTGAGTTTTTGCAAAGAAAGTTGCGCAAAGAAAGAAATATTTCAGTACATCGTTGATGAGCCTTAATTTTAACCAAGTATTTTGATGTGATACCGACATCGTGTGAAAAAAAAAACAAAAACAAAGGGCACTTATATGATAGCACAAAGTCTCAGCTACAACATATTAAGATCTGGGAGAAATTCAACGTAGGATAAGTGAGATAGTGCTCGATAAAGACAGTCATGTTAATTTTCATTTCAAAAAAAAAACTGCACTCCTATAGAGATAACTCGCAAATGGGTCAAATTTGACAAGGTTACCTTCAATCTATTTTTACGAAGTGAAGACTTCATCCAGCGAAATATTTGCCTATAAAAACTGATAGAGCATTAAATAAGCTACAGCATACTGGAATCTGGGTGAAAATTGGCCAAGGATAGTGAGATACGCTCGAGTAAACTTGAAATTTGATGACGTCATTTTGAAAATTTACTTTATTACTTTATTAAGAATTTTGATGTCTTTTAATCAGTTTGTCAGCATTGCCAACCCATGAAATGACATGTACAACTCATCAGCTTTCAAAATATGTCAAGAAAATGGGGGGTCACCGTCCATCCTGACGAGTAAAATCGGATTGAAAATTGGCGGTTTTTTTGCATAGTTGCACTGTATATAGCGATTGACGCGCGCGCAGAATTTCAAATTTGACGGGCCCGTATGACGTCATATTGAGTCAGATTGACTTGAAACTTGGTAGAAATATTCCTTGACATTTCAGATATCTGATCCGTGTGAAAAAACGGGAAATTTCTATTGCATATGAGCTGTGCGTGCGCATATACGCGCACGCGTACGCGTCCGTCCAATTTTTTCAATTTTTCAAAAAATGCTCCAAATGCTCTAAAACGTGTGTAAAAAAAAAAAAATTGAGCTCGATTGGAGCATGTCAAAATTTTAACGCGCGCGTACGCGCACGATTTAAGTGTAAACTGAAATTTGATCAATGAGTAGAATGCGCCTGACTTGAAATATATGTGACGTAAATTTCATTGAAAAATTTCATTCCATTAATGAGATATGAATGAAAATGTGTTTTCATATAATGACGTCATAGTGACGTCACGGTCGATTGATCACTCTGATTTTATAAGATCTGTCGTCTTTGCGACATGATACATATGGATGGTATAATTTTGAAATTGATAGGCTGAGGACTTTCTGAGCTAACCTCTGCACAACTTTTGTCCAGAAATAAACAATCAGTACAGATACAGAAGGTGATCCGAAGGATACACGGATCACCTAAATAGATAAATAAATACATAAATGAATGAAAGAATATAATAAATAAATTAAATATTGGCAAATCAAGAAGTAACCATGCCCATCAAAATGCCATTACTCTTTAGTGAAAGATTTGTGAGGAAAATAATTCGGCATGGGTATTTCTACACTTATTTCTAGTAATGTGAGAAAACGAAGATGTTCTTTTCAGTTAGGAATGAATAATAAAGCATATAAACATAATAGTACCTTTTCAAACATTAAAAGAGCAACAAAATTGGTGTCTGTGCAACACGTTGAATTGCTGCAGCTGTGAATGTAAGCGCTGTTGTGTTACATTTCATCGTTGGACCTCATCACACAGATCTGTCATTTTTACGTGATCCGAGTATCCTCTCGGATCACCTTCTGGATCTGTACGGATTCTTTGTTCTTGGTTCTTCTTCTTTCTTTATTTCTGGACAAAAATTGTGTATCGATTAGCTGAAAAAGTGTTCTTCCTATCAATTTAAAACTTATACCATATATGTATCATGTCCCAAAGACGACGGGTGTAATAAAATCATAGTGATTGGTCGACCGTGACGTCACTATGACGTCATTATATGAAAACACATTCTCAATCATATCTCATCAATGGAATAGATTTTTTCAATGAAATTGACGTCACATATATTTCAAGTTATGCGCATTCTACTCATATTCTCAGAATTCATATTTTCTCTTAAAACGTGCGCGTACGCGCCCGTTGAAATATTTGTATGCTCAAATCGAGCTGAAATTTTTTTTTGCACACGTTTCAGACCATTTGGAGCATTTTTTGAAAAAAATTGAAAAAAAAATGGACGGACGCGTACGCGCGCGCACATATACGCACGGATAGCTCATATGCAAAAGAAATTTCCCGTTTTTTCACACTTATCGGATGCTTGAAATGTCAAGGAATATTTTTACCAAGTTTCAAGTCAATCGGACTCAATATGACGTCATACGGGCCCGTTGAAATTCCGCGCGCGCGTCATTGGCAATATACAGTGCAACTATGCCAAAAAACCCCACCAATTTTAAATCCGATTTTACTCGTCAGGATGGACGGTGACCCCCCATTTTCTTTACATATTCTGAAAGCTGATGAGTTGTACATGTCATTTCATGGGTTGCCGATGCTGAAAAAATGATTAAAATATGTTAAATTTCTTAATAAAGTAAAAAAAGTAAATTTTCAAAATGACGTCATCAAATTTCAAGTTCATTCGAGCGTATCTCTCTTATCCTTAGCCAATTTTCACCGAGATTTCAGTATGTTGTAGCTTATTAAATGGTCTTTCAGTAATGTTATAACAGTATTTTGATTAGATGACGGCATCACCTCGTAAAAATGGATTGAATGTAATCTTGTCAAATTTGACCAGTTTACGTGTTATCTCTATGGGAGTGCAATTTTCTGGAAATGAAAATTGGCATGACTATCTTTATCGAGCACTAGCTTACTTATGCTTCAGTGAATTTCTCCCAGATTTTAATATGTTGTAGCTGAGACTATTGGCTATCGTAATGTGCCCGTCGTTTTTTCATACAATGTCGGGATCACGTCAAAAAACTTGGTTGAAATTAAAGCTTATCTTCGATGTATTAAGATATTCCTTTCTTTCTGAAACTTTCTTTGCAATAACTCAAGAAAAATAGGCCCTATCACCCCCATATTTTGCACATGTTTAGTTCATGGCATGTACATTATTTCATAAAATAACAACTATTTGATCGGACACCATCTTGGGTATGTAAATTAAGGTCAAAGGTCATAAATGTTTCATCCTGTATCTTGGTAAATACATGTCTTATCTTTCCCATATTTTGCACACGCAAAGACCATGTTACAAGAATCATTTCACAAAATAACCACTTTTTGCTCAGATGCCATCTTGGGTGTGCAAAGTGGGGTCAAAGGTCATATGTACTTCTTTCTGTATCTTCGTTATGACGTGTTATCTCTATGGGAAAGAATTTTTCTAGGTGTGAAAATTGACATGATTGTCTTTATCGAGCACTAGCTCAACTACCCTTTCGTGAATTTCTCCCAGATTTAAATATGTTGTAGCTGAGACTTTGCGCTATCGTTATAAGTCCTCCGTTTTTTTCATACAACGTCCAAATCATGTCGAAAAACTTCGCTATAAAGCTTTTTGCTCAGATGCCATCTTGGCTGTGCAAAGTAGGGTCAATGGTCAAACATACTTCATTCTGTATCTTCTTACGTGTATACGGAATTTGGTACCAAAGATGGCAGACCTGACTCCATTTTCTAAATGAGAATCCAAACATCACACGGCCAATGTCCCTAAACACAGATGAAACCTGTATGGTCATGCCTAATGGGATCAGGACTCAAATCACTGATTTTCGAATACATCGGATCACCTAATTTGTCAACTTGATGACAAATTCCAAGTCTAGTTTAAATGTCTTTTTTTTTACGATTGTTGGGCGCAATTTTCAACTTTCGACCGTCGTGAAACTTAAGAATCTATTGAATTAATAGATAAGATTGACACAAAATTTTGTTACAAACATGTAAGAACACATGCTGTTTGAACATTTGAGGGATTTGTTGTGTCTTGGCCGAGTTAACAAACTCAACAGATGGGGTAAGAAATGCTAAAATGTACTGTTTATGTGGAATAAGTGAGGAGGGGTCAAAAATAGATAATGAAACAATGACAGTAGATATGCAGCAGAACCAAATGTTTCCCATATCCCAGATATGACCTTTGTGACATTTGTAAAGTGACAAAAGTGATGGATTATAATAAAAAAAAAAAACCAAGAATATTCAATCGCCAAAACAGACACGAGCTATAAAACAGCCCTTATTCCTCCCCCCAAAAGATGTATTCTTTTTTCTTCTTTTCACAGCAATAACTTTATTTTTTTTTTTGTAACGTAAGAAATGGACCTACCTCTCTTGACTGTACACATTCAACGAAAAAGCTCTGAAGATAGCAAATTATGAGCGGTCACACGCAAACAATATTTAGAGTAATGGAAGTATAGTACCTTTAAACGATACAGGCGGCCTGGTGAATCGCGTGTACAATACATGCTGAAACACAATACATTGTGCAGATTTTATGTGCCAAAGTCCATACATTATACTAGATCGAGAAATACCAGTAGTAATAACCATAGCTGTTCCTGTTTTTGACAGATTTCGCGTGAGTAGGGTTTTCGATTCTGGAAGTGATGAAATCAATTTTTGGTTATACTATTAATGTGAGGAATGTCACCGAATTGGAGCCGGTAGAGAATTAATGGTGTGTGTGTGTGTGTGTGTGTGTGTGTGTTTGGTTGAAATTGACCTACCTCTATACCCAAAATCAATACATCAGATTTAAATGTCTGTATAAAGGCAATGCATCAAATATCAACAGAGAAACAATATTTTCTCAATCGGCAATTCCTACTGGTTGAACAAAAATACAAAGACCACATCGACTGCACAACAGGAGGCAATTAATGAAGTATTTGTATCAAACATCACATAATACCTGCGAATCCTTGTGATTTGTATTCAAAATCAGCATCCAACATTGAAAAATGTAGACAGATCCATGGAACCTATTATAAATCATATTTAATTTAACCTTGTTTAACTTCCAATGTGTGTACACAGATTTAAGTAACTTGAGCTCTTTCGAGGAAAAAACGCCTCATCTTTGAACATGGCTAATTGTGATATATGTCACAGCCTCATCTTCAAAACAATGACTTCTCTTTGTCTTGATCTCAAATATACCTACAATGTATTTCAAACATTTTTCCCAGTTTCAGCGGCACATTCATTGTAGACATTTATCCGAAGTCATGATACTCACCATCCTTTCCGTTCAGACCCTTATACTAGGTGTTTAATACAAAAAACATTTCCCATTTTTGATCCTTAATAGTTTAAAAACTATAAATCTGATAAAACTGTCATTGGTATGAGCAATAGCTGAATAATGTACAATTTAGTTGGAGGTGATTTGAATATGAAATCCTGTATTAATTTCAGGAAATCTATGATTTATTTCAATGTTAGGATTCCAGATTTCGATCAAATTTTAACCCTACATGACTGTGTACAAAACTTGAACTTTACACAGGAACCAATGATGTGTATGTGAGTGTGTGCTTACAATGATCCTGAACAATGGGCATGGTTACCACCTGTTCAGAACTCTGCTGCAATTCACATTGATGCGTTATCAATTATTCATGTGGATTGCCCTGAGCACCGCTAGTCTGAATTTATGACACACGGTGAAATGCATGCACATGAAAAAGTAAGCACATCTTTCCATGTGCTTACATTCATCATATTTCAGAATTAATAAAGACTTGCTGTGATAGTGGAATTCCTCGTGAATATATGTAATAGAGCATTCCAATACTGGCCATTGTCTAGGACCATTGTCTGGGTATCAAGAACACACTCCTATACACACCAATAACCCCTGTGCAAAGTTAAAGTTTTGTACAGAGGGTTGAAAATACAGCAAAATCTGAAACCTAACTGAAAAAATTAATGTTGAATTTAACGAAGTTAATCATGCTTTCATTGTCAAATTACCTCCAACAAAATTGAACACTATTCAGCTATTGATCATATCTGCTTAATGTTAGTCTCATCTAATATATAGTTTTTGAACTATAAAGGATCAAAAGTGTGAAATGTTTTTTTGTAACACCTAGTACTACCTAAAAAATACTTTATATGACTGCGATAGCCTAAACAAAATCTATCAAACATCTGTAAGAAAAAGGGATTGGAGTTCTGTCTTAAAATCACGGCTGATTTACAATACAATCTAAATGTACACTGTATACATCTCTCCGGTTCACATGGACATGTAATTATTCCTGAGTATTGCAATAAAACCTACATTATTTTCCAACAACACTAAGATCTACAAGTTTCTTAAACCTTTCCATTATCTTATGATTGACATCATACACTCGCGAAAGAAAATAAAAATCCCTCAATACTGAATGGGATACATACGACACACATGCACACACACCACACACACACACACACACATTTTTTTTTTGGTTTTTGTTAATCTTTTATTTTATCTCTTTTTCATATGGACAATGATATACAAAGTAGTTAATTGCAAAATAATACAAATTTCATTATCACAACATAAATTCCACATTGTCAATATTACGAATGAAAAGAAAGAATTTTGTATAAAAAAACGGATAAAGAAAAGACAAACACATCAAACAGAAAGGAGCAAGGCACCCTTCTCATCCCCTTACCCAACCCACTCACTCACTCAAATAATTAAATCACAAAGTTTTATACAGTGTTGATACTGCCAGGGAAGCATTAGCTATGGGCGAATAGGAAGGTAGAAAAAGCATGTAACCAACAACAAAAACCCAAACACATCATACAGACTGCCGAACAGAATGATAAATAAATTCAATAGATATACAATACTACACTTATATCCCCTAGATATTTAACTTTTACCATTTCTATAAATGTAACCTTATTTTACAAGTTTTAGTCGCTAATTCCTTTTCCTGATCTTTATAACCTGTAATCATCATTAAAATTTAATTCGTTGAAGGAAGCACTCCTTTTGATGCAGGAAAATCTCATATATGATATATTTCATAATGAAAATAATAATGGAATTACACATTTTAATTCTACGAGAGTTTCCTTGAATCTACATAAAAATTAAAGTCCAATCACTAATATTTCCCTCAAATCTAATCTATCTATTATTTCTTGCCACATACATATACACATACACACATACATATACACACACAGTTAAGAGATCACAGTTTTTTAAAAGCTCTGAGCAGAAATCTTCTCACAGAGAACAGAAAAGACTATTCCACATTTTACGTGTGAACTTAACCGTTTGCCATACGTACTCACTGATATCATGGATATGGATGGAAATGCGAGCAAATTTTATGTTTCATCAGCCAATAAACAGCATTCGATGCAAACTACTAACTCATCCTATTTTACTACAGACACTGAATAGATCTTTCACTCTCATACAGGTAATCTGTTTCTACGCAAATATACCCTCATTTACATATACCTCTGAATATATAAACAACAACAATATTTAAGCATCCCATAAAAAAAGACTTATTGGTAGAAATATATCATTGAACATAATTATTATTATTGGAAAAAACTACACAAAATTTTGATTTTATATCTATTCAAGTAAATATAACTGTTTGTAACACTGCTTGTTTGTATGTTACAATTTATTTTATTTTTGAAATGATCCCTAACTTATGAAACACTGTATTTTAAAATACAAAGTTCTTACCTGCGATATATTCCTTGGGTCAAGAGGCAATGCAATAGGCGCGGTCAGACTGGTAAAAGATCGAGAAGTTTAAGATCGTGAAGTCTTCCCGATCTTTTGTCGTGCGGTCACACTGGCAGCCAAACGTCTCGATCTTTGGATCGAGAAGTTTGGGTCATCTGTGCGCGCGCGCAAGACAAAAGAAAGAGCTCGCCGTCCGATGGCTAGTTATCGTGACGTAACAATGTACAACTGTACATGACAATGGCCTAGCGCTTCGGAGACACTACCCGCAAGCAGGTGGTGGACTGGTCACGTGACAAAGATCGCCAAGTTTCTGTTTCTCGCGGTAACACTGGCAAAAGATCGAGAAGTTTGGAGGGGGTGGGGGAAAATCCCTAGTTGATGTGGGAAGTTTCGCGAGAAGTTTTGGGGGAAGTTTCGCGGGAAGTTTGCGCTCACACTGGTAAAACTTCGAGATCTTAAAAATCGCGATCTTAAACTTCTCGATGTTTTGCCAGTGTGACCGCGCCTATAGAGTCATCTAAAGAGAGAACTTGCTCCATACAAATAGGATATAGCATGTCATACATATTCAAGTTATACGTAGATAACCCAATTACGGGGAAAATAAAATAAATGCCTAATTGTTATTGCTTAAAACGTATTGCCGCCGCCCTCCCCCCAAAAAAAAAAACAAAAAAAAAAAAGAAACACTGTAATTAGGACATATTCTATGTCTTCTAGCGACGAACTAGAATTTGCAATTGTGCATTCCCTCTGCAGTAGTATCAAAGTACCCCACATACCAGTTCTTGCATTGAGATGATCGAAGGTTGAATTGAATTCTTTTCACTGTATTGAATTTATATGATAATGGTTATTAGAAACTACCAAATGCACATGTCTGCTGGGTATGACGGCATACCATGTGCGTCTTTGAAGATGATTATGCAATTATGACACACTTCCAACGCTTGCTTGGGCACTTGATAGCGAATATATTTTTATAAGTGGTGTTCAAGGATTTTGGAAATTAAGGTAAAAGAGGTATCCGACAACGAGTCTTTCACAAATAAGGACGTGCTGTGCTCATTAAAATTATTTTAGAATAAACCTGTGAATAGCGTGATCCAATGAGTAAGGTCTCAAGCGTGATCCAATGAGTAGGGTCTCAAGCGTGATCCCGCCTTATGTTCACAGGCACTTTGTAGCCAAAATACGCCATGTCGGTGGAAAGCCTCTGTCTGACTTTTTCAAACTGCTCATCAGAAAGCGTGTCATAATATTTTTTCAAGATGGCATCATCGCTGCTATTCGAAACGTCAAGTGACTTATATGGGTGGAATTTAGAATCCACGCCCATGAGCTTTAGTACCTCAATGACATCTTCAGTATACGTCTCCAGTTTGCCAATGTAGTCGAAACCAAGGCAAGGGTTGCAGAGCTTGTACACGTCCTGCCAGTGAATGTCAAGATTCTCGGCCAAGTAGTAGTCGATGAATTCTTTAAAGGTGACGTTATACATTTCACTTTTTACCGACTTGCCAGGCATTTCTGCTTTAGAGTGATTTCCATATTCCATGTATATTTTCTTATTATGATGACGACGATTGGCAAGATTTCTATTGGGATAGGTCTCTAGTCGATCTCGAAATGCAGCCAAGATATGAGTGAAAGGATTACGAACGAAGATAACCTTCGTAAAGTTGGCAGCATAGAATTTCCTTGTACTCTGTTTCACATTTCTCAGGCGCTTAAAATGTTTCTTTAACAGCGTATTGGATTCCCTTGCGGCCAGTTTGGCGTCTTCAGGTACAAAGCCGTAGATGCTGAGGAGGAGTCTTCCCCAGTTGGTGCCGCCACACTTGGGGATGGGCAGAAACAGTGTCCGCTGATTCGGGAGGACCCTGAAGCGGCCACAGTCCTCCGCAAGACGCGGGGAGGAAGTGATGTTGTTCCGCAAACACTCACGCCGCAATGTCTCTTGGCGAGCCACCTGCTTGTCTCTTATACTCATCGGTGGTGAGGTTTCCTTCACGAGATATTTTTGAAGGATAGAAACAAAAAGTAAAATCATCGTGAAGGAGGAGCTGTAGACCAGTGTCCTCGACTCGACCTAATATACATGTATCAGTGTAGAAGCCCCTTCTCATGAAACAAGTATACTGGAGGTGTGCAAATGATGAGACCTGCTAGAATGTTATGATGACCCTCGCTATCCACTTGAACAATAAAGATAACAAAGAAACCTTGACAGAGGCTATTCGAAAAGAGTCATTTCTAAGTTTATTTAGGAAGGCTTTCAATATACGGAGGTAGCACCGGATGACACAGGATGTAGGCTTCTAGCCCAAGTTTGAGAGCAGTTTTCTTTTCATACCTGCTATGGTAGCGTGCTATTCGTGTATAGGTGTTGGATAGATACGAGTCTTTCCATTAATCTCTCTGTCGGGGTTCTTTTCCCTTTGTAGCCCAATAACAAAGGAAATGAAATAAAGTCTCCCTCTTTCTCTCTGTTTGTTGTTTGCACATGACGTACACGAATGGGAAACATGGAAAATGGAAATATCAGCGTGAAAAGTGTCTAATGGTTGTTAAAACTTTTCTAAGCGACAACTGTGAATATACTGCTGAAAGATATTGCCATTATTTCTTTTTTAATGTAGCCAACTTTTATTTCTTTAAGATGACACAAATAAATAACAGCCATCCTAGTCTCTTTCTGTTCACACAACTTACTGATTTTTCCCTAAAAGAACGAAAGTTAGTAGTTATTACCTTTCCAGGATTATGGGTGAACTGTCTGTGCGGGGTTAGGGCACCATAGATCTGCCTTAAACTCGAGGTCTTATCTGTGTAGAGAATAAACTTGAATCATCATTTTGTTGTCTTCCACAGGAGAAAACACGTTGTGGACGTTAAAAACATAATTCGTTCTTCCCGATATTAATCACGATGTGATTGGGTTTTGATTGCTTGCATTTATTCTACTTCTCAAGTCAAAACAAAGTAAAATTGCATTGTAGAGTGAAAGCTGTTTATCAGCTGTCTCCTTCTGTGGAAGCGTATTTGTATAGGTTCGAATCCCATTAGTTCCTTATTTCATTCCCAACAAGTTTGTTAAAATTGTAGTTCAGCAGTTGGGATCTTACAACTACTTTTGTACAGAGGGAGACAGCTGAGTAAGAGCTTTCATGTAACATCTTCCGCTCAACGTTGTCAATCTTGACTTTCTACTGTTTTTCTGAAAGACTTATTCTGCTTTCTAACATTTGGGATTATAGAACAAAAAGGAAATGGTGATTTTAGCATTTATTCTTAAACACAAAAAATACATGTACAAGAACGTCAAGTGCAGTCAAGCCCGTGAGTATTTATGTTATTATTATTATATATATATTTTTTTTTTGGTCAGGATCTCGACGTATTTAACTGTTTCAGATGCTGTATTTTTCAATTTCAATTTTATTTCCATTTCCATTGAATAAACAGGAAAAATTCATATACAATACATTTACAGAACATATTTGTAACAATTTCAAAGAAAACGTACAAGAGGTCACGAGTAACAACAGAAATTCCTTTCTAAGGTATATATACATAATACAAAGATTAGAATGGAAATGGAGGGTCCCACTAAAAAGCAAAGCTTGTAGGGTGTGGGACCCTCGGAAATACGTACACAAAATCAAAGGAACCAATGTCAACTGACATGAAATTAACTTAGAAAAGAAAAAAGAAAGAAAAAAAAGGAAAAAGAAGAAAAAAAGGGGAAATGACACTATGATACAACACATGCCATCGTGGACACAAGTATACTGTACTTCATGATGTAAATGCAATGATAAAACGATAAAACGCTCCCTGGCTTGATATTGCGATTGATTGGGTGCATATACCGGTATGAATGCATAGCAACGGATATAAAAAAGAGAAAGAGAATGGACTCACTGTTGTCTGGTGCAGTAAAAGAAAAATCTGTGGAAAGCTTATGTTAAACAGATTATTTTCTTAAAAGATGATTTGTGTGTGATATCTTTATACTTGTAAAAAAGATGACTTGATTGAGACAATAAAACCGAACCTAATTTGGTTGTATATCATAAGATTTCAATAGAAAGAATTTTAATTTGTTCTTAAAAGAATTCAAAGTTTGTGCTGTTACTATGTCGTTGGGAAGTGAGTTCCAATACTTTGGCCCCTCGTAGATGAAGGTTTGCTGAGCTAGCAAAGTCCTAAAAAATGGCAAATGAAATTCATTGGATTGCCTTGTGGGATAATTATGAACGGATTGATTTTTTGAAAAAATTGATTCAAATATATATGGAAGATTATTTTTATTGTAATTATACATAAATTGTCCTATATTAAACAAATACAAATCTGTAATTTTGAATATTTTATTTTCAAAAAAAAATAAAGGATCAGTATGAGGCAAATATGCAGTGTGACATATAATACGCAGTGACTTCTTTTGTAGCAGAAGTAATTTATCTAAAAAAGTTTGATATGTATTTCCCCATACAAGAATACCGTAATTTGAATAAGGCAATATGAGGGATGAATATAATGTAAGCAGGGACGACAAAGGAAGACAAAATTTAATCTTGTTGATTATACCAATATTTCGTGAAATAATCTTACATATACTATCAATATGAAATTTCCATGAAAGCTTATTATCAACTGTTATTCCCAGAAATTTGACATAAGAAACATTTTCCAGTGGTGTGCCATCAAAGATAATATCCATGATATCAGCAGGTAGTGCCTCAATGGAGTTGCTGAAAAGCATATATTTTGTTTTTTGAAGATTAAGAGATAATATATTAGCTTTTATCCATTGAGCAACTTTTTATAGTTCAAAATTTAATGTTTTTACTAGGGTAAGAGGATTATTATGCGAAAAAAAATAAATTTGAATCATCCGCAAAGAGAATGAAAGAAAGAGTATCTGATGATCTATAGAAATCATTTATATAAATAAGAAACTTAACATTTGACATTTGTGAATTACAACCATTTAAAGAGACATATTGCTTCCTGTTCAAGAGGTAGCTCCTGAACCACCCCAAGGCCTTCCCACGGACTCCGTAATGGTGTAATTTATTGAGTAAAATATCACGATTAATGGTATCGAAGGCCTTGGAGAAGTCCAGGAACAAACCTATGAAATGTGTAGATTTGTCGATAGCATGTGCTACTTTTTCTACAAAACTCAATAATGCATGTGTGGTGCTATGTTTTTCCCTAACACCAAACTGAGAATTTGAGAGTATATTATTAAATTTCAAAAAAGTCATAGTTCTTTTATAAACAATTTTTTCAAGAATTTTGGACAATATACATAACAAAGAAATTGGTCTATAATTATTAACATCTAATTTGTCACCTTTTTTAAACAAAGGGATGACTTTTGCTATTTTCATACTTTCAGGGACAATACCATAAAAGAGGAATAAATTGAATATGTGAGCTAAAGGATCTGCAATTGAAGATATTACCCCCTTCAGCAGAAAATTACTGATGTCATCGTGTCCAGCACTTTTTTTTGGAACGAAAATCAGAAACAATATTGATCATCTCCTGAATATATGTTGGACTAAGAAACATTGAGTTTGAATTTGGTGGACCTAATAATTCAGAAAAATGTTTATTTGAAGAAGGAATTTTGCTTGCAAGATTTTCCCCAATGAAAGAAAAATGATTATTCAAAATATTACAAATATAATGAGGTATTCGTGGTGTTCACGACAAATTAATTATATTCCCAACTTTGTTGACAGAGTTCGGAGCTTGTGAGTTACACTAATGCAAAGTATGGTCACTAGGTAGGCAACTAGACACACGTACGCACACACACACACACACACACACACACACGTATATACCGGCGCGTGCAAGCACATGACCATCAACTCGGGTATCTTCCATTGATGCTGGACAAGATACCGAGATGCCTATAATATAGAATATGACAATTGACATGGGGGTGGTAAACCTAATAAGAAAACATTATCAATGTTCCTATTTGAATTTTAGAAATGAAGAGTTAAATGTAACTTGTTTATTTAGCTGTATTCATTAATTCAGTGAAAATGTGTATGTTTGGAAGAATGAAGAGATACCAACAGATGTAAAATGCTTAAACCAAGCTCTTCTGGTGATTAGATTTATACAAACTAGCCCAATAATTGGGTGCATGGATTCATCCTATAGGGTTTAAATTAGCTTTTCTAAAAAATGATGTTACAGTGATACATTTTTTTTTCTTATTTCCATGTTAAAAACTAAAGGCCGTGTCACATCTTTCCGGGCAAGCTACGCGGGCTTGTTGCGAGAAGGGATTTTCCAGCACGCAGGACAATTTTCTGCGGGCGGACAAGAATGTTTTCGAGTTTCGCACTTGTGTCTTACCTGCTAGACGCGTGCTACTTACCTTCTACTTGTGTGTATTCCGTGTGACCTGTGTGGGAGCCTTAAAACCTATCCGTTTTCTGTTACGAGCGACTTACCGCTACTGCGAAGTACCTGCGTTGGAGTTGCCTGCAAGGTGCTGCCGGTTATGGTCTCCTACTAGTGTTCTGCGTGTACCTCTGCGGACAAACCCCGCGTCTCACTCGGAATAAGTTTTGAGCATGCTCAAGGTCTTGTCATACCGTATCTGAGGAAGTTTTGCGGGTTGACTTGCTGGGAAACAAATTTGCTACCCGGAGCTCTCCGCAGTTGGTCCGCACCTGACAGTACCTAGCGCGTATCTTGCCCGCAGTTGCCCGGAGGTGCGCACACAAGTCCGATTTACCCGCAGCAGAGCTTTGAGCATGACCAAAACTTTTCCAGATGAGTCGCGGGGATTGCCTGCAGAGGCCGCAGAACACCAGTAGGATGCCAGTAGCTGCCGCAAGTCACAAGCAGTTGACCCGCTTGAAGTACGTAGGTTGGCCTTGGATCTATGCATCTACATGTATGCAAGATAATGGCATTCTGTGGGAGTTCTGCCATATCAAATTCCTTCAGAGGGATTCCTTCACCAAGTACGTTGTCTGCCCTCATTCGCCACCTATGCGCCTGACACGTAGGTCAAAGTCATGGAATGCACGTAGAACGGATGCAGCATGTAGGACGCACGCGAAACAAATCCTTGTTCGTCCGCAAAAATTGTCCTGCGTGCTGGAAAATCCCCACACGCAACAGGCCCGCGTAGCTCACCCGGAAAGGTGTTACAGGGCTTTTTCTTTTTTTTTTTTGGCTGCGGGTAAATAGGACCTGCATGCGCAACTACGGGTAACTACGGGTGAGATACGTGCTAGATGTGCGGCTCATCTGCGTGGACCTCCGGGTAGCAAAAATTGTTCTTCGCAAGTTGCACGCAAGGCTTGCCCGGAAAGGTGTAACACGACCTTTACGACAAACAAGGATATGTCTGTGCTATTTTTTTGTTTGTTTGTTTGTTTGTTTTTTGTTGACCTCCTTTATCTGAAGCATGCATAGTTGTCCATTTCATAGCTTATAAGATCTTCATCTCACGTACACCACATAGACCTGGCTTTCGCTCGGATTCTTTAGGGTATGTATTTGGGCCTGAAGGTGCTTAAATACCCACAGTAAAGGACTTCGATCCATTCTACAACCACCCCATTACCATACGTTTACACACCTGCTCTTGTCTATATCAATTCACCTCATTGAGTTTGAAGCGGAAGAAAAATTACATCCTCTATCATAATCTTTTGCCGCCTGTTAGAAAGATAAGACTCAATCCATGCGAGGACAGACTCACTCATGCCAAAAGATGAATGTAATATATTCAACACTATCCCATGATCGATTGTGTCAAATGCGGCACTCAGATCGAGCAATACTAATAATGTTACTTTTTTATCCATAGCCAATAAGATATCATTCTTGATCTTAACCAAGGCCGTTTCCGTGCTATGAAACTGCCTGTATGCCGACTGCATACATGGAAGCCATTCACTACCCTGTAAGCATATCATTCAATCAGTTTTGATACATATTGTAAAATGCTAACTGGACTTAGGTTGTCATAACTCAATTCCATACCACTTTTTTTTTTTTTTTTTTTGAGAAGTGGCATAACTAGTGCCACTTTCCACTCAGATGGAAAGAGACCACTGGAGAGAGACATGTTGATGATTTTAATTAAGACCGGGAGGAGTGATTTTGTGCAATGCAAAACAAGGTTTGTTGGCAAAGGATCTAAAAAGCAGGCCTTCCTGCTCAGACTAAAAACTAATTTCTCAACATAACATTTTGAAATTATTAAACTTTGCATTGTGTGAAGTCTGGAAATCTATATTCTAACATTGAAGAGACATTTGATCTGAACTATTTTCTTTGGTTATTTGAGAGTAATGTAGGACGAGCACTATTCATGATAAATAAAGTTCTAATACGAGCAGCTTTGAAGTTCTCATAATCGAGAGGAAATTTCGTTCTCAACCATTTCTTCTCAGCTTTCCTTCTTTTTCTTTTATTTGTGTTCTTACATCATCTGGGAACCATGGTACCTGTGGATGAGATGACACATTCTTGGTAATCAAAGGTGCATGCTTGTCCAAAATTGAACTTAAGTGTATCATTGTATAAAAGCAACCAACTCTGTAAGATCATCAGGAGTGTCTGTACATAGTAAACTGTTAGCCATATCATACTCAATCTCAATCTCAATCTGAAAAGAAGCACTGCAGTTCTGGCTATATGAGATCCTACACTTCAAAAATAATTTCCGACGAAAGGCTGACGAACAAAAGGGAAAGAGGAATGCTGAGGGTTCACCGTAATGTTCAGATCCATTCAGCCTCACATGAAGACACACAGCAAGCACCAGGCACAGCTGAAGAATTCCCATTGTGTTCAAGTTCAGGTTCAGTAAATACATCATAGTAGGTATACAGATGTACATGTAGCAGTACATATAAAGGCAACTACATACAGTCAGTCACTCCAAAAAAGGGTCTAGTGATATCTAAATCACTAGGCACAGCTGAAGAAGTCCCATTGTGTTCAAGTTCAGGTTCAGTGAATACATCATAGTAGGTATACAGATGTACATGTAGCAGTACATATAAAGGCAACTACATGCAGTCAGTATGGTGTTGATACAGTGTACGGGAAACCATGCCTTCTTGCCTTGGCTGAAAAAGGACAAGTCGCAAAGGAAAATTGATACTGGTATAATAAGTGACCAAAATCATCAAACAATCCAAAAAAAGGGTCTAGTGATATCTAAATCACTAGTATAAAAGATTAAAAAAAATCACAAAATGTAAAGTGTGTGGTAAACCAGTATAAATAAGAAAGAAAAAAGGAGGTCTGTGGAGAGCTGCACAATGGGCGCTAATCCTATCCCTTCCCTATTATTATTATCATGTGTGTCGTATATGTGTGTGGGTAACTGAATGTCTGTACGAGTGTGTCGTCCTTCTTATATTTTCCCGGTACACCAGTTCAATGAACACCGTCTGGGCATTAGCATTGATACTTATTTCCTATTATTGTCGAAGCCAGCGTATAGTTATATTTTTACAAACGACTTATGTAATCTATATTTAATATAAATGCTGTAAGAGAATAATAAAACAAACTTGAATAATATATTGCTTACTCATCAATTATCTAGGGATCCACGTCCTACAAGCTTAGCTTTTTTGTGGATCGCTATTTTCCAAAATTGAAGTTATTTTCTGAAAGCTCGCGAAGTATACATGTATACGCATCGTTCCTTCTGATTATTGTACATATGTTGATGTATATAATTTATTTCGTATATTACATGAACCTTTTGTAAAAGTGTAGACAATATCATTTTATGATATGTATACTTTGTATTACGTTTTGATTTTCTTTGATTGGAAATAAACTATGATTGATTGATTGATTGATAAAAAAATCATTACATATATACATATATATATATATATATATATACCCCTATCCCTGTTATGATCAATTTCAGCTTGATAATCATCTACTTAATACTCATCGCTCAGCCGATAATCTGCAACATAATAAAGTGGGACTTTGTTAGCCTACACCCCCTAGGGACATTCCATAACATGTTAAGAGATGACGATCGATAAAGTCCTTGGTCTGTCATGATATCTTCATTTATCATCTGTCTTTGACACTGTCAGTCGTGTCTCTGTGATCATTTTCAATAACATTGATTCGTTTCGTGCTGGTGATCACGTGTTGTTCATAACACATGTTCATAACACGGTTATCTAGTCATATAGCTCACTGTCTTGTACTTCTCAAAGCGAAGCTTGACAAATATTGCACAGTTCTGATACTCACCATTAACATCGAGAAAAACAAACACAAAGATGATGGCAAGTGCACATACTCCAAAAGCTACGAGTTGCCGTCCATGGTAATGAGCCATGTTGGTGAATGTTTTATCAGTTGATATGACGACGTGATGATTGATAACAATAGCCTGGAAAACGCAGACGTATGGCGTGCTATGCTGTGACAGAAACAATGATTGACGTATATTTGTATTTAACGAAATATTCATTTGTTTTCTTGCTTGAAAAACAGAAGATTTATGATAATGAGGAGAATACTATAAAAAGATATGAGTCGGTCTCTGAAAACAACTAGGTAAAATCAGGAATAATTGTGCAATGGATACAATCTGTACTAATACTGATCTGAATACAAACATTCACCAATTATAACTTTGGCAGCGAATCTTTAATTATAGTATAAACTTCAGCAAATATAGCACTCCATGATTTTGATACTTGATAAAAGAACGTTGTGTGTGTGTGTGTGTGTGTGTGTGCTTTTGTTGATGATTTAGCAACTTACATGTAAACCGCTTTGCCCAGAATGTTAATGTGTAAACGTGATGCATGTAAAGGAAGGTGACAATAACTTCATTCGTGCTTAAGGATTGATATGACATATTTTAAAGTGGTGCAGACTCTTATCAAAATGTTTGTTGCATATAATTGAAACATAATACCAATAATATACAAATAGTTCAGAAATCTTAAATGTACAGACTGTATGACGTGTTTGATATCCAATCCGATTTATACACTTTTTAACGATCCCTTTATCCTTGTTTGTTTGAGTGGTTCACAATATACAAGCTTATTCTTTAGTAGACCTCTCTATTCTTTTTTTTTTCTTCAACTGAAGCACAACTTTGTATTTTTCCAGTATGCATTCTTATGTTTATCGATCTGTATCATTTATCCTTTGCAAAATCGAATGTTTATGTTTATAATGTAATTCATGATTTATTCTGTGCTATGTTTTGTTGGAAAAAATGAAATAAAAGATTGAATTGAATTGAATTGAATTGTATTTCTACCTCTTCTTGAGAAATGACATCAATTGCTAAATATACAATTGATCCTTAAATTGACAATACTTTCGAATAGTTAAAGTCGGTCTCTCTCTCTCTCTCTCTCTCTGTCTATTTAGCAAAATTTACACAACCAAAAAGCAACCTGTCTCCACTCCTTGGTGTAATGATTTGTCAGGGGAATTCCAACACTTATTGACATTTCTGTGTGGAAACGAAGATACTTTTAGTAAAGTACGAAATGTACTGTAATCAATTGTAATGAATTTAGTAAAGCAATCAAAAGTCCAAATGCTGATTGGAAGGGAGGAGGGCGGGGTCTTTGAAATATTCTGTTTCCGGTATATGTTCAAGTGCTGTTGTTGCTTTATCATTCTTCTTTGAACCACTCAAAATTTTTGTTTTCGACGCCTGTTTTTTTTCAAGTTTTTTTTTTCTACAGTTGGATGAGCCCAATTTTAGGGGCGTTGGCTATGTTTAACCTCCTGAAACTTTAAACCGATAAATTTACATGAGATACTGTTGCGAACACGTAACAGCACAAGTTGTGCTGTGTGTTCATAAGAATTTATCAGGAAGCATTCTCAACAAACAAAATATTTCACATACCTCCCAATATGACTTTCGGAACTTTTCAAAAGTAAACAAGTTGTCTTTAATGTACCTTATTGTAACTCATACATGACTCAAGTTTCACACAGAATTTAGTCAACAAGACATAGTGTAGAAATATCTCTACCAGGTAATATATTGTGCTCTAAACCTTAACAATTTACACGATTTTTTAAAAGAGGTGGAGAGCTACTTTTATGTTGTGTGTTTTTCACAAATCTATGTAATTTGTGTAGATTTCATCTCTTTGTCAATTAATGTTTTTGGAGTTAGAGTCATCTTTTTCAAAATATGACAAGATGATAAATTCTCCAGGAACAAACATAAAAAAAGACTTGATAGATTAATTCAAAAACATTTTAGTGTGGTTCAGTGGTCAAATATCCACACAAAAGTCAGCATAGCTGCAAATCTGTAGCGTTATATTTTCTTCGAAAAAAGTCGCCAAACTGGTCGACAAAATCTGACCAGTAGAGTAGACAAATCCTATCTTCGCAGACACGTTGCCTATGTAATGAAGACAATATTTCAGCAACGAGGAACAGCACTTTGTGTAGGGTTAGATTGTGACTTTACATAGGGTCCTTAACAAGAAAAATGTCCACTGATAGTATATCTTACGAACGAGCTATATACAACTCATTACATAACCTAGTTATCTATACGCCACA
Source organism: Diadema setosum (assembly GCF_964275005.1). Classification (NCBI taxonomy): domain Eukaryota; kingdom Metazoa; phylum Echinodermata; class Echinoidea; order Diadematoida; family Diadematidae; genus Diadema; species Diadema setosum. The sequence continues at coordinate 29,959,049 of NC_092690.1, forward strand.
CGTGATTGCCTAAATATTCAGTGGTCCTATAATACCAGGATGTCGTCTAATATAGCTACCACGCATAACTCTATTCTAAGTAACTTTTGTTCATTTTATAAAGTAAGAGATGACTTACCTCTCTCGACAAAACAATTAAACGAAAACGTCCTGAACAAAATACGGCAGATTATGGGCGGCCACACCTAGCCGCCAATGAGAATAACCGTTTTAATAGTAAACCCAGGCAATGCATACAGTCAGGAGCATCGCGCGTATACAGTACACACAATGAAGATGTTACGTGCCTGTCAAAATGAATCTGATATTGGTACGGGTGTAGCAGATTTCGTTTTGTTGCCAATAGAGGGAGATTATGACAAATATTTCGGAGAAAATGATTTGAATATGATTTGAATGTTATGTAGGAGGAATGGGCGGCTAGTGTACGGTTGTGCATTGAGATAGGAGAGAGACACCCAGTGAACACTTGCTTGTGTGGTCGTGCTGGCGAGTGGTTGCCGAGGACGGGTTAAGATGCCAAGACCGGAGCCTGACCATCTTAGCGATAATTCAGCTGCGTCGGTTGGCGCATTCCCCGTGGACACCGCTTGCCGCACATTCTAAGAGGAAAAGGGACCGAGAAGCTGTAAGTTTTGCAAACTTTGTTATTGCTTGATTTAGCACCCGCTAGGAAAGATTTTTTTTTTTCTGATATGCCTAGAATAGAAGTATAGGAATGTTGATATGAAAGAGTTGCAAGTACACTACACAATGTTCTCGAAAGTAGCTCGGTATGGTGTTGTTTTGTTTTGTGCTCGTAATGCTCTGAAAAATGTTTAAGCCAGAAAGAGAACTGGTTTGACAATGAGTTGTGCATGCGGAATAAGGATTAGAAACAAAATATGTTCAGCTTAAAGTGCATGCATGTTGGGTTAGAAACGGAAGCTAGTAAGAAGGGATTGTGAATCGGAAAGATTTGTACTTTTGGTAGAGTAATTCGCTAGCTGGATATTTAGTAACCGCCCCATACGTATTATAATTCTTCACACTGCAGAGGTAGCGCGTAGTTTCATGTGCGCTGCTAACACATTACTTATGCATATTGATAAATTACAATTTATGGCAAAATGACCTGAAATATGTTTTCCTCTCCCAAAAGGAGACTACACTGAAGATCTTAATATTAAAGCCTGGTTGTATCCGAATCCGAATACATAAGTACAAGGGTAGACCCAAGTGTTATATTAGGAGTTGAGGATTAGAAGTCACAGTTAGAGCTGTATTATGACAAGTGATTTGTTCCTATATTTTGTAGCCGTCCGTTATCCAGACACTCAGTATCCGGTATCCGGGACGTATCCACAGACGGACACTGTCCAGTCGACCAGTTGTCACACGCCCAGCTGTAGAGACAGGCAGACATCCGCGAACCGGACAGCTACCCATGATTCCAAAACGTGTGTATCCGGCCAGGTTGTGTTGCAACACTTTTAAACGGCACCGCAACAGACTGCCAGGGACAGGCATCAGCCACCCCGCGAGAACCGGCTATAAGACTCCAGTATCCGGCTTCCCCTGAAATGCAGTTATCAAGCGGGTACCCATATCGAGAAATTGCATCAAATATGTAGGGACTTTATTCATTAGGGGATCTCAATCGTAAAAACGCATGTACTTAGGGATCCAATTAGAATACAGGAAGTTGTGAAGCGATTTGTTTTTGTTTTGCTTTTTTCTTCCCGAAAGAACACTTTCGGTGAGTTAATAAAGGAGTCGAGAGACATGATTTTGATTTTCACATTACATAATCATAATTCACATATTATACGAGCTCGAGAAATTATGACTGACAGGTCGTACACCGGATAGAGTTCGCGCAAGCGTAGGTTGGTTACTGGCTGTTAAATGGTTTTAGATAAGGTGATCAAGGGTTGAATTCTTCGTTTGTTTTTTTCCAACGCATAAACAGAACATCATGTAAGTTATCAGACAACTATGGCCCTACTTCGGAGTACTGAGTCTGTTTGTAGTGTTATCATTCTAATGTCCATCTTTGAAGTCGATTTATGACATTATTATACTTCAAATGCTTACAGGGACAGTGTACATAGGGTGCCAGGTAAAAATGTCACAGGTGAAAATGTCAGATGTGTAAAAATGTAACAGGTAATAAAGGTGTAAGAATAAAAAAAGTCAGAGGTATACGTCAAAGGTAAAAATGTATTGGTTAAAAAATGTCGGAGATAAAAATATCACATGTCGAAATGACTGCAATAATATAACGCCAGAGGTGAACATGTAAGAATCAATACAATGCCACAGGTAAAGGCATCAGAGGTAAAAAGACCGGGGGTAAAAAGTGTCAGAGGAAATATACTTGACAAATGTTAGAGGTTATAAGGTCAGAGGTATACATAAAAGTTGTATATGTTAGATATTAAGAAAGACAGATATCAAGAAATCGACGATTGATCGTATTTAGTTGAAATGAATTCGCATTATTTTGCAGTGCATATGGTTGTAGATGCACTTTGAAGACGACAAGTGTATTGTTCCTATATACCAAGCATCATTCATGTGTGCCATGATTAATTTTGCCTTCTCGTCTCCCTTTTATGTGTTTTTTTTTTCTTTAACCTGTTTTTCGGTGCTTCAATTTTTCCCATCATAAGCAGAAAGATATCAACGATTTAAAGGAAACCTAAAAGGAAAAAAGAAAGAAAAAAAAAAAGGAAATGTGGATTGAGTGAAAACAGCAACATCAGTAGAGCACATCAGTAAAAGTTTGAGGAAATCGTACAGTCGATGCAAGTTTTGGTGTTTTAACCACAGGATAAGGAGACTACGTGAGTTTATAACATCATGTGTGGACAACAATATCATGAAAATATAAAGAAAAAAATATGCTTTCAATTTTCTAGCGTAGTGAAAGAGCACTTCACTAACCATTTTCAGAAATCAGGGGGAATAATCCTCCCCTTAACAATCGCCCGTATCAAGTTGGTGGAATGTTTAATTTTCATGGAAAATGATTTTTTTCTTTTTGCGGAATTCCCTTTATATCTTCTTTAAATTGTTGTCCACACATGACGTCATGAACTGTAGAAATTTCCTTATTCTGTCCTTACAAACCAACACTTTAAAAATTAATAACATTTGCATCGATTGTCCGATTTTCCTGATTTTTCCTGTGTACCGACTTTTCACTGATGTGTCCTGTACTAATCTTCCTGCTTTCACTCAATCCACGATGCTCGTGGGTTTTGGTTTCCTTTAAAGACGCCCAGGAGTCCAGCAGGACGGGACCCTGGCCATACTGCAACTCCCGAAACTAATTCGCTATGCTCATCCAGCATTCTTATAATACTTGCTGGTGTCTATAGGAAACACAATGTCAATTTGAACCTTAGATTGTGACAATTCAATTCTTATACACCGAACTGAATATAAAATATCAATTTCAAGCTGTGTTAAAAGATTATGGAAATTCAGGTGAAAGAGGTATGCGACGACGAATCTTTCGCTATTAAATGAGGATATATTTTGATACAATCATGTTACGATAATCCAACATGTAGCACCTTCGTTGAAGCAATGTCCGCATAAAATGAAGATGGAGCCGGTCACCAATGTATGCGAATAAACTCTCCACAGGAAATATGTCTCAAGGCCTTAGCTCCACAGAAATAACTGCTTGCAATTTATTCCTGGTCATGTCCAAATTGATGATATCAATAAACCAAGGTCGACAGTAAGTTCTTAAGATTTCATGTTGATAGCGATTTATTCTTGAAAACTGACATCAACTTTTTAAGCAAAATACTCTCCAAGAGCACAGGAATTCTAAACAAGCTGAAAGATTATTTTCCCTCCTGTATACTAGAAATTATATTTATTATTCAACTGTGATTTCCCCATACCACAATTATGGAATTCTGGCATGGGGTAACTCGTCCAAAGCTTTGCTTGTTTCACTTTAATTCTTCAAAAATGCGCTATCACAATAAGAAATAAAACTGGGTCTTAATCTCATACAGACGATTTTTTCCCCATAAGAATATAATTTTGAAAAAGATACATTTGCTTGATTACAGTCTATAGTCTTTTTTTTTATGTCGAACTTTTCCACACTATGATCTTCCTGATGTGTTTTTGCATGATTTATGTAAAAAAGAAACTAATCTGTACATAACTTTCCCACCCACCAACGTGACGCTTATCACTTCCTACGTACCGGAAGCGTTTTAACTCCCCCCCCCCCAAAAAAAAAAAAAAAAAAAGACGAGAGAAGAAGATATGAATACTGGGCCGAAATACTGGAACAATTTAATCCCCTTTGAACTTGCAGGTTGTTCATCGTTATCGTCGTTTGAATGCAAATTAAGACATCACTTATTGAATAATCACATCACGCAAGTTTATCAAAATTCAGATTGTGCATGCCTAACGTTTTCTGGCCGCTGTGATGAAAATGATCGAAAGATAAAGGTCCATCCAAAGGATAAAAAGGACGACGGGTGCCAAAAATCGACATTCACTTCTCATGCGTTGGCCTTATCCGGTGTAATATGGGCGTAAAATACACTAGATTTTGGGGGTGTTGTAACAGCTTGCTTTATTGTGCCAAGGAATTGTTAGCATTTGTTACCCCTAAACATGATATCTCCCGTCTTTTCCGAGGACCTAAACAGCTTGCAAAATAAATGTAGAGTTGTTCTTCTTATTGTTCATATGGCATGATCATTACACTGTATTGCCAACATTGCTGCATTAACCGTTAATCCGTCTGCAGCATGTGGTTTATTCATTTTCCTTTTCTGTATTTGAGAAGAATCTGCTATAACACCGAGTATATTTTTTCTGTTCATTTTGCTTTCTTAAGTAGTCCTTTGTTGTATCCGTGCTTCAATCTCGATTTTTACATTTGGTTTGATACTGGAACCTACTCTTAGCAAGCTTGCTTTTAAGTGGGCTCTATCACATTTCTTTAGCATTCATACTTAGATTTCAACCTTCATGGATTGACCACCACGTTCTATGTTTGCAATAATTCATTGTACATCCACAACAATCCAAAACAATTGTGTCTCTAACTATTGATCTTAATTAGATTCTCAACGTGGCTTTAGAAAACATTACATCACAACCCATGCTCTACTCACTTTTCAGACAAGGTAGCTCAGGCCAGAGACAAATTTGAACCTAATAATTGGATTTTAATTTTTTTTTTGGAAAGATTTTGATTTGATAGACCATGACATTTCACTTGTTAAACTACGTCATAATGGAATCCATGGGACGTCTTTAGAATGGTTTAGAAAGACGTGTACTGTTTATCAATGGGAGCAGTAACTTAAAAATGTGATCAAGATATCACATTTGATCCATATGTGTAGATCTCTTATGTCACAAAACATCCTACCATGTAAAAAAATTGCAATAAATCCTAAATATTAGGAGATATCATAATTTTTCTCACTAAACCATAACTTTGGACGGTTTACTCCAGATACATTTTTATAATAACTACTGTTCACATTTTGCATACTTAAAATACTTAACATCAATTGTACTGATTTGAATTTGTACATTGGTCGTTTCTATCCCTAACTCACATTCTAAGAACTATTTTGAAACACTAAAGCTGGTTTTTGTTTCATCTGTAAATGGTAAATAATGCCTTTAAGAACTACTTGACACTTTGACAGACAGAAAACAGTCTGTTAACATTGAAGGCCACGATTCACAGTGAAAATCGATTTCATGTGAGATCCCGCAGGGCTCCTTCTTGGGCCCACTTTTATTTATCCAATGCATAAACTATCTTCAAGAACCATCGCAAATCTTATCATTCACTTGTTTTGCTGATGACACGAATAGTTTAATTGATATGATGAATAGTGAGCTAAGATCTGTCTAAGTTTGGATTTATGCGAATGAATCGTCTTTGAATATAGGAAAAAAAAACTGATTATATGGTATTTCGTAGTTCGTTGAATGTTCTTTCAGATGATGTTAGAATAAATGATATACGCTTAATGCAGGTTGAAAACAGAAAGATTTTCTATAGGGCTTTGTTGTCAAGGAATTATTTTGGAAAGCCCACATTTACTTTATAAGTAAAATTTTGTTCAGAAATACTGAAATTCTAAGTAGACTAGAACATTTTTTCCAATTCATATATTGCAGAGAGTATACTTTGTTTGTTTGATATCTCCATACTTTAATCGTGGATTTTTGTCGTGGGGAAGCGCAACCAATACTATATTACCTCTTTTGTATTTAAAACTTTCTATAAGAATCATAAACCACGCTGAATATTTAACTGATACAAACTTTTTGACCTTATACGAATTCATTCGAATTAATTCTATTCACACGAATCACGTATGTCAGAGCAACATGTGGTGTTTTAGTTCATTCTTTGATATTGATTTTAATATTGGAATAAATTCTTGTTTGTCAAGGCATTCATTCCCGTAGTAATTCCACACCTATGGATTCTGGGACCTACAGTTAAAAAAAAAAAAGAAAGCTTTTATGTAAGCCTCATCATATCTGTTACTTCTTTGAGACACATTTATATCACGATATGACCATTAACATTTGTATTCAGTATGTTCTTTATTAGCTGCATTAAAAAAAAAATGGTTGTATACAGTTTGTCATCTCACCTGTTGTATTAATGTCGATGATTTTATTATTTCTTTGAGAAAAAATGGAAATATGAAAAATAAATTGACGTGAAACAAATACATACTAGGGACTTGGTAACATACAAACACACACAAATATGAATTGAATCCCGCCCCACCTCCCCCGTTTGAGTGTTGTGCTTGAACATACTAACATACTACTTCTAGCGTGTTCTATTGTATCGGATCAGTAGCTATATATGTATGTCATGGAGGCACTGCATACAAGGTTCTGGACTTTCTTTTCTTTTTCCTTTCACAGTATATGTCCTGTAGCTTTACAAAATTGAAAACACTATTCTGGTCAATCCAGTATACGTTTACATACACAATGATATGTCCATAGAATAAATGTATATCACGGCTGGTCGAAATGTTTTATGTTACAAGATAAAAAAAGGGTTAAGGCAAGGGGTTCCTCAAAAAGGAACTCCACTTTTAAAATACGTGCGTGGTAAACGAACTACACGTGAACATATATATATATATACATGATTATATGAGTATCTGAATATAAAAACGACCCAAGTCCATGGGAAATCATTTCGAGTAAACTTTAACAAAAAATCATATGTTTTTTTTTAATTTGTCCAGTAATATTCTATTTAATTATGATGGGAATGCAACATTGCAAATACAAATTAATACATACATCATTGTCATAAAATAGGCCTACTTGTGGAGAGGTCATTTTATGGACTTGTGTCGTTTTTTAATTATATGGACTTCGGGCGTTCTTTGATTCTTATACAGGATAGGCTGCTATATTAATGGTATGGTAATAAAAGCTAGAGATAAGAGTCCTCCCCCCCCCCCAGCTTTCTGTCCGTATGGTCTACAAAAATGTAGTTGTCTACTATAGCATAATGTCCCTCATCACTATACTAATTCATCATGTGTGTTTATCTGTGTGTGTGTATACATGGAGCTACAATGTACGTAAATGTGTGCACGTGTTAAATGCATGTAGTCTTCTGTCTGTCTCTTATAAGCTATAACATGTGGATGTTTTAACGAAGGAACCGCTAGAGGTAAATTAAAACTTATGGCTGCACATACCCAAGGTCAAGGGTCATGGGTCATTGGTCAAGTTTAAATTGTAAAATGTCACCATTTTCCCCGTGTCTCCGCAGTGCAGATAGGTATCTTCATAAAGTTTTATTATGTCACACGTATTACCAGACATTAATTCTCTGAATCTTTTTGGCCATTTGTTCAAAGATACGGTCAAAATGCTGATATTTCACTCCATCTCCATCTCCTAAAATGATTTGATTGCTACATTTCTAGTTACTCCTAAATTCAGACCAACATGCGCACTAAAGAAAAACATGAACTACTATACATGATTCCCCTAATGATTTTGTGTTATTTAAATGGCTGGAACTTTGTTTTTTTTTTTTTTTTTTGTGTGTGTGTGTCTGTGCAATTTTTGCACCTTTCCCCCACTGCTCTAGAGTCTTTTGCTCTTATGTTGCTTCCATTCCAACTCATTCCTTTATTTTTTCCCAACTAAACTCCTCATCACTGTCTAGCAAGTCGTGTTCATTGTGTGCAAACAAGAATATGCCTGGACAAGGAGTGATGAGAGAGGGCGCTATAATATGAATGTAAAAATGACCCAAGTCCTGGACTTGAGTCATTTTTACATTCATACAAGATTTCACTCATTCATTTTAGGCACTTCAGGGTTTCAATTTCATATACAAGATGAGTCCATACATAAGCTATATACAATTTCCCATGTCAAACTGAATTTTGCCAAAAACTGAACTTGAGTCGTTTTTATATTCATATATGGGTGAAAACGTTGAACGATGTACAATTGGTCATTTTCGGGCTTTTCGATATTCAAACCCTTGTAAAATTGTCACCTAGGGGTGTTTTTCATGGTTTTAGGTATCATTTGATAGGGGAGGGTTGTACCTTTCAGAAAATATATACTTTTAGTGTTCTTACTGCATTTTCTTTGAAAAATAATGTCTTGAAGCTGAAAAAATTGACAAAAATGCATATTTTGGGAAAAAATCCCAGAATCACACGTCTTAATTTTTGTTCTAATGCAATTCTACAGCTGTGTTTTTCCTTGTGAGTAAGCCCACACACTTCAACTATTTAATCAAGTACTTCTGCCATGAACGTGTGTATTAATTATCTTATCAGGAAACGTTGAATTCGCTTATGTCTGAAAAAGAACGTCTCTGAATGAATTATCTTTTCCTTGACACCAAAAATTCAGGATGACTATGAAAACATGTAAGGCCATATTTATTTAGCGTCTTATCCATACTACCATTCCATCAAAATTTGTGAGTGAGCTGTGTGAAATAATCGTGTGGGGGCTCATTAAAGAAAATTATACTGAATAACCATCAGAGATGTTCAGTTGTTTAATGGTGTCATTAATGAAAGTGGATTATGCTTGAGATAAAAAGTGGTTATCAGTATGTCAGTGTGAGCCAGGCGACTATGATGATTGGCAACTTTAGTAGCATACTGTCCGCAAAAGTGAGTTCTGGTTGAAAACCCGAATTGGTGAATGTCTCTGATCAAAACGAATGTCCCTGATTGAAAGTCTCTGAAGGGATATTCCCTCATCTGACACTTTCGCACTGCATGACACTTTATTTGCGTGCTTATTTTACGCACTGACGAGCCATCCTGGAATCGAGTCAGCACAGTTCAACGACAGATATGCCCACAAATCTTGAAAATGTGAATAATAACAAAAACTTTCCTGGTGTTTGTGTCGATTTATTAGAATTATTATTCCGCAGATTTGCCAATCAGTATCATTTGTGAAATTATGTATTGTAATCTTTGGATTAGAGGTGAATTAAAAAAGGATAGACAGTAAATGTGTAAGAATCTGCACGAAAATCAAAGACCGCACGTCTCTGAGCAAAATGAAAAACGTCTCTGAAAATTACTGTTTCATGAAATAAAGACATCAACTATACAAATTATGAGAACATTAAAGTAAATTTATGTCTGGATGGGCTCAGTTAGTATAATAGGAACAAGTAGAACCAAGTTAACACGGGCGTGTTGTAATATTAAGAAAAATGAAGCTTCCTGAAAGATGTTGAAAATATGTAAAAGAGTTTCAAATTTAAGATTTTCTGTTGATTGAGCAAGTGTAAACACATTGCCAGGACAGAAAATATGTTTTATGACTAGTAATAGGTCAATAGTCTATGATTATTATGTAATAGTCACTTTAGTTTACGTATTTTTTGTGAGAGAGGCAGAAATGTAAGAAAAACAGGTTTAGGTCAGAGACGTTCTCTGAACAAATAGGATCTGCTCTCAAACCAATATCAATGACCCACCATGGCGAATTGGTGCCTATGTTTGTAGCACATTGGTTCCTCAATCCAAATATAATGCCAATATGTTGTAAAAATCAAACCCATTTAAGTACTGATAAGCAAAGGTGTTTACGTCAGAGACGTGACATTGAACGTTTTACACATTTTCAACTACTACAATAAGGAGTAGATCTTTCATTATTCCACAGTATATGGCCCTCGTATACATACATCGTTCTAGGTAATTTACGCAATCTAAAAACAAAGTGGATTTTATAATTTTGATCAGAGACGTTCATTTGTGCGTACATTATTCTTCCAGTGCATGATGAATTTATTTTAATATCATTTTAACTCTATCTTTTTTTCTGACAGCAAGATGGGAAGACCGGATGAATTTTAAATGCTCCGAATATTAGAATTTCGTCCTGCTCAGGATCTTTAGGCTCAGCCATGTTCATGGAGCCTACAAGTTCCAGACAACGGCCGTGGTACTGGCAAGACCGGACGGATATTTTGGAGGTGCCATCTGTTTACAAAATAATGACTATCCCAACCCCTGTTTCAGGTAGCAAGCGACGCAGTCGGTACCATGCACTGATTGAGGACATGGAATACCAAGTGGAGGGGAAATACAATTTAATGTTATAATGCGGACTCTGTTTTAAATGCACATCACTACGTTTGCTTTTGAGGCTGTAAAATCTGAGGCTTACACGCTAAGAAATAAATGTTCAAATTTGCATCTAATTTGTAACAATAGCAGCACACCTGCGGTGCATACTTGCACCCTTATTGTGCTTAATTGCACCCTTAATTAATTGCCTTTTTGAAGTTTTGCTAATTTCTGCAAACAAGTTCTCGTACAGTTGATAAGAATATGCAAATGAGTGAGCTAACCTTGTCATAACCTCACAATTTTCCATTGATCGTGTACAAAAAAAATAACAAACATTCAATTTTTCTGTCTTTGAAATCTGAAACATAATGCTATTCCTGGTTGATTACCTTCAGAATAGTAATCAGTTAGATATAGTACCCGGATTAAAGCCTCGGGCATAATTATGTTTGAATGAAAAACTGAAAATTTCAAAAGTTTTTGTGCAAACATTATGGCAAGTTGTGAGGGAATGACAAGCTCAATTTGCCATTAGCATATTCATAATGACCGTTCAAAAACTGTTTCCTGAAAAATTAGCGAAACTTCAAAACGTCATAACTTCATCATTTTTTTCTTGAGCCCGTAAGATTTTATTCTTTCTTATCAGCGGCTAGCTCATATTTGGGCTGAATTTCCCCTGTAATGACTCCTTTTCTCTTAGAAGTAAGGTGAGATGTTGTAGTGGTACTATTTTTTTTAGGTTTGTAAGCCAAATACATGAGAAAAGGAAAAATACTAACATCTATGATGAACAAGAAAATGTCTATTAAGAATGTCCCTTTACTTAGTTTCCTCTACAACACTATACTTACGTATCGCCTTCGAGTAGAAAGGATTGATAATCCCCTACGGATGTGACAGGTAAAATGTGATATTGTAATGTTATCATTGTCAACCTCTTGAAATAGGTTTTCAGTTCATTTTTGGTCAAACATTTGCTGTACCACACCGTTGATATTCTTTTGAGTTTGGCGTTTACAATTTATATCTGCCATAGTATACAAAAAAGCACAGCGGAATTTGATGCTTCTAGGATGAGTATAGGTTAATTACAGCTTTCTGAGACGACATCATAACAGTGGCCCAGGTACGGTCCCTAATAAAAATCCGAACTGGCCTGACATACACATACAATCATATTTGAGGTATAGTGGTCAAATTAAAATAGTATTAGTAAATTCGTGTTTACCTTTGTTATAGATTTGGACTACATTTGAAAGAAAACATATACAATATTGATAGCATGTGTGGGCACACCTTCGCATACACCGGAAGGTGAAATACAAAGTAGTGGTCATCATAAACAAAAACAATTCTTGACATATGCCTCGGTAAATGATTTCTCAATGAATGTGGAATGTTGAGTTACGAGCATCTTTTACAATAGGGAGTTTGGTGTTTAATTCTAGTGATAACTTACAGCCGAAACGTCCCTGATGGAAAAGCAAATGTCTCTGATATAAACAAATAATTTAGGTAAGGTAGTCAAAATTGCAAGTATTTCATGTAATTTCTATTTGTCTGTCATTCAAAAGTGTTGTAAGATATGAATAATATAACAAGGACAGGTTTGTTGTTGATTTTTGGTGTAGAAATCGAAATTCCTCTTACAATTTGGAGGTTTGTATAGTTGCAATCGGTTATTATGAAAAATAATT